>NW_020884876.1:719985-1109920 GCF_003945725.1 Corapipo altera | reverse complement strand
TCTCTCTTTCTCTCTTTCTCTCTTTCTCTCTTTCTCTCTCTTTCTCTCTCTTTCTCTCTCTCTCTCTCTTTCTTTCTTTCTCTCTTTCTTTCTTTCTCTCTCTCTCTCTTTCTCTCTCTCTCTCTTTCTCTCTCTCTCTCTTTCTCTCTCTCTCTCTTTCTCTCTCTCTTTCTCTCTCTCTTTCTCTCTCTCTTTCTCTCTCTTCTTTCCTTCTTTCTTTCCCCTCCCCCTGTAAAAAGAAAGAAAGAAAGAAAGCTCTCTGAAATACAATTTAATACTTGGTGATTCTCTTGTTTGGATTATGAAGGAAAGTCAGAGGTGATGATCACAGTGAGTCTATCAGAGTTTGTCATCTCTTTACCTTTGAATCTTGTCCTCCCTGACAAACATTCTTTGTTGCCACCAATTTTGAACTCCTTAGAAAACTAATTGTTATGTGTCTTTTAGCATAATTTTTTTTCTCCTAGACATTAACATCTGAAATATTGTTCTAATATGTAACATTCATTTCTCCAGTGGACCTCTCTTTGTCTCTACAGTCTAGACAGAATGTGACAAGCAATCAGCAGAATTCTTATCAGTTTCTATAAATATGGAAGACTGTATCTGCTAGGAAATTACTGCTGTCAGAGTGACATTACATTGACCAGGGGCAATGCTGTTACTGAAGAACAAAAAGTCCTTGTAGAGCTCCAGAAGTAACTCTGACTCATTCATATTCCATGTGTGCAGGGCAAAATCAAAAGTTGTTGATCTTATCATGTGTAAATTGCTAGCTCAAATTTTATTAGATTTATTCTTTGGAATTGTTTTTGTAACATTAAGTAACACTCAGTATCTAATTTAAAAACCTCGTATTTGAAGTGCCTTAAATGATAGGCATAGAACAACCTCACAGTGCAGGGAGAAGGCAGTTGGAAAAGAGTAGCTACAGCTCTCATATGCTTAAAAAAAATGTAAGTCCAAAAACTGTAAGTAAGAACAGTCCAAAGGCAATGTGGTACTCTACCCATGCAGAGCAGAGCTGTATTCATCACCCACTGTCTCCTTCTGTTAGGAGCCCCTGTCATACTTTCGTGTGATCTTTGTGACAGAAAATCTCACCCATGCAATTGCAGTTAAATCCTAGGATTTACTTGTCATTTAAACTGGGATTTGGGGGAAAAATTAACACAGATTTCTGAAGGTGAGACTTCTGAGTGCATTTCAGTAAAGTGTAGGGAAAGTAATTTCTGAAAAATATTATGAAAGACATCACGAGAGTTTGTGGTATTAAATATAGTTGATTGTAATTGATCGTATTAATTTACTGGCTGCTGAACAATACCCCTGGCAGGGAGCAGAAGACCGTCCTACAACTGCTAAAGAAATTGAGGACATAACTTTCAAAACCAATACCGTCTTTCACTATTTTCTGCAATCTGGGTGCTAACTGTAATATTTTAGTTGAGAGAAAAATATGGTGGTCTTAACATCAATGACTTAATATTAATTGCACGGGAAATGTATACATGAATAACAAATGGTAACTTTCTTCATATTTTGAAAAAGAATGAAGGTAAGATCATATGTGAAACTCTGTCTCTTGTCAAAACATATTTTTGAGATGGGGGCAATGTAAATATGGCCAAGTTTTCCTACCTCCATTTTTGCTTCCCTTTCATTGTCATTAAATTAAAAATGCATGTCACAAAAATAATTAGAGATGAGATAGAAATACTCCAAATGGCCTCTATCAACAAAACATATTTGAACACTGAATTCAGTAAGTAATGAATCTTTTTCTAGGGAATTGTCTCTGTATTTGTCTATGCTGTACTCAAACATAAGTTTTGGAGAGTCATGCTACACTTCACAGTGGAACACTGTGTGATGAAGGGAAAAGGCAAACATTTATTTAATGAATTGTAAACACTACTAAAAAATTGCAAAGTTCATAAATTATGGGGGTTTTAAGCTTTTTTATTTTCATATTGTCTAAGTTTTGATTTGGCTCCCTGCCAAGAACCCAAGACCCAGCACAAAAACATCCGGCAAAGAGCAAAAGAGAAAAAAAACTATGAAAAAAAAATCCAGACTAGCCGAACTATAGTTTTTATGGTTTCCTATAAAACTGGAGCATCAGACATGCAGGACATTAGTATGTCGAAGTATTTAAACTGTTATCACAATGAAGTGCTTTATTAGTTGATGGAAATAAAAAGTGGAATAAAACAAGTGAAAACTCTTTTCTAAAATGTAGTTTGGACCATTCTTAATTTCCTCTGGATGACTAGCAGGAATTTTACTGTCAAAGCACTTTGACATAGTTTTGTAAGTATTCCTTTTGAAATCAGAGAGGCTGGTTAGCAGGACTCTGAAGAAATAATAATGCCCTGTGTACCCTGCATTATAATTCAGGGAAAATGAAGATTCATGTAGCTTTCAAATTGGCTTAGTCTCAGACCATGGAACCAGGAGTACTGTTTATGGTCAATACTTAACAACTCTTTCTACCTTTCGTTGTGATTCTGCATTAGGTTCTGTGTCAGCACTGCCAGAAAAAAAGTATGTATTTCTACATGTGTTTCATGGAGATACCATGCTTTCATAGGATTTGCCTTTGAAAGATAAAAGGTCTGCGTGGTATGCTTTTAAAGGAATTTTTACAGACTTGAGGATTAGAAAAGTTCTTATATTATTAGTAAATGTATTTCAAGAGTAGCTTTGAGCTAATTGAGCTTGTGCCTAAACCATTGGTTATAGATATGTGCAGCATAATCTAATTATTATTTAAAAAGCAGTGAAGTATTATGAGGTGTTATACATTTTAGATCCATTTATCAAGTGTGCAGTCTGACAATCTTTTCTCCATTTCTTCATTAATAACTATTCTTGCTACCTCCTAAAGTTTATACTGCAAGTGAAAATATTTAGTGTGTTTCAGGACTTTTAAAGAAGAAAGCAGTTCATTTGATATTGCATACAAGTATTTCAGAGCTGTGCTTCTCTGCCTCCAGGTTGTAGAGAAAGGGGCCTGTGGGAGTGTCCTTTGAAGAAGCTGTGCATCAAACACACTATGATCTGTGATGGTTTCCCAGACTGCCCTGACATGATGGATGAAAAGAACTGCTGTAAGGACTTATGCAGTTTATTAGTCCCACAAAGGGCTAATCACATTTTTGGGACGTTAGGGTGCAAAATAAATGAAAGTAAAAATGTTTTCATGTGTTCCACATGTAGAAAGGCTTAGTCATTCCCTCAGTTTCCTTTTCAGTTTTTCTATTGCACCAATTTATCTCTTTCCTCATCTTGTGTCCTCTGTTGTTCTCATACTTGGATCCTTGCTGTCCCTTTGGTTACTCTGGTCCTCCCTATTTTTTATTCTTTCTCTCCCCCTCCTTGGTTTTGTGTCTTTGTACTTCTTTTCTTTATTCCTTGTAGCCTTTTGACTCCTTTTCTCAATGTTTCTCAATGTTATTCCATAGCTACTCGCTGCTCTTTTTTTCTTGATTTCTACTTGATTTTCCTTCTGATCTCTTCATTGGTAAATTTCATATGTTTCACTTCTTTATTTGATTTCCCTTCTGATTGACAGTTCTTAGATTCCATCTCCCCACGTGGCTCCAAAGACTTCTGCAATCCAAACTGTAATAACTGTCAAGGTACAAAACTTAGTATGGTACACTGATGGCATGGGCATACTGTCTGTGTGCACAGTGTAAGCTGGCTCAAAGTGCTGACAGGGTGCAACAGGCTCCCTGGTCCTTTGCAGGGCTGTCCTGTGCTCTCTTGCCACTGTGCCAATGACTAGTGGGATGGGCAGAGATGGAAGACCTGCAA
The DNA here is from genome assembly GCF_003945725.1 of Corapipo altera. Classification (NCBI taxonomy): domain Eukaryota; kingdom Metazoa; phylum Chordata; class Aves; order Passeriformes; family Pipridae; genus Corapipo; species Corapipo altera. The sequence goes on along the minus strand of NW_020884876.1, from coordinate 1,106,098 downwards.
GCAGCAGCTTCTTTGCAGGCTCCCACTCTGTGTATGAAGCTGGGAGTGGGTGCTGTGAGATGTTAGCTTCACTTTCATTAATAGATTAATGGTACCCTGAGTTTTCTTCTTTTGAGAAAACCGGGTGTGTGGGCATGTCCCCAAGACAAGGAACTAGAAAGACATACTGGGTGACACTCAGCCTGCACAAGGAAGAAGAGATGGTTGGTTGGTGAAGTTGGTTGAAACCCGAAGTTTTCATTCTCTGGGTAATCCTGGTATTTTGTCATTTTTGCTGGGATGTTAGGATGTAATCTTATGATTTAAAAAAAAGTTGCTTCTGACTTCTGTTGTCAGGGACAGGATAGTAGGCACATTTTATGTACTAAGTGGAGCATATTAATTTATTTGCCAGAATGATCAGCAGCCTGCATATATGATTAAATTAACCTTTTTTTGGGGGGTCAGGGGAGGAAGAGACAGCTCTCAAAACACTTCTTAATCTGCTTTTAATTATGAAGATTATACCATTTGACTTCCAAGTTGTGCGCTGTAATCTAAAAAAGTGAATTAAAGTGATTTACTCATGATCATACATTAAGATCATGGCAGGGAAAAGATTACAGAAGGGCTAACGTTAAGCTAATTTATAATTATCAGAGTAGGTTTCTTCTCTGCTTTTGTATTGGGGCTTGAATATTCTAAATGGAAACAAAGTTTCCCCAGCTGAATTATGCTCTCTCTGGAAGGCAGAATTAGAGAGCTTTTTATGGTTATGCATGCTTTATTCCAGAGCCAGAAAGATCACTTACGTCAGAGTAGGCAGCACTGCCTGCTCTGTCTGTATGGTTTTCACTGTGGAGTATGCTTTTTGCAGTTGTGTTGTAAATAAATGCTTGGATTGTATGGCAGTATAAATGCTGTACATAAGCCAAACATAGACACAACTGGAAGGCACTTCCTTCCGTGTATTCTCTCCCTCTCTGCCCTCCCCCGGCTCTAGAATTTTCTAATGATAGAGTTTATAGAAGCTAGAAATGTGTTAGTCAGGAGGGTACTGTAATGCTACACACCTGCCTTTTGGGAGGGGGTTTGTTATGATTTGGGGAAAGCTGGAAGTCACTTGCAAATGGAAGCTCTTTTAGTTCCTACACTGAACAGACTCTGGAAATGCCTATCTCGTGCTGTCAACTGGCAAAAAACTGTGGACCGAAAGCATGTCTATCTGTACAGCAGTTCCCTATCTCTAAAGTGGAGATAAAAATAAATCCATAATTTTAAAAAGCAAAGGAGAATCCAAAAATTGATATAGAATTCCTGTGGATGACAGGAAACGTGTATTGATTACAGTAAAATATTTTTTCAAAGAACATGAATAATTAAACAAATACGGAGTAGTCTGCAAAAAAGCATGGAACACAATATTTTTACTTAGAGTTTCTGAGAGGCTTAGACAGGTTTCATATGACAAGACCACAAATGATATTAAGTAATTTTTCATCTTGCATTTCCAGACACTCTTCCTTCCCTTTGAGTTGTGATACCCTCTGCCACTGCATGGCAGCAAGCGCCTTCTGCCTCAGCGATGTCCATGCTGAATTTTGTGCCAAATCTATCTCACTTTCTTGCTCCCTAAATATGGTCTTCACCCTCCTTGTTTGTTTAGTCTCAATGTAAACTTCACATTGATCACTTACTTCTGAGAGGGAAACATGTTTTTGTCCTTGCAGCATTTTGTGAAGAGAGTGAACTTGAATGTGCCAACCATGAATGTGTGCCACGTGAGCTCTGGTGTGATGGGCAGGCAGACTGCAGTGACAGCTCAGATGAATGGGACTGTGGTAAGTTTCCCCTTACTGTGGGGTGCTTTCAGTTGATGTTTGGGTGATGGTAGTAGTCACTGGTAATTTGATTTAGAATACAATTGCAGTGGTGGAGGAATGCTTTTTCTATTACCAAAGGGAAGACTGGACTGAGGTTGGGAAAGCATCCAAGGAAGTGGGCAAAAGAGAAAGCAAAGACTCAGTGAGAAGTGTCACAGTGCAAATATAGAAGAAAAGTGATATGGCAGGGAAATGTGTAGGTAGTGTGGAAAATTTCATGGATAGAAGAGCAAGTAGGAAGATGCTGAGACTAGGAAGGCTATTTTGAGAAATCTTTTTGTAAGTCATAAAAGCAGTTCATAAAATTTGATATACTGATTGAGTAGCAATGGTGGTGATTGTTCTTGTAAATAGTAGTTGTTTTTTTCTATCTCTACACCCACAAATTGTTATGACAGGAACAGTATGTGTTACCAAGAGCGAAATCACTCTTATGTTAAGCAGCATTCATCCCAGAAATTATTTCAGTGGGATGTACTATCTGTGGGGTAAAACATCATTTTACAGGATTAAATGCTACCAGTGTGTCATCCTGTTCAGTCTTAGCAAGGTTCTGATAGACACGGTTGCCTTGGTTTTAAATTGCACAGCGGTTGAGCCTATAAACCCAGGAAAAGTGCTGGCATCTTGGAAAACTCTTTTTAATGTAGTTGTATATTTTCAGTTTACCATTTATAAAACTATGTGAAATAACAGTGAAGTTTTCCTCCTTTTTTCTTTCCAGTTACCCTGTCTAAAACCATGAATTCCTTGATGTTCCTGACCATTCACAGATCAGCGACTGATAACCATGTTTGTGCTGATGAGTGGCAAGAAAACTTAAGCCAACTGGCCTGCAATCAGATGGGTTTAGGGTAAGGTCAGTAGTTTGTAGCTTTGATAAATTTCTTAGGACAACTGGAGTGCTGGAGTTAGATATTATCATTATCACTGCCGTGTTAGACTTAGTGTGGAAATCATTCACTGAGAAAAGAGGTAAAGAAATTTTGTAAACTATGGCAGGAACAGAAGTTCACTAAACCTAGGCGCTTTCACCACTTTATAAACATTGCATGATTGTTACTAAAAGAGTGTGTTGAACAGATAATGTCTTGCCAAGTCTCAATATTTGAACTTGCAGTTATTGCTGAGGCTCGGAATTGTTTGGCAATGTGATACTCTGTTTCTTCCCGAAGAATTACAGCAGGCTTAGGAAACACAGGAAAATTTCTCTTTGTTTATTTGCATTCTGCAACAAATACTTGTGAGTTAGGCAAGTGGATATATTTAACTTGGGTATCTCTGAACAATGAATTGTTAAAAATAGAGCTTTCTTTGTGGAACTCAGAAAAAGAAATAGCCTCTGTGTGTCTTTCTTATTGCATGCACACTAATGTAATAGCTGCTTTGTGGAATAGTTGATACGAATATAACTGTTGGGAAAAAACCAAGTTCATCTGTTCTGATATCCAGCTGTCTTCTACTAGGAAAAGACAAATCTGATGGTATATAAGGATATCTTTTGTCAGTGTCTGATCCCAAACTGGATTAAGAAGTGTCTTTTCTATTTGTCTTTCACCACTACTCATACTGACATGTAATCTTGTTCTTTGTACCTTTCTCAAAATACCCAGGAGAATAAAGACCCTGGGTTACACCTAACCTACTGTATATTGCCTTGCACTGCATGGATACTTGACATCAGTTGTAGTAATACCCTGCATTCAAGAACATCTGTAAATGGATTGCCCGCCATTCTAATACACAAAGATTCTATACTCCTCTAGCTAGTTTAGTGTATCTAAATAATATTTACATTATGCTTTAACCTTATATAACATCCTAATAAAGCTTAAAATGCTTTGATACCTTCAGAAATACTGATTTTACAACTTTGTTTTCTAAGAACAAAGCACTGATCTTAACATTAAGAATGTTTTTCTTCTTCATAATTCAGTTTATAGAATCACAGAATCATAGAATATCCTGAGTTGTAAGGAATTGATCAGGATCATCAAGTCCCACCCCATGTGCTCCAGAGTATCATCCAAATGCTTCTTAAATTCTGTCAGGCTTGGTGCTGTGACCACTTCCCTGGGGAAGTTCCAGGGCCCAACCACCTTTTTCTTTGATCTCCAACCTAAACCTCCCCTGGCACAACTTCAGGTCCTCTGGCACCCCTTGGGTCCTGTCAGTAGTGACCATAGACAAGGGATCAGTGCCTGCTTCTCCTCTTCCCCTCACAAGGAAGTTGTGACTGCAATGAGGTCTCCCCTCAGTCTCCAGGCTGAACAGATCAAGTGACTTCAGCTGCTCCTCATACGGCTTCCCCTCAAGGTCCTTCACCATCTTTTTTGCTCTTCTTTGGACGCTCTCTAACAGCTTAATATCTTTCTTATATTGTGGTGCCCAAACCTGCACACAATATTCAAGGCGAGGCCACCCCAGTGCAGAGCAGAGTGGGACAATCCTCTCCCTCAGCCGGCTGGTGATGCTTTGCCTGATGCCCCCCCGGACACGGTTGGCCCTCCTGGCTGCCGGGACACTGCTGACTCATATTCAACTTGACATCATTCCTAACATAAAATTTGCTTAACTTTCCTATGATACTTGCTGCTAGGAAAATGAAAAAGGTGTTTAATTATCACAAGACCCCTGATTCCTTCCTTTTTACACAAGTGTGCCTAGGCTGAAGGCACATGAGCATGAGTAGAAACCTATACCTTCCTGCTTCTTCACTGATGCTTGCTAACAGATGTTATCAATCCTACACTTTTAAGAAACATGAGAGACAAAAATGATTCTTAAATCTCACAAATCCATTTTCCAACAGGGTAAGAAAGATACTTTACAATCAATTTTTCTACAAGATCTTTTTAGTAGTGACGGTAGTTGTGTGAAAGGCAGTGGGAAATTCCAGTACAAATCTGAAGTCTACAACTTCAGTCTGACTCCAGTATGAATTTCTAATTCTTTCTCACAGTACTTCAGAAAACCAAACTAGTGTTTTTCTTTCCATTCTTAGTGCCTGATTTTGTCAATCACCCGAAGCTTGATTTTCTTAGCTATTCTCCAAGTTTTTGTCAAGTGGTACTGCCAAAAGTACAGTAAATTATCTTTGAAGAAGAGTTGTAAGAAAAACAAAGATTATGATGCATTCAGCAGAACTGATTTCAAAAAGTAGTAATATGAGTTAGTATAATTATTCAATTCCTTTGTTAACATTGCATAGGGCTTCATTGAAAGTGTCATAGAGGGTAACATTTGCTATATGGTGAAATGGAAGTCCAAATTATAAAATGGAGTGTTATCCCACTCACTGTGAAATCTGATCTGAAGCCATAAACTTCATCTGTTGGCTGTTATGTCCTGTATATATTATTTATTTGACTTACAATAAGAATGTCTGTGAGCTTGATAACATTGGTGTATTTAACATGGTCTTTCCAGTCACCATTGAGGGTACAGGTAAATTAGACTGTATATTGTACAGAACTCAAATAATGATAAAACCACTCCTTTTTATTAAGAAATAAATAGAAAATATTTTAAGCAGTTCTTTTCTTCAAGTATTCCCAGTCAGAACAACTTCATTTTACTCCTTCAGAATATTAAAACTGTGAATATACAGATTCTGTCCATATTAGAGCACAGTACAGAAACACCCAGTTTTGCGGTTGTGCAGATTTCTTTAATAATGACTTTAATAATGAATACTTGGTTTTGATGTAATAATTCCCTTGTTTATTCTTAGAGAAAAATAATGCACATCAGATATCAAAGCTAAGACTTAATGTCTTAGACTGGGAATTACAATGAATGGTAACATATGACATTTTTATTTTCTGTAAAGCAAACTACTTTTCATAACTTTGCCAAATAAAAACTCCCAATGGCTATATAATGTGATAATGTTTAGTAAACTAAAACTGTCTTTCTAACAGCTTTTGGATATTCTAGTTATTTAAAAATAACATATTTTTAATACTTAAGTCTAAATCAAGATGAAAAAACAGATAAAGATAATTAAATGACAGTGGTTAAAGTTGGTTTAGTTTAGCTGATAGTGGTAACACATTTTGCAGAATATCTCTTTGGGAGGTATAAGTATTATGTCTGAAGCAGCATTAAAATTAATTCTATTCTGCCTATTGCACAAAGTGCAAGCAGTTTTCCTGGCTGTTTGCCAGTTGTAATTCCACAGATGATGTGGTTCTCCAATTTTTTACTGCACAGCTCGTGCAATGTGTTGTATGATGCATGATACAACATCACAGAAAACTGCAAGTTCCAAGCATTGTCTGAAAGACTAATGATGGCTGTTGCTCAAGTTATGCAATATATATTCTTAGCAGTTCTTATGTTTCCCTCTAGTGCAAAAAGAATGTTAGATATGAAGTAAGCTTTTGTTTGTAATGCTAAGAGCCTAATGGGAATGTTCAGGTCTTAGGTTTCATAGTTTACAGCCAGATGGGACTAGCATATCACTTGATGCAACTGCCTGTTCGTCTCAGGACACATAAATTTGTTCAGAGACCTCCTTCTGAGTCCCAGATTTCAGTACAGTGAAATTAAATGCAGACCCTGGCAATTAATTTTCCTGCTAACACAGATAGAAAATGGAACAGCAGTTGCCATCAGTCTCACATCTGTCCTGGTGTGTGCAACCGAGGCTATGCTGCTGAAGGTGGGTATAGCTTGTAGGTTCAGAACATTATGTTAGAAGACTGCAGTTTTGTCTTGATGTTCAGTTGAAGAAAACTGCTTTCATATACTTGGAATCCACATTTTTTGTTGATGAAGTGGTGACCGTAAAACCATGGTCTGTTCAGCTCTGAAGTCTGACAAAGGCAGAAGTTAGTGGAGCTGTTCTGTTACTCCATGGCAATGTAACGGAATACTTTGTCTTTCTTTGCTTCACTAGGATGATATAAGAAATATAATAATGATAAACATCAGCAGCTTGTACCCAGCACGAGTACAGGAGTATTTTACCTCATCTGCTTGTTCTGGTCTAGCAGTAACAGCATAAAATCACAGCTGTTTACCAAGATACTTGTTTTTAAAAATCTACTGTAAACTCTGCTACCTCTTCCTGCGGCTGCTGCTCCTTTTCTTGGAGGCTGTGTTTCCACTGAAAGCAGTAGCTCCTTCTTTTCCTCTGCTGTAGCATCTACTGTGTGTGTATTTATGAAAGGGAGGGACCAATCTCTTCTTACTGTCTGGCTTTTTGTCTTCCCTAATACTTTCTCACTCTCTCTCTTTTGTATGGAGTTCTTTACTAATATTTGACAACTGAGCAGTCAAGCTGCTGGACCAATAACCTGTTGTTCTTACATGAACTGTTATGCTTTCTTATTACTATATAACTGTTTCTGCAACAGGAATAACGGAAGCTCAGTTTAATGTCTTGATTGTCTAAAAAAATCAAAGGAATAAACCCTGAATACTTCTGTCATACCCATATAATAAATTTGAACTTCTGAACGTAACCTACTTCATTTTCTCCAAGAATAAATATGACATTTAGTGAATCAAATTCCATGCCAAATATAAAGTATTTGAACTCATTAATTCAGTCTGGATTTCTAGATCCACTCAACAGAATGTAAAATATTCTTGACCTACCTTGAATCTATTCTCATTGTCCATGGCCACAGTGTGTTCTATTAATTCTCTAGGTGATTTAGCAAAATAGCAAATTCTTCATGTTGCATTTAATTTTTTAAAAATGGAAACTAATAACTTGTTAATAAAATTTACTGACAATAACATCACAAGCTGTGGTAGATGTAGAAGGCTGTTTTAGTAATTTTGAGCAACATTAAACCAATGTTAAAATATGCAGACTTTATTCAGTGTATTAGAGTTGCATTAGATTAAATCTGATAGATTATGTCTCATCTTTCATGTACATATGTAGTATTTTAAAATGTAATTATTTGGATAAGGCTTTTTACAAAGAAACCTCAGCCCAATAATTCCTGGCAAATTGTGACAATTTCTTCAATTAATCATAGGGTCCCTTACCTCATATAACACTTTTTAGCTCCATGATCGGATAGTTGTTTGTTGTTTTTCTTTTTTAAGTAAAAGGATAATTTTCATTGGTGATTTAGTATCTCAAACGGCCTTGGAGCTGTCTGAATGTGCTCCTGGATAACTGGCCATAGGTGGCCCTACTTGACCTCCAAAGGTCCCTTCCAAGCCCAGACATTCTGTGATTGACTAAAAGAAAGATAAATGAACACTGCCAACAGAGGAAAAGTTCTTAATTCTTATTGTAATTATTGATCATAAATCCTTTTAAAAAATATTTTATGTCACAGCTTGAACAAATGACATTATAACCCCCCCTTCATTTTCTTTTTTTTTCCCTGGCTTCCAGGTCAGATTTACTCACCTTAACACTAAACAGATATTAAATCTGTCTGCACTGAAAAGTCCTTCTGGAATCTGCAAGTTGAAGTGGTTTTGGGGTTTTTTGGGGGGGAGGTGTTTGGTTGGTTTGGTTTGGTTGTTGGTTTTTTTTTTACTAATTTGTTATTACCAGTAGAACTATGAGAAGACTTAGTGAATAATAATTCTGTGAAGGACAACATTAAACAAAGAAACAAGTGAATTTTGTTCAAATTCAGTGAACAGCTTCAGCAGGGGAAAAAAGGTTGAAAAGTCAAGTTATTTGTTTCAACTTTTTAAAATGAAACATGTACAATTTTATTTCAAAACAATATTTTTCCTCTAAAATGCGTCCTTCATATTTTTAAAATTAAAACCTAATTGACCTTAAATGACAGAATTTACATTTAATTTGAAGTTGAATTAAGACTTCCAGCTAAGAAAATCTAGATTTTATTTGAAGTTTTAAATTTAGATGGTCCCAAGCGGTCTTTTTTAAGTTTAGCTACAAAATCATGCTTTATGAGACCTATAACTTACAAACTCAAGCAACTGAGTGTTGTGGTGTAATGCCAGCCACCAGCTCAGCCCCATGCAGCCGCTTGCTCACTACTCCCAGTGGGATGGAGAGAAAATGGGGAAGAGTAAAAGTGAGAAAACTTGTGGATTGAGATAAAGACAGATGAATAGGTAAAGCAAAAGCCACACACATGAGCAAAGCAAAACAAGGAATTCATTCACCACTTCTTGTGAGCAGGGGTGTATTCAGCCCTCTCCAGGGAAATAGGGTCCTTCACATGTAATGTCGACTTGGGAAGACAAATGCCATCACTCCAAACATTCCCCCTCCCCTTCTTCCTCTTTCCTTGAGCTTTACATGCTGAACATTATGCCATATGGTATGGAATATCCCTTTGGAGAGCTGGGGTCAGCTGTCCTGGCTGCATCCCCTACTGAGTCCTTGTGCACTCCCAGCCCTCTCTCTGGTGAGATGGGGTGAGAAGCAGAACAGACCTTGACTCTCTGTAAGCGCTGCTCAGCAAGAATAAAACCAACCCACTATTATCAACACAGTTTTCAGCACAAATCCAAAACACAGTTCCATACTAGCTACAGAGAATTAACTCTATCCTAGCCAAAACCAGCACACATAGATAAAGCAAGTAAAATTGTTGGTAGGGTTGACTAGTTTATCAGTTAGAACATAAGACTTAGGGATTTTGAAACCTGGAAATATCACAGTGATTACCTACTTTCTGCTAGAAATTTTAAGAACTATTTAATCATACATGTTTGAGTTTTCTATCAATGCGGCGAATCTTTTTAATTTCCATTTTCTATGTTTCAATATGTTTTCACATTACAATTTCACATTTCTCTGATTTTAATGCTGTAAAAATCAAGGTTTTGATCTTTTACTTTATATTCTATGGCATGGCTGTGGCTTTAGAGAATTCTGCTCAAGACCAAGAATCATCTTAACCAGTAAATACAGACAGGAAACAGATGCTGTGGCAGCTCAGAAATAGGCCTAATTTGTTTTGAATTACTGCCCATACATGCATTATTCATTGCTTTCTGGAATAACTCAAGGCTTCCTTTTCCAAGCCTTTTGTCACAAGAGGTTTACAACAATGGAATTATAGAAGCTGAACAGATGCATGTTACTGTTACTTTGAAGGGAGAAGTAATCCAGTTTATGGATGAAACTTTATTCTAAACTTGCAATTTAATACATTTGACAGAGTTTTCCAGAATGAAGTAGGGAGAATAAAGTATCCCAAACTGTTACAAACAAAATGACGAACTTCATAAACTAAAATTAATCCCTACCTTTTATTTTTTCTTTATTTTTCATTATAATTTAACATGCAAATCATAATGCTTATTGTGTTCCAACATAAACTTTGACTGTTGTGCACAGTGATCAGCAGGTAGTAGGCTTGAATGCTTTTTATTTAATATTTCCATTATACAACTTATCTCATGAAACATTACTTTTTCCCACTGCGAGTATATTTATAATGTAGAACACAGACTGGATTTTTCTTTCTTAATTGTAAAAATTCCTCTCCTAAACACGCATAAGGGAATCGATAGTGTGAAATTAAATGTATTAAAGGAATGTTCTAATTTGAAGTTCAAATTGAAAAATAAGAAAATGTAAGTTAGAATTTCCCACTGGTGTAGACATAAGTGCTACTGTTAATTGAAATGTCTCGTGTTTTGATTTTATGAGTGACCAATTGTAGAGATTATTGATTTTTTTAATCGACTTAGATTAAAGGAAACTTTTTAGATTAAAGAAATTAAATATGTTAGAATTTTAAGTTCATTAGATCTAGCAGACATCTTCTGTGAAGAACAAGACTAACTTGGCTGAGGCACAAGCTGTAGAGTGACCTGAAACTGGAAATGGAATTCTAGAGGGAGTGAAGATGTAGTTCAAACTTACAGGAAGTGGTATAGAACAACAGCAAAAATATCTGGAAAAAGCCAGGAATATTAAACAAAATGAACAAACAAACAAAAACAAAGCAAACAAGCAAAAAACTAAAACAAAAGCACAAAGAAACCTTAGGAAATCATATTATGTGTCTAAAGAGGCAAAGACCTAAGAAATGGGGCTAGAGTAAGAAAATAATAGGTAATAATGTACTTTTCATAGTAGCTAGTTTTGTCAAAATTCATCCAAGTGCATTTAAAATTTATGGCTATGGTTGGTCTCCATTATGGCTGACAGTAATGGAAGCCATGATTTTGAGAAGTGTGAGAGAATGGAGAAAACTATTTGGTATGACATCTTTTGTTGAAAAAGGATAAAAGACGAAGATGAAGAGATTTACAAACTAGTTGCCTAGCTTCAAATACCAACAAATATTTACAGAAGTATAAGGTCTTAACGACGGACAGAATATATTTGTCAGTAACGAATCATGTCAGAGTCCCTTAATTTATTCCTTGAAATAGCAGAGGCACTGTGGATGGGGAAGGAACTGTAGATGTGATATAACTTTCACGCTATGTGAAATTACTTTTGAAATAAATAAGGAGATATGGACGAAGATAAAATGATATGAGACTGTTGATGATTCATTGTCAAACCATAAAGATGTATTGGTAGGGGGCTAGACACATTCTAGTGTATCTGGAGTGATAGTGGTGTTGTGAGTCATTCAGAAGAGAGAGTGGAGAGTATGCTTGATAATTTCTCATTCAGTGTCAACTGGGAGGATCTGAAAGCATTTTGGAGAGCAGAATTAGAACTTAAAAATTTGTTGACAGACTTGAGAAATGGCCTGAATTAACCAGGAATGTTTATGAGTAATCCCTCTGGAGTATTCAGTTTGTGTTAGAATAGGTCACAGGAATGACCAGAGACCTAGAAAGCATGGTATATGAAGAAGGGTTGGAAACTCTGGGTAGTCAGTCAGTGGGAGGTATAGGAGCCTTGGAATATGTAAAAGGTTGCTGCAGAGGGTAAGGAGTAACTTATTCTCCATTTCCATTGGAAATAAGACAGAGTAATGAGCTTAAAAGACAGGTAGGCAGCTTAAGAACAAACATTAGAAAAACATTGCTTGCATATATTTCCTTGAAACGCTGAGGATTCTCCATCATTAGAGTTAGGTACAAAGACGGCAGAACAAAATCTGTCAGGATTTAGATATGGTTGCTCTTATTTTGGATTAGGGGAATGGATCAGATGGCCTCGTAAGATTTCTTTTGGCTGAATTTTCCGATAGTTAATTGTTTAGTGAAAGAAAGTCTTGTGGAAGACTTTTTTCATAGATCCTAATTCATTCTTGAAAGCAGTACAGGAGACCTAATGAAAATCTACATGAAAGTCATACTTGTCTTTTACCACTAAGCCTGGTATTTAAATATAAAGGAGAAAAAAAATCATAAAACATTGCTGTTTGTTGTGCATCTGTTTTAAACGTACTTAAATATGGCACTTTTCATATAGTCTTGGAGAAGCCCATAGGCTGGGACTACAGGAACCATAAAGTATGTTCTTTGAGTGTTATGTTTGAGCAGTTTGAGCTCAGAAGCTCTAGCATAGCTCTTTTGGATATAAAGATTTACTCCAGACACTAGACACATGAGACAATTAAACTTCTGTGGTCTGTTCAGATTCTTAAAACCTCAAGGGTTTAAAAATAGTATTTCAGTACACTAATGGTTTCATCCAAATAGCACCATGAGATGTTATAAAGTCATGTGGATGCAGGCAGGATTTGTACATTATCTTGGAAACCTGGTGAGGGATCTGGTCCAAAAATCACAACTCGGAAGTTGTGAATTATTGTTACTGTGGTATGAATGCCTTAAGTTTGCAGATATCGCTAATAAACTTACTGAAGTAATGTAGATATTTCAGATATCTACACGTAGATATTGATTGGATTCTATGTCCTCGGAGGTCTTTTCCAACCTAATTGATTCTGTGATTCAATGACTGTACCTTAATGTTAAAATATGCTCTGATGTGTGTAAAGTCTGTTCTGGTAACTTGGCCTTTTTTAGAATTCAGCTCTTCAGTGTAGGTACTGGTCACTACAGTCTATTTGTGCTGTGCAACAGAACCATAAAATCCTCACAGTAACAGACAGCGGGAGAAATCTAGTTCACCTCCTATTTGAAGCAGGATTATTGCCAAAATGAGCTCAGCTCAACCACTGCTCTGTTTAGCCAAGTCTTTAAAACCTGCGTAGACTGAAATTTCACAGTTTTTCTGTTCCAGAGCTGCTTCACCTTCCTAGTGAAAAAATATTTCCTCTTCATCTTCTATGAATCTCCAAAGCTGCAACTGTAGGCCATTTCCCCCGGGTTTTACCATGCAGCACTTCTGGAAAAATTTCTTTCTGTCGTGTTTTAACTCCTGTTCAAGTAGTTGAAGGTTTTTATTGAATTGTCCATTAGCTTCTTCTTCACAAGAATAAGCAAGTCCAGTTCCCTCAAACCCTACTTTTGCGTCACTGCCAGAGTGTCCTAGAAAATTTGAAAGCCATTTGTGTGATCCTTTCCAGTTTTTGAATATCCTCTTAAACTGAGGCACCTCAAAACTGCACACTGTGTTCCAATATAAATGGTTTCAGTCAAGAAACACTGTTTCAATTTTGCTTTTTATTGCAGTACAGGTAATAATTAAAAGCACTAGTTTAAAATAGACACCAAGTTTCTGAACAAAACTGTTCCGGTATATGCAAACTAGAGGGGAAAAAAGAAAACTGCAGAGAAGTGAAAGAGCCTTCTGAAAGTGTTTAGGAAAAAAAAAATCTTTATTTGGTTTGCCTGAAATTCTGAAAGATACTGCAACTTCAACAGGCCACTGAAGTATAAAACTGGCAGGAGAGCTAATTTTGAACTTGAAGCTCAATGTGTAAAGGTAATTAGCAGCTGCAATCTTATTTTTTAAGAGTCTGAGAAGCTCCATAAAGCCAAATATTCTTGTGAATTGTGAGTTCATGTGGCTCTGTCCATTGAAAGATCCTTCTTCCCTTTTCTTTAGAATGTGTCTACTCTAAGAAGAAATTGTGTGCTATAGCTCCAAGAGAAACTGAGTAGAATCTACTGCCTACTGTGTTGCTGGAGCACAGAATGGGTCTGGCTAAAATAAGTCTCCACTGCTCCACCTCTCTCCTTTTCTCTGAGTGATTTATAGTCCCTGGTGTAATGTAAACTCCTGGCCCAGCAGCCCCTCTGAAAGTCCCACACTCAGAAACTCACACCAGCCCAAGTCTTTAATCCTAACATTTTTAGCTCATATTGTCTCATTCTCTGGCAATTCTGGGTATGCTCTGGTCTCTACACAAATGCTATCCATTGTCTCCATCCTTCTTCACCTAGAAATTATGATCTTAGGTCTCCTTCATTCTGGTTATTTCTAATTAAATAAATGAAATGAGACAAGTGGCAGCCCTTACCTATCTGAAAGAAAAACTTTTATAAGCAGCTTCGAGGGGGTTACACTGTAAGTGTTCATATAAAGCATTCTAAAGACACAAGTTAGGCTATACTGGTTTTCAATGTAATATATCAAGATGTGACCACCAAGGAAAAAAAAGCATAGCCAGAATCTTACTTTTAACTAAGTATAATACATTGTATAAATAATTATGAAATTTCATACATGCATAAGTGTCTTGTAGGTTGTTACCTTGATTTAGATGTATGTATCTCCTAAATGATGATTATAGCATCACTGTAAGCTGTAATTCAGAGCTGCAGGTCTCAGCAAAAAAATCTGGTATGTGGGGTAATATAGTTTTGGATCCATCAAATGGCATGATATTTCCGCCTTCTGGACATTTTTGAGGTACATATTTTATAGATCAGGCATTGTTTACAGCTACATAAAATATCACTGTACACATTTAAGAAATGATGAACATCATTGCTTACAGAAGATCATAAGGCAGAATGTCATCTTCAGAAAAAACACTTGTGTATGTTTTGTGTGAAAAAGAGTGAGAAATGTGGATATGAAGAGAGGAGAGCTTTATGTGTTTGCTATAAGCAGGTGCTGAGAAAGAAAACCCTTTTTGTGGCAAGCAGCTTTCTCAAAATGAGATAAACCCACAGTCTTTAAAAATGCTTGTTAGTATCTGCCTGCACATTCTGTTTAGTAGATCATGAAATGATATTTGCTTAATATACCCAGAGAAAGTTCTGAAAAATAAGTCATGTAACAGGCAAAATCCAAGGCCGTGACCTCAAGGCCTTGTTTATTCTGCCAGCTCTGTTGAAAACATTTCCATATGGTTACGCTGAAAACTTTACCATTAAACAGAATTCTTTGATCTTTATTACTTTATGCAATCAAGGGTAAAGGATGCTGGAGTTTTTTAAAGATTTAAAAAGGTATATAGTCAGTACTGAAAATTGAACTTAAAGAAAAACTATTAACATGGCTGGCATTCCTAGGTACTGTCATGAGAAATTGGGTTCAGAGAACAGTTTTAGGACACACCAGTTTTTCTGAACTTCTCTCATTCTCTTTTCTGTGAACTAGGATTTAGAACTTGGCCTTTGACCAGTGTTCAGGAGAGCAGTCATTGTAATTCTTTGTCATTGACAGGGATTGATGGCTAATCGTGGATGGTTCTGTGCTGGAAAGTTGCATGACTTTTAAAGCCATATAGAAATGCACTCCTTTTTTCCACTTGGCAATCAAGATTTAGTAAAAGAGCAATTTCTTCAGGGGCTTGAGTCTATCAGGCAATAATTAGACTGAGGAAGTGGATATATGAAAATATCTCCTGGTGAACTGTTCTAACTTACACTCATATACTTTTAATTTGCTGCAGAAGGACAGGTTTGACATCATCACCCACGATTTGTTCTGTTTCACAAAGCAGACAGTTAGGATTTATAGATACTCTCAAGTATTATTAACAAGACCCGGACTGCTCTTTACTGTTAAATTTTAATGGATTTCCAAAGACAGAAATGTAAGAAAATAATTTTTCTTTCACCACTTTTACATATGAAGATCTATTTTTTTATATTTTTGGAGGCAAGAAGCTGTTAAAACAGTATGAATGTGTGCACTATAGTAAATACCACCAGAAGACTCCAATTGTTCCTGATTCTAGTTTGTCAGAAAATACAAAGTGGCAGTCATACGTTGGCTGGCCTGGCTTCTCAGAGTGATTTCATTCTCCTAACTGTGTATCTGCCACACATGGCTTTGCCATAACATTCAGCTGTGTATTTTTGTAGTAAACAGAGGGCATTAGGGCCTCCTCACCTTCTTAGCTGTAACACAGAAACCTACTGGAAGTTCTATCAGTGTCTTTCATTTCTTTCAGAGGACCATCCAAAACAGAAATTGTAGTAGAGAATGAGGAAATGCAACACCAAAAATGGCTGAATCTGCACTCAGACTGGAAGAATAAAAATGCATCCACTTTACATGCTCTTCTAGTGAATGGGTAAGTAACAGGTAAATAAGATCTATTTCACTGCTGTGGGTAGTCTCTTACTAATGGAGGATAACAAACTCCCTCTTACTCCCAAAGTAAGCTCTTTTTTTCCAAGGTATCTGTGTATAAATCCCAGCACATACTCATGTGAGTTGTTAAGATACACTCTGCAATGATTTTAGTGTTTACAGTAACTGTAGTCTGAGTCTAACTTCAGATCCTCAGGAGGCCATTCTGCTAAAATAACAGCACTTGAGTAATACAGAGGTGATGCCCCTAAAGCACCTGGACCAGGCAGCTTCTTTAAAACTGCTGAACAAGATAGTCCAGCAAGTACTATATAGCAAAATCTGCAGCAACATCTTACCATCCTCTTCAGCCTGTGTAGTCTGGATTCATACATTTGGAGCAAACACAGCTTCTTCAGCAGAGTCTATATCCACTTACAGTAGGTTTCCTTAGCAGCTCCTCTGGCTGATGGTATATTCCTTTCAATTAACCTGACTAAACAGGTAGTTGCTAATGAGAAGCCAGGATCTCATGGTTCAGACATTCAAAGTGTGACTTTGAGACTGAAGAGCCAATGAACTCAGAAATCCTGGGAAAAACTGGGAGAGACACCTAATCCCCATCTGCAACTGCATTCTTCAAAAAGCAGATGTATAGTTTTTGTTCTCTCTTTCAAATGTCTAGGAGATTTCAGAACATCCTTCTTCCATAGAAAATCCTTCTATTTCACAAGAAAAGACTGTCTTGGGTAACTGCAGAGATACAATATGTGTGAAGACACAAATCTGAGGAATAAATCTACTTTTCTTTTGCTTGACTCAGTTATTTTTTGTACTCAAAGTTTTCCCTAATGGCATAATACTAAAAAGAAGCCAGCAAGAAGCAACTTTTGTTTTCGTACATCTCAACTTTGTACATTTTTTGGTTTACATTGGTATTTTCCCCATTCAAGTTAATTTTTATTTCTTCATCTAGAAAGGCCATTACGAGATGGTGCCTGATACTTGAAGGTTGTCTTTTTAACTCTTTTCCTTTCTCACTGTGTTTTTCCTCTAGCCTAACAGTATCTAAACGCTTTTCTCCAGTGTAATACAAGAATAAACATCTTGGGTTGTGACCAGATGCAAAGGCAGATCCACAGTCATATTCTGTTCGGTCACTAAAGTGCAAAGTAGAAATTTCAAGGTACTTTTTGACATGTTTGAAAGAGGTCTACTAGGAAACGTGTGAAGGAATGGACTTGGAGCCTCTGAGTTACAAGATCTAGTAGCAAAAGATCTAGTTTTGCCCAAAGTACAAGTTCAAGGAGAGAAAACATCAGTAATGAGGATTATTGATAAATCTGTTGCATAAATGAAAGTAATATGTAGGAACAGATGTTTGAGTCCCCCTGCATCCAGAAAATGGGTAACAAGAAGGGTTGCACTTGAAGGATTGGACTTGATGATCTTTGCAGTCTTTTTCAACCCGGTTCCTATGATTCGATTCTATGATTCTAAGAAGTGAGAAGCTAAAGCCTTACATGAAGGGTGAGGTTTTTTTCTGTTTTGGCTGCATCAGGCATCCAGTCCAGATGACTGGGAAGTGCTCCTGAGCCCTGCAGTCTAGGTGTATTCATCTGGATCAATTGCACCACGTAAATGATTTGTGCTGTGGAGTATGTTGGATGTTTAAAGGGCTGTTGGGCTCCTGAACTAATGGAAACTTGGGCAAGAACTAAAAAATACACCACTAATTCATAAAGTTTTGACAGTACAGGCTATGCACACATAAAAGCTTAACGTTTTCTCTTTAGAGCTGCCATTTAGAGCAGGCTGTCTGGTAAGTCAAAGAAACAAGTGTAAAACATGATCATGATGGCTGGTCTCAGTTATATTCTGTGAATTTTTTTAGGGAGTGCAAATGTCTCTCAAAATTGTGCACATGATTTTCTGTTCTAAAATTGATTGTCCATCTCTACTGTCTCTGGAAAATAATTTTATGACCTGTGTTTTCAGGAACAGAAATAAACTGATTTGCATTGTGAATGAGGTACATGCAATGTAGGGAACAAAGGTCTGGTCAAATACCAGATTCAAGGCAATCTGGTGAGGTGGCTGGCACTCTGTTGTTTTGCCCATATTACTGTCTATGACTTAAAATCAAATGCATCCTCTTTTTAGGTGATAGCAGTTTTAAAGACACTACTTACTGACTGAGATTAAAGCCTTCAAAGAATTACATGGGGAACAGGTAGCTCTGCTTCTGCCAGAAAAGCATGTACACAGTAGGAATGAAAAAGTAGTGGAAATAAAAAGGCAGTCAGTTAGTTCACAGAATCACAGAACATGCGGAGTTGGAAGGGACCCACAAGGATCATTAAGTTCAACTTTTTGCCCTGCACAGGACTGCCCCTAAGAGTCACACCACGTGCCCCAGACTATCATCCAAACAATTCTTGAAATCTGGCAGGTTTGGTGTTGTGACCACTTCCCTGGGGAGTCTGTTCCAGTGTCCAGTCACCCCCTGGGTGAAGAATCTTTTTCTGATCTCCAACCTAATCCTCCCCTGATACAGCTTCAGGTCCTGTCATTGGTCACCACAGAGTAGAGATCAGTATCTGTCCCTCTTCTTCCCCTTATGAGGAAGTTGTAGGCTGCAGTGAGGTCTCCCCTCAGTCTCCTCTTCTGCAGGCTGAACAGACCAAGTGACCTCAGCCACTCCTCATACGGCTTCCCCTCAAGGTCCTTCACCATTTTCATTGTCCTTTTTTGGACGCTCTCTAAGAGCTTAATATCTTTCTTATATTGCGATGCCCAAAACTGCACACAATGTTCAAGGTGAGGCTGCCCCAATGCAGAGCAGAGCGGGACAATCTCCTCTCTCGACCAGCCGGTGATGCTTTACCTGATGCCTCCCAGGACATGGTTGGCCCTTCTGGCTGCCAGGGCACTGCTGACTCATATTCAACTTGCCATCAACCAGGATACCCAGGTCCCTTTCTACAGCACTGCTTTCCAGCATCTCATTCCCCAGTCTGTATGTACATCCAGGTTACGCCATCCCAGGTGCAAAATCTGGAACTTCCCCCTGTTGAACCTCATGTGATTGGTGATTGCCCAGTCCTCTAATTTGTGAGGTCTCTCTACAGGACCTCCCTGCCTTCGAGAGAGTCGACAGCTCCTCCCAGTTTTGTGTCCTCTGCAAACTTTTTCAGTATCCCTTGCAGTCCTGTGTCCAAGTCATTTATGAATGAAGAAAGATGAAGATGAATGAAGATGATGAAGAAAACTGGGCCTAAGATGGTCACCAGTCTGATGTCACCCCATTCACTACTGACCTCTGTGCTCGAACCATGAGCCAATTGCTCACCCACCACAAGATGTGTTTATCCAGCTGTGTGCTGGACAGTTTGTCCAGAAGGATCCTGTTAGAGATGGTATTGAAAGCTTTACTGAAATCCAAAAAGATTACATCAGCTGGCTTCCCTTGATGCACTAGGTGGGTTACTTTTTCATAAAAAGAAATCAGGTTTGATAAGCAGGACTTTCCTCTCATGAAGCCGTTCTGGCTGTGACTGATGACTCTGTTGTCTTTCAGGTGTTTTTCAGTACATTCCAGAATAATGTTCTTTTTGTGCAACAGTGTTCACTGATTTAACCAGGATTTCCCCTCCCTTGACAAAAAAGTCACCTCTTCCCTCTCTCGTATGAAAATTTTCAACAAATGATAAGTTTTTGTTGTTTTAATGCTTACTTATGCAAACTTCCTGGATTTTTTCAAAACGGCCAAACTTTTAGGGCACAAAACTTCTAGGACATCTGTTATCAAAGGCATTTCAAGGAAAATTCTGTCTGTCCTTCTGCTGTATGGAAGAGGAGACTGGCAATCTCTGGGCTTTCGGGGGCCATAAATTAAGACTTGACATACTGTACATCCCAGCCGACCTCAGAGTTGGATCCATGCCCAGGGAGCGAGGTAGCCTGCAAAATGTGTAGCACCCCCTCATGAAATGCATTGTAAAGCTGAACTAATATTTTGAATTTTCACCAGGCAGATGCTGGAAACCATGAATGATCTGGCATAAGAAACTCCTTGAGTTTCTTTTTACAGTTTGGGGGAATTTTTAACAACTGGATTACACTGAGTACAATACCTGTGCTGATTTTCAGAGTACTAAAATTAATTAATTAATTGAGATTTCTGCCATGTTTTTGTTTCCATATTTAGCCAGATGTGTCAAAGCAGAAGCAAAGTGGCTCTCTTTTGCACTAAAGAAGGTAAGAGAGGAGTGCATATAAAATAGATGTTGTTTTAAAATGTGTTAAATCATTTTGACAAATGTGGATGTTTAGTGTGGCTTCATTCCGAAATTTTTATTAGAGCTCTGCAACATCCAGTTTTGCACTGGGTTTATTTTTCCCTACTCTTCTCAGTTTCATCAGATTTTCTTATATTTTGACTACTGGATCTGTGTATTGAGGTAGCCCAGTCCTGATACCACAAAACAAATTTTGTCAGCAGTCAGGTTCCAAAAATTAAGTTCATAACACTTCCTTCTGAAAGTATCCTTTACCACCAGAGTGGTTAGCAAGCTATCTGCCTGGGAGTTGAAGCTGTGCTCTGTTTAGTTGTTAAGCACAAGGGAACAGAAGAACCTAAAGTAGAAAGTTACAGACCAAGTCTGTCGGCACAGCAGATTTTGCAAGTTTAAGTGATTTGAAAATGCAGAAATTCATCTGTGAAGTTCTTCTGTGATGAAATCATGTTCTACAGACAAAGAGAACTTTGCTGAAGAATACTTAAACTATTAATTAGGGAACTATGACTCAGGGAAAAGTAATTTTGAGGCATGATCCAACTTTGGGAAACTAATCAAAAAATTTGCCATTTATCAAAAAAAGGAAAAAGCACATAGGAGCCTGTCAAAGGTGTTTGCCTCTGACGTGTTACTTAAAGTACACTTAAAATTCCTTGCCCTCCAAAGTTAAGTGAACACATTGGGAATTACAAGTTACGAAATAACCATTGCTCCAATTTATTTCTTCACCACTAAACTACCAGATACATGCAATGGCAGCATATTCTCCCTTGGGATGCTGATTGCAGAAACTGGTGGTGTTCTTTTGTTCTTTAAATCACAGTGAGTATAAACAGGATAAATAACAAGTCTGGTGTCTTTCAAGTCCAGAATATAAAGTGAAACAAAAGTGAATGATTCTTTCAGAAAAATAACTGTCAAGTGGGAATCTGGTATAATTTCCAGTGAAGTGGCTTGTAAAGTGAAATGGACAGATTACTGGAATGTCTTCAGATCTTCAAATATTTTTCCTTAGTAAATTCCATAGGCAAAGCAAATTTGCTGCTGTGTAGCTGAGGAAACAGTGTGACATTAACCTCACACCTGGCTTAAGGAAAGCCTTGTTACTGCTGAGCAGATCTTCCAGGAGTGGTTCTCATGGAAAGTAGGCTAACATGTTGCTAGCTGACAGGAGGACAAAGACACGAAACCAGGAAACCTCCTCAAGAGCAGTCCAGTAACTCCTGAGAGAAAGGAAGTCAGGATGCCAAATTTAGCTTGGTTAATATATCAGGCTGAGCCAGTCAAAATTAATATCAGGAGAGCAAATCCTTCAATACAAAGGAAGAATAGAAACGGCTCAGTATGTTTAATACTGTTGTGCAGTTGCTGATGACCTCATTTACTGTATTGTACAGTAAATTAGTTTAATTTCAGTCAAAATTACAGTCTAATTTCACAGCTCTGTTAAGACCATTCTGTGCTGTTCTCTTGCAGCGGGTCTTGTACGTGCTGCCCCTGTGGTAACGATTAACGCTTTCCTGTTCCTCCCCAGACTGTGGCCGTCGCCCTGCTGCTCGCATGAACAAGAGGATCCTCGGGGGCAGGACCAGCCGCCCAGGCCGGTGGCCATGGCAGTGCTCCCTGCAGAGTGAGCCCAGCGGACACATATGTGGCTGTGTTCTGATTGCAAAGAGATGGGTCCTGACAGTGGCACACTGCTTTGAAGGGTGAGAGAGAGCTCAAGATGGTTTTACTGCTCATATGAACTTGCACATGTGAATTACCAAGTCCTTCCTCCACTACCAAACACACTGGGGGTAGGTGATGATCCCTGCAGAATGGCCAGTCATAGAGGCCTGCTTTTAAGGGACTAAAAAGGAAAGTAAAAGGTACAAACCAGCATCAGTTTAGCTTTTCAGATGTTTTATTATTCATTGCTGGTGTCTCTACTGATGAAAGCTAAATGAAGATGCCCTGACTTTCAGCAGGAAACCAGGAAGACCAAAATACTAATCCTATAGCTCTCCTACAACTGCCATGGATTTAAAAAATCATTCTGTGCATGACTGTACAAAAGACCCTGGAAAAATCCTATGGCCATTGGTAAAAATGAAAACTGAGTATTTGCTCACAGTGCAAATGACATACTGAAGTCATTGCCTTTTCTATTTATACAGTTCACCCTTTTATTAGGATTGTAATCATTAAGAAGTCAGTATTAACCACTACTTGATGCCTCCTGGTATCTGAGGCCCTGTGGTGTATGAACAGTCAGGTGTGCAAGGGATGTTTACATGTCTTGGAATTGTTTTGATCATGTCAGCTTTTTGGTGCTAACCGATATTTCTTTTTTATGAACCACATCAAAAGGGAATGAACCACATTTTGGAGGGAATTGTATTACCTTGTATCTTTTGTCTTTTTTTAAATTGAGTTTCTAAAGAAAATTTAAACAAGTGTTTTCTGCTGTAGTTAGCAAGTGCTTTATGGTTGCTTAATCTTGCTTTAAACTGGTGTTTGCTCATTGGAAATTATTTTAAACTACTCTAAACACCTTTCTTTGTGTTCAAGCCTGCCAAAATCCTCTGTTAAGCAAAATTCTCTTGACTGATATTTCTTTATAATGTTAGTCATTCCCTTTTTGAGTAATAATTTAAATTTTGTCCTTCTGTGAGTGTCTCAAGGTGTGAGATATAAGATACCATGTTAATGGAAATGCCATTGGATAGACCTAGGTTCTGACTAACACATCATATCAAGCTCTAAGGATGTTCAAGAACTGATTGCATTCAAAAAGAAGAAAAGTAATAATCAGAAACTTGAACATAAATTACCTTCCTCCTAAACAGTGTGCTAAATGTGTATAATACAAACAAGAACATAGTATTTTATCAGGTTTTGGGTCCAGAAGGAATTTCTCTTCTTTCTCCATCTATTTTTAAATATACTGCTGGAATATTTCCTAACCTTTGGAAGAACATTTTCTGGTGATCTAAAATAAAGAGTGGGACAGAGATCGATCCTTCCGCAATACTGGACTGATGCCGAATCTCCTGAATAAGAGATTTCTCCCATTAGTGAAAGATAGGAAAAGCAGCTGTCAAATTACAAAGTAAAAATTCTCCCAGTTTTGTCAGTTGTAGAAAAACTGCCATTACATTTTGGAGCTGTGCATTTACCCCTCATGTAGGACTATATAGTTTCTATGGAGCTCAGAGTATTACTTGTAAAAGGTTTCTTTCACATTTGTGTTCTAAAGACCTTAAAGTACTAACAATCCAGTTTAATAATTCACTGTGCAGTTATGAACTTTTTTCTCTTCTGCCTTTTTGAATAGATGTGAGGAGTCTGAAATCTTCAGATTCTTCATTTGTAACAAGCCATTTGTAAGCCTAATGTATCAACAGCAAGATCATTCTTGAAGTCACAAAGTTTTCTTGATAAAAAGTATTTAAAAATTTCCCAAACCAACCAGATAAGACAAGAATTTCAAGAGACTTTAAAGTGCTCTGGTGCCTTATACAAAATGCTCCATTTTGCAAAGTATTTTATGAAGTTAATATGAAGTTTGGAATACAAAACATGAGGAATACAAAACATGAGGAATACATAACAGTAATGTAGCATTAATACAAATAGTCATGGAAAGAGCTGCATTAAACATCATGGTCTTTGCTAGTTTTATTATTATAGTCCCCAGTGTTTTGTCACGATTGTTTTGAAATGCATTATATTAAAGCATCCAAGACAGTAAGATTTTTTCTTAATTGTAGGACAATACATTTTGGCTGTGACTGCTTATTGCTCTAGGCAATGCTTTTCTCAATGGTCATAAAAACAAGAGTCTATGAATATTCTTAGCTCTTAATTTCTGTAACTTTATGGAAAAACTTGCAAACTGATCATGATGGTAAAATGATCATTATAGTCTGAAATATCAGAATTTTCATCCAACTCTTAAGATAAAAATAGCCTTTATTTAGCAACCAAATCCCTTGGCAAATTACAGGAATTACAATCCTTTTGAGTACTGTGAAAAAGCTGAAATTTTGCATGCTTTGATTTACACTGCTTTGAATCCTTTGTCAAAGGTTCTTAGTTACATGGAGCTGTCTTTCAGCAGTTGTGAGAACTGCTGACTTTTTTGAGGGCTTTTCAAATCACAGACTAATTAGGAACCTGTGAAGACTAATTAGGAACCTGCAACTTGTTCTGTGACCAGGTATGATCAAGAGAAGCCTTTCATAAAATCTATGTTTTTCACTTGTGTCTCAACTAACACTAGTTCAGTCTTCCCAACTTGTATCATATGTATCACTGCTTTGTGGTCTTGTACATTTATCAGAAGAGTCTTAAACAAATGTAAGAGTCAAAGTAACCTTTGATCTTAGGCATAGAAAGTATGCTTGGCACAGGCTGACTGCTCAATAAATAAGGGACTTTTCCCATGGCCATCATATTTAATTTACGTAATAGCATTGCTTCTCTGAGACTCCATAGGGATTTCAGCTAGACTTACTGCTGTCAGCAGCAGACTACTGAACAATATTCTCATCCCAGCAAAATTTGAATGTGCCCACCAGTGAGCATGTGAGCAATTGATACTTGGGCAGGATCCAAGAGATGATTTTGAGAGCCTTTAATACAGCAACTAAGAGATGGTTACATATCTTCTAACGGAGTGAGTTTTAATGCTTTTGGTTACAGATAGGAAGGAAATGGAAAGCAGTGTCTTTTGTTGCTCAGATCTTAGCTGTAAGGAATGATGCCTAAGTGTTTCTTTTTTCTTGTAGCATTTGTATGTGCATTGCTTTGCAAAGTGCAATGTGCAAAAAGGGAGAAAAAATTCTTGGGTATTTTATCTTAAAAGAAAGATCTTGATTGAAATTTCACATTTTTTCTTCTTTTTTTTTTTTTTTTTTTTTACTAAGGAGAGAAAATGCAGCTGTTTGGAAAGTAGTGTTTGGAATTAGCAATCTTGATCATCCATCAGGCTTCATGCAGACCCGACTAGTGAAGACCATCATCCTCCATCCACGGTACAACAGAGCAGTCGTAGACTATGATATCAGCATCGTGGAGCTTGACAAGGATATCAATGAGACAAGCTATGTAAGACCTGTCTGTTTGCCCAGCAAGGACCAGTTGGTTCAGCCAGACACCTACTGCTACATCACAGGCTGGGGACACATGGGCAACAAAAGTAAGATGAGTATTTCTGGGACTTTAGGAAAGATGTGAACCTTCTACTGAGTTACTCAAACGAGTGATCCTGTTACAAACCTTCATTCATTTATACTATTACTGGGTTTTACTAAATACCAGGGAACTGGAACTACTCTCGAAGAGATCAAGTTGTGATTAGAGCCTAGCTTTTCCAAAGCAGCAGCCTCAATTTATGCTTCTTAATCCTTATTTAGATAAGTGGCTTGATTTTTAAAAATGCTGAGGACCTAGAAACTCCTGTCAAGAAAGTCACCTGAATTACTTATCATTTTACTGGTCTAAGTTGTATTCAGAACTGTATTGGAAAGGTATCGCATCATCATTGCAGGTGGAAACATTAGTAGCTCAGTGAAAGCTGAAGGCACTGAAAACATTGGTACACAGGCTGAAGGAATAGGGTCTTGAATCAGCACACTGGATCACACTTTGTACTTGTGACACAACTTATTCCATAATCATAACTGTTAGTTTTGTATTTGAACAGAATGTTAATGTGTTTTCTTGTTCTTTGGCTACTGCAATCCTTGCGTCCCATGACAAGAACTGTTATGTAAATCTTTGTTCAGGAAAAATGATTCTGCATGAATCATATGCAAATTAGCCCACCCCAACCCTGTTAATGTACTAGCCATTGTGTTTCTCCCTTTGCTATTATTATAGCAATTACTTCTGTAACAAATGTGGATAGAGCCTTCCCAAATCTTTGTTCACGAAGCCTAGCCATGATGAAGTAATTACTAGGGATGGCTTTTCTGTACATGGGAGAAGGAAATTTTCCTTTCCATATTGCTTCAGGTGGGACTTCAGCTGCAGTGGCCGGGTCAAATGGGGTAAAAATTAAACTGCACACATGAGGAGTAGGCTTTTACTAGCAGCTTTATCCGTCTAAAAATATCTCTATGTAACATCAGGAAAAAAAGCCCAAAAGAACTCTTTCACAGCACTGGTAAATGGAAAAAGGTTCTTGTTCTCTAATGTGGTCAGTGTTGCTTTTAAAGGTTTTATGTTACTAAGCATCAAAAACCATTTATTACTGCACACCCTAGATGGAACAACTTTGATTAGAATTCAAGCTCACTCAGTTGTCCGATCTACAAAGAAGTCCTTTATTGTCTCCTGAAAGTGATACAATCATTTCAATAAGCTTTGAGTTCTGATTCCCTGATACATTCTGTAAGTCAAATTTACCCAAACATAACTCAAAATGGCTTTGATTATACCAGGCTTTACCATGAGAAACACAAGAAACAGGGAGATCCTGCCATGGAACAGTGAATCAGACTTCACCTTCTTCATATGACTGTTTTCCAGACTGCCCCGTCTTAGAAATCCCACACCATATCATGTCAAGGTGTGAACGTTCAATAAAGAGCATCGCACTAGTGCTCAGTCCTTCTCCAGAATGCAACACATAATGCTCCTGGCTCAGGAGCATGACAGTCACAAATCCTGCAATGCAATAGTGCAAAAATCCACTGGCTTTCACCTTGGCTTTGTGCTAAAGGGAGATTCTTCACTCCTTACATTTAATATACATAGAGCAATATTAAAAATTCACCCCAATGAAAATGTTTCTCATATCTCAAACAGCCATCATAGTTAAGTATTTGTGTGTTTGCATATAGTTTAATGCTTAATTTTGTTTATCAGTGCCTTTCAAGCTTCAAGAAGGAGAGGTTCGCATCATTTCCTTAGAACAATGCCAGTCATACTTTGACATGAAAATCATCACCAGCAGGATGCTGTGTGCTGGCTATGAATCTGGCACTGTGGACTCTTGCATGGTAGGCTTCTCTCTATGGAAACAGTCAAAACTGCTTTTAGAAATCAAAGTAGTGTGATGTTTATTAGGTATAGCATACTTTATTCTAGGAATGACAACCATCTATTTACACATTTTAAACAAACTTTTATTATTATTACTATTATTGTTACTACTGATGTAAACAATTTCATGATAATTAAGAAGACTCTAGGGTTAATCTATGTTAGTTAACTTTTTAATTTGTATGAGCCTTTTTCAGGTAATTTTTGGTACAAATGTAATAAATACTGGTAATGCTGTGTGCTGCTACATCGTTCAGCAGAGCAGCTGGTTTTTACAGCTGAGTTATTTACTAAAGGCAAATGGCTGTAGGAACTGTGATGTAGCTTTAACCATGACTGCTAGCCACGTGTATAAGAGACTGATTTTCCCTCTTCTGTTGCAGGGTGACAGTGGAGGACCACTTGTGTGCGAGCAACCTGCAGGGCGCTGGACTTTGTTTGGTTTAACATCCTGGGGCTCTGTCTGCTTTTCCAAGGTTTTGGGACCTGGAGTTTACAGTAACGTGTCACATTTTATTGAGTGGATTGAAAGACAAATATACATCCACACCTTTCTGCTAAATTAACTCCAGATGGTAAGAACTGTGCTGACAGACAAAAGAAAAAAGGAATCAGCACTTCAACGCTAAAGGTTTTGCAGTCCAGAAACTCTATAAAGTAGTTTCAAGCTCTATCTGTTCTTGTTGTGGAGCTATAGAACATGCAGTTTATGTTAATGATGAACCCTCTGATGATGAGTATACTTTGGGGTAGAATTAATAATCCTTTGGACTTGTCTTTTAACTGTGTTTTGGTGCTATTCCAAACACAGCAAAAGGCTTAAAAGGAAGGAATCAGCCACTTTCTGCCTTTCAGCTATTAAAACTAAGTAGCAGCACAGGCTAGGAAAACCTTTTTAAATAACCTATTTTAATACTATTCAATTAGCAGCACATGCATTTTCACTCACTTCTTGTCATGAGGAAGGAACTCTGTGCATTCAGATGGCACTGCAGGACACATATTCACAAGGACAACACAAAGACATGGTCGCACCATACGTTGGAGAGTGTGGAAGAGATTGATGGGTTTGTACACCCATGTGGCACAGGACATATCAAAGCACATATGCATGTCTGCAAAGGTGTGTAGTCACATGCTCCCAGTGTGCCTGAGCTAATGCATTCTGTCCCTCAGAGTGGCAAACTTGCATAGACATAACCCTGTACTGTCTTGACTTCACAGCTTCTGTTCCCAGAGCCAGCTTGGGCATCTCAGAGGAGTGATGGAGGAACCAGTAGGCCAAAAGACCCGTAACTACCAAAACTTTATTGTTCACACTCTTTAAACAGATTCTACCACTTTATTTTCTGCAGATTCCAATATCCTAATGTGTCCGGGAAACATCCGTGTCTTGGCAGCACTACAGTGATCAGTGCATTTATCAAACTTGTGCCCCACTGGCTTCTTTCTTCATGTGTGTTCAGCACACAAAGCGTCAGGGACCTTCTCCAGCCCTCTAAAAATATGAGAAGGTTGCCTATGCCACTGCAATGGTTTCCCCTTCTAATGTCAGCTAGTTTGGACATCTGGTGAGAGATGGAATATGCAGATTTAAAATGGAAAAGATATAGTATGGGCACTGTCCATAATACTGGGAACTGAGTATTTTTTGATAGTGCCTTGCATTTAAAGTTTAATTTTGACTAACAAGAGTAAAAATTTGGGAAAAGGTAAAAAGTAGAAAGAAACTTGAGTAATAGGCAGCTTGGGATTCCAGCTTCTGTTCAAATGAGTATTAGAAATACGTGAAGCTAAGTACAACAGCTTTACCAGCAAAGGCTCAAAGAGCCTAGCTCTTGTGCTTGGTAGCCAGACATGGAGTGCGCTGTCCAGTAGAAAGAGACTAAGCCTTGACTCCAAGAGTCTGGTTGAAAAAGATTATAATGGAGCTTGGCACCTCTTCATGGTGCAAGAGGGACAGTGTGTCTTATCAACTGCTGTAGGTGATGTCCAGCACAGCTCTCAGCTTTTGGGAGGCCAGAGAAGAAAGAGAAGTCAGGAACCCGAGGATTACAGGATGAATTCCACAGGGGAACAATGTGTTTAAAAACTGTGTTTTCAGTGCTGTGCCTAGTCCCCCACAAATCCAGCCTAAGGCACATAATTACCCTTTCTGCTACCTCTGGCATGCCCCCATAACAACATGGCAGGGCCTTGTCAATACCATGACTGCCATATGTGGAAACATGCATTGAAAGACGCAACACATAGACATTTCAGGTAACAGTAATCGTGTTGCAACTTATCTACATAGATCTATTGCTTTAGTAGCAATCTTATCTCCATATCTTCTTTAGCATGACTAACATTAGAACATTAGTCACATTAGGCAGCGCTGCAGACATCAACATTAATACATATTCAAGATTTATGTTATGGATTCTGAAACTAATTGATTATTGAATCACTGTTTCATGCTCAGAAAGAAAACCCTCTGAGGCTTTGCTAGGTTTTGGTTTAGTTGTTTGGGTTTTTTTTATTTTTGGTATCTTAAGGATTTTTGGGTTTACTGTAACACTTTAATATTCTTCTTCCCCAGCTATAAATGAGAGAAAGCAGCTGTGACCGTGTTTTTCCAGTGCAAGTAGATTACAGCTGAAGCAGGTTATTGATATCTTTGCCTCAAGGATATTGAGGGTGGAGCTCTCAGTCCTCACTTCAGCTTTCCTCTGGGGCCAGGATCTCTGCAGGTGTAGGGCAGCAAAGCTCAAAGTCCCGGAGCCGGTTACCAAGAGTTCCATGAGAAGGCGGCCCCAGGGATTGCCAGAGCCAGCCAGCCCTACTGTCCCTCTGACATGCCTGGTAACAGGTTTCAGCCAGGTCTGTTTTCCAAAGAGGTGCTGTTGCAGAATGAGCAGCCCAGCCTGACTTCTCTCCACCAGATGAAGTGGTTATCAGCTTTGAATATTGTAAAGCACTGGAGTACATATATAATCATTCAAGTAGATATTAGCATTACTAAATGATAACATGTAATTATACGTTTTAATTAACTGGGTTTGGCCTGCCACCAGTTTCCAAGCAGTCCCTCCCAGGAAATGAGGGAGAGTTCTGCTTAAACATATGGTCTAGACCCATCCTGTATGGGATTCCTATGAAGAAATTACAGGCTGAACCACATCCCAAATGGCTTTAGGAGGGAGCAGTTGGGTCTTGTCCTTCCACACAACTCTGTCTGACAACATTCCATGTAAAGAGGAAATTTGTAATTTTATAAAGGTATTTTTATACTCTTTTTTTTACGTGTGCACATGAAATAGGCAAACATGCTCTTCCTTCCACTGTAGCAAGCCTTTCCCTATGTGTTGATCATAAATACACTTTTTCTCTTACAGGTAAGGTAACATTTGTCAGTTTTGCTTCTACCACAGCTGTAACTCCAAATGGAAGCAATGCCACACAGTTAAGCCGATGCGCGTCTTTCTAGTTGTACTAATAAAAATTTACAATCATTTTCCAAATAACTTCTCTGTTGAAAATGTGTTTTAAACTTTACAGAGACTAAATGGTAATAAGGAGATGTGAAGTTATAACTTTAGCAATAATGGCTAAAAATAGCCTCCAAAAAGCATTTTTGTACCCTTAGCTGGCTTTTTTTTTTAGCAGCCCTGACAGGCCTGTTAGCACTGCAACACTTGTGGAGATTCTGGCACTACTATCACTGTACAACTTTCAGTTTCTTCTGCGTGTATGCTTCCAATACAGAATATTACCAGCAACAGACTGAGAAATCTGAAAAACTAAATCTGCAATCTGAACACATTTTGTTCTCTGGCTATTTCTCTGGAGTACAATTAGTTTGAAATAACAATCTTCTTTTAACTTGCAGACAGCATTTCAACAACACGCAAACATGCTGAAATCAAAATAAAAAGCACACAGAAGCTTAAAACAGTTAAAATGCATGTTTTCACTGCAGTAAGGCAGCCAGGACCATGAGGGCAAGAGTAGCACAACCAGAATAAAACAAGAACAAATAATACAAAAACCACACTGAAATTCAATTGTGAGAACGTCCTTAACACAGTCGCATTCAGGATTTGCCCATTAGCCTTCACAGAGAGCCAGGGATGGTGGGAGCAGCAGGCACTCTGCCTTGCCTTCTCCTCAGCCTTGGGCTGCAGCCAGTGGGCCTGAGGAAAAAACATGGCTTGGGCTAAACATTCAGCTGAAATTGTGCCCCAGGTACAGACCAAACCTCAGTGCTGCCAAAACACTTGCTCAGTAAAGGCAATGGCTGACTGCCCCCTGCAAATGTTTAGCACAGGCATGGCTGCAGTGAAAGAAAAATCAAATATTGCACATCACAAAGGCAGTTAAAGCTGCTCTAGGTGTAGCTGCAAAGTTTGGGGCAATTCAAGGTGGTTGTTTTGGTTTATTTTAAAATGACAAAAGCGTAAATGTACATGACATCTGGAAGGCACCTGTTTTCAAAATGGAAAAGTGAGGTCATGCTGTGCCTAAATGCAGGAGTGCAGAAGCAAGCAGGGGATCATGATGTTTTCAGTGCTAAAAAAATATAATAAAGGGAACATTGAACTGTTGAGAAGTATAGGGAGAGCAGTTCGTTTGCACCCTTCATTTGGCACGACTTTAGATATGGCCAATTAACATTTTGAAGCTTTTGCTAAAGAGTCACTACCTTCATCTTCCCTTCAGTAAAAGACAGCAAGTGATCACAGCAAACAGCCCTCAGGTATTTCTGCTGCTTGTCCATCACAAAAATACTAGCCAACCAACCAACCAACCAATCAACCAACCCCCCACCCAAAAAACTACCAACCAACCAAAAAAAAAAAAACCCAACCCCCCAAAAAAGTGTTTTATGCAATGGATAACAGATAATTTTATCACCCAGACTGCTTGTCAAAGTCCTCTACTAGAACACAACCTATAGAGGACAATTTTAAGCAACATGCAGTATCAAATACATCAGTGATGCAAGACACAAAATAAAAAGAGTGTGTGTTATTTTGCACCATTTCAAGTGGTACAAAAACACAATCTCAGCAGAGAGAAACATTTAAAAGGATCTGAAGTTTCACAGTAACCCACAGAGCCTGGTACTTTTGAGACCCAAACGAAATCAGCTTTCATCCAGTTTAAGATGTGTCCTGAAAGCCTCACTGCACTAAGCTGTGAGTAGTGGGGTGACCGTGTTCATAAAGAGTCACGTAATAGCAATTTAAATGTCCCAGAGGCATCATGCAGCTGGTCCCAGGGCTGACAGATGACTCCAACTTATTTTTCTTCATGTAGTTATTTTGATGCCATCCATGGCTTACAGACAGGTTTTGTAAGATCTTATTCTGAATATTTATGGCTTTTGTATAAGACCCATGTGCATTCCTGACTCCAAGTGATCTACCTGACAAATGTGCTGGTAGGTTCTGCTCCTGCAGCAAAGGCAATAAAAGGGCAGGTCACAGGCCAGTGTGGTCCTCCAAACTCTTTTTCACAGTGACAGGAGGGGACAGAGCTGAGCCCTGCACTCCCTCAGATCACTGCTAAGTCTCAAAGCTCCTCCATAAAAGCTCAACATATCTCAGTCATAGAGTCACAGACTCACAGAACATAAAAACAATCTGCCCTGTAGACACAAGTGCTGTAGGTTTAAGGTGCAGATGATTCATTCAGGTCAGACAATAGAAACAAAAACAGTATTTGACTTCTAGGGCAGGAAAGCACTGGCCTGGCCTGTTTCTCTGGAGCTCTTTACAACAGGAGAACATCTGCTATGAATTGCAAGGGTAGAGCTGAACTTGCCTTGGGGCTGTGCAGCAGAGTAGATGACTTCACTGCATCCCAGTAGGTCTCTTCCTGTATGATTCTGCCCTTGTACCAGTTCATCTCCCTGCACAACCTGCTGGCTGTTTTGCATCTTCCTTTTAGACACCTTGCAGCTCCCACAGCTTGTAGAGAAAGCTGAGATGGTTCACTTGAACAGCTGGAGGCCACTCCTGGCAAGGTGCCCCCATAGCAAGAAGGATGTTACGGACAAACATCTGAAAACATAACTGCAAACCAACATGCTCGACATGATCTCTTAGAATTTGAATGTCTGCCATCACTTCAAAGGTCCCCACTAACTTGATGTTAGAACTTAACAAAACATTTTGTCTTATGTTCAACCAGATTAAAAAAGAAATAATTCAGAAATAGCTGTCATCACTGGCTCCTTCCTCTTTTTTATTTCTACAGAAGAAAAAACAAAAAGGTTATTTTTCTCTTTTTCTTCTCACTAACACTAGGGATGGAGTCAGCCCTAATTACATTCTACCTTTTGAAAACAGAACCGTTTTAAACTTTTGGTAACATGTGGTGACTGGCATTTGAATGAACTTAGCATGCCCTCAGTATCTGCCCTGCATAGCAGCAGCTGTCTCAGACCTCACAGCGTTTGTTTAAATTCTTGCAGAGATCTTAAAAGATGTGGAATATGTAATGTTGATCATTGATGTGTAAAGCTCATGGTTCAATTAAAAACCAGAGCCCCTGCCCCAAACACAGTGCCTAATAATAAACACAAATCTTGGCAACTGGAAAGCAGAAACTTTCAGAAAGTA
Organism: Corapipo altera; assembly: GCF_003945725.1. NCBI lineage: Eukaryota > Metazoa > Chordata > Aves > Passeriformes > Pipridae > Corapipo > Corapipo altera. The sequence goes on along the minus strand of NW_020884876.1, from coordinate 1,071,975 downwards.
ACAGAACCAAAAAATGGGCTCAATACTAATAATTCATTAGCAGCTATAGTTTAAGGGAATTTTTTATTTCAACAGGTGTTAGCGGATACAAACAATTTTCCTAAGTTCCTCCATAAATCTGCCATGTAACTGGCAAAGGGAAGTAAATGGAGGGAAGTAAAATGGTAGCCATATTTTAGTCTGGAATCCAGAAGTAGCCATGTGCACCTCAACCACCTTTGTTCAGTGTGCTGAGTAGTGGGAAAATGACAGGGGTAGGACTCATCTACCTCCAAGATGGATGAGCAACAGCACTCGGATGTGGAATATGCAGTGGGCTATACCTTCTTCTGAGCAGCCTTTAGAGACACTTCAGCTGATTATTATAAAAGTCTGGAGGAATGTAAAAACACTTGAGAGTAAAGAAGAGCGATCTCATCAGCTGGAAGCTGCTATTTGTAAGAGAAAACCTGAAGACAGACTGGAATTACCCACTGCCAGACAACTCTGCAGTTGGTAGGAGGTAGTTTAGAGAAAAGTCAAGCAGTCAACATCTGAATTGACTGAGGAGGAAAAGAAGTCCTGTCAGTGGTGAATAACGTGGAATGGTACATGGAGTCGAAATGGAGGGATGCAGTAGGAGGATGAACCAACACAGAGAACAAAAGACTGCACTAGGATTTGCTCTTATTGTGAAGAGAAAGGTGAGGGACACACATGACACGTGTCTCTTCTGGGCTGCTCTCCTGATGTTAAAAAGGTGTTTGGCCAGCAGTGAGATGGCCCATGCAATAGCCTGGTGAACAAACTGGACCATAATTGTTATAGAAATTACTGTGTACACACACTGCAACAAGTAACTACAAGTCTTGAAACAAGCCAACCAGTAACCTTACATCCCAGCGCTTCTGCTTACTTCATACTTCAGCAAATGGTGAATCCCAGGGAATGCTAGGATTCTAGGGTCGCACTGCAAAGGAGTGGGATGACTTACCTTAACTGGATCCTGCAAATCTGCATCCATGCAATACCATGAGGTATTATGCAATGTTGCATACAAGAAATAAGCAGTATGCAAAGTCTACTGTATGAAGATATATAAAAAACAACCCAGCCTCTGAGATCTTGAACATCTTAATAAATTATTGAAAAGTTTTATAAACAAAAAAGCTTTTAAGGAAATGTGTGCGCCATCTACCTTGGTTGAAGAAAACAGAACCACAGTGTAGCATAAATCAGCAGTTATTACTCTTGTGTTTAACCAGTTAGCATTCCAACTTTGTAAAACAGAGTAAAGCATCTTCTTCACACAAAAGAGAATTCAAACCTGCTTTTTTCTGCTGGAGATACAGCACTGCTGCCCACTTCAGAAGCACACACAGAGACTTTGGCACATGAATTAATACCACCAAATGTATCTGTATTAGTTTCCTTTGATAAGTTCAGAAATTCAGTCTTTTTAGAGTTCAAGTCATTTGTACTCCCAGAATCATCCTGAGTGTCTAGTAAGGAAGAGGTGTCCTCTACTAACCTATCTCTTGAACAGGCCTGAAAAGGTGTTTTAGATGTTGGCAAAACACTGTCAATGCTTTCTTCCTCTGATAGAGCAGCTGCAGCTGAACTGAAAGACACAGAAGTAGCTTGGGAGTCCCCTCTATCATTCACATTGCGCTCATCTTTCCATCTCTTAATTGCTTCTGTCTGTCCCTCGGGGGTCAGTCTGTCAAGGTGCTTGGCTCTCAATAACGGAGATGGAAACAACGTTCCTTGGAGAACTCTCAGAAAATATCTACAAAATAAACAGTTACAAACAAACTGTTTAAAAGCAAACTCAAAACTGTTTCCAGCTACACTAAAGGAAATTGAACACCTTCAAGTAACCCTGAGGCTGCAGCAGGTTCTGGAAACTGTTAGTCCAGCAACTGCACCAGAACATGCCATAAAACTGTCTTTTTCAAAGAGAGATATTATCTCAGCTGCTTTCATTTTTCTGTCCTGAATACAGTTCTCCTACACACTAGTTTCTGCACCAGTGTGCACTGCCAGCTTCAGTGAAGGGCCAGGGTTCCAACTACACTGGAAGTGGAACTTTCTCTGTACAGTGTTGGCCCCAGGAAAAAGACATGAAAATCCGTGCGCAGTTTACTTTGCATTTAATTCACCATGAAACACACTGTCTTCTACAAAATCGAACAGCTGTACATTGGAAGCAGACACCAAGCTGAATGTTTTCTCCTGCCTTGGCTCTCTACAGCCCTACCAAAAGGTCCCAGAACAGCATTTATCTACTTATTTGTCATGTAAGGGAGATTTACTGTGTGTGAAAGAAAAAGCTCTACTGTCAGCACCTGAAGCCAAGCTGAGGAGCAAGGATGGAAAGAAAAGAGCAGACATGTTTCTTGTACCTCAGAGTTTGTCCTTTTGCTGAAGTGTGAACCAAAGCTATCAGTCATATCAGATCAGTCATGAGCCCCACTGAGTGCAGCAAAACCCTGGATGACATGCCTAAGACACAGATTAAGCCATGTTCAAAGGGGACTTGAAGGCTTGGTGGCTATTGCAGGCACCTACAGGCACAGCTCTGCCAGCTCTCCTGCTGGCAGCACTGACAACTTATGCAGCCTGTGCTGCAGCACTTGACCCAGAAAGGGTGCTCAGATTGTGTCTAGCCATATAAAATTACATCAGGTGAGGAAGAAACAGCACTTATTCTCCCCAGCACTTCTTAGTATCTGTCTGTGCAATTCAGTTTCAAGTCTAATTCTTTCTGAAATGAAAGAGACAAAACACAGAAGAATGAACAAATTAGCAGAGGCACTTCACTGATAGGCTGCAGACTTGAGTTCATGTTCCACCAGTGAAAGGAAGATGGCTGTGGCTACTAAGGAGAGCTACACTGAGAGTCTGGATCAAGTCTCTTTCACTGGTTTTCACACCGTTTTACTCTGTTGGCTCACTCAGGTGTCTCCCTGCTCAGCATGCTGGAGTTTGGGACCTCCACTCAATGCCTTTCCAGAGTGAATGAGTTATTGAACTTGGACTTCTTCAGTGAGACAAAAAATATCAGGGCCCCTTGTGAATCTAGTCAGTGTGTTTTCACTTCACAAAGAAGTCTGTACATGCATTCTTCATTCTAAATATTTGTGTATACACTCATGACATAAATTTCAAACAGAAAATCATTTCACAAATAAACACAGACTAAGCACAGTACTTATATGTCCAAGCACTAAGCATAGTACACGTCCACTTTGATCACCAATTTGTATATAAATTATGAACTCTGTGGTTACAAAAATTACTGTTTCTTTCCCCTCAAAGACAATATTTAATATAATGTAAATCACAAAATATTTTTTTTATTACTGAAATTTACTTTGAGAACTAAGTGTCACTAAAAAGTTGTCCTTGCATAGCTTGGTCTGGTAGAGTCATGAAATTTTCTTTAAATTGGGGGTTGGGGGGAAGACCTCTAGCCAGAGATTTATAACATCACTGAGTCACAGCAAACTAATTTTGGTAACAACAGAAATCTGTGATTATAAAACAGAAACATACCTGGGTAGCAGAGCAACAAAAGTAGTCAGGAGGAAAACTAAGTAAAATACTGGGTCTGTTATGTGCTTTTCCATGATCCAGTAAGAATTAGATCGTGAGTTGTGGGTTTTGCAGGTTGCTCCAAAAGCCAGAGTGAAGATAAAGTAAAACAGGATGCTGCCAACTATAACTACTGTATGTATCCAAGTCTGCAAAGCAGAAAAGGAAAGAAATTAGATTTAAGTTCTAAAACAGGAAGACCTGTAACACCTGTATGTGTGTACACTGGCAAGCATGAATGTGCATGCTCTTCCTCCAAGGGCAGCTGCTGAATGTACCAGAGGATACATCTGTTCAGATAATATTCCCAACTTCATACAAAACAGTCCGGAAAGAATGGAGCTGTCTTTCCACAGTACACAGGTACCCCAACCACTTAATTTATTTTATTCTAATAAATTCATAGCTTTTCATTCTTTTGTGAAAGACATTTTTATGCCATTTGCCTTAGGTTACCACCTCATCTACTGGCAGCAAAGAAAGCTTTCTCAAGCAAATGGAGGCCAGATCTTCACGACACCACCCTTATGTATCTTGCTTGAGAGGTTAATTAGTTTTCTACACTGGAGTTTTCTGTAATTTTACACCTAAACGACTATAATGGGAAACAACATTGTCACTGGTCTGACAGCTTGCTGACATTCAAAAACACCAAACAAAACCCATTTAAGTCAAGTTCTCTATTCAGAGCGTGAATACACTCATGCTATCCATATATTCTCAATAAAGACATTTTTATCATGGCTGCCATGCTCCCAAGAGAACAATGAAATCACAACTTGAAATTTCATCCATTATAAAACAATCCTAAAAAACATTTTTCAAAAAAAGTCAAATAAATAATAAAATCCATTGACCTGTGTCCTTCTACTGTAAACATTAATGTATTTTCTTTAAAATTATGCCAAATAGCCAAATATTACCCTTGTAAGGGCTATAACTTTATCCAAGGTAATGCAGATGCTTCAGCTTGCGCAGACTTAATTAAAACTGCAATAATGTTTCTGTACCATACTGGTTTTCCCATTCTGGCATCAAAATACCCCTCTGAATTGTTCATCCTGGCAACAGAGCAGATCATCAGCTCCAAGCATTCAAAATCAACAATTCACATTGTTTATCTTTGAGATGGCAGCTTTGGGAACTAAGGAAAGTTTCAGTAGATCACTGGTTGATTTTATCACTTGCAAAACTGAACTGACATCCCCAAAATCCACCATACCCTAACAAGGCAGGATCCTTTCACTGTTTACAAATAATTCTGAGGTCAAATTGTATTAATTTTAGTCATATGAGTAATACTATTGGTTCCAATGAGAGGTGCATTAGAAGAGCTCACACGGTCACATAAGTATAATATTTAGGTTTTGGCCCTTTTATATGTATTCTGTTTTGTATAGGAAGATCTTTCTTCCATTTCATTTTATTGAAAGCTGTATGCACATATTCTGTTAGGAATATACTGTTTTGGAAACAAAGTACTCACCACAGACTTGCACTCAATGAGAAGGTGAAACAGTATTGTGAAGAGCGCAGCTGTGTTTATAGGGTTTCCAAAAGAAAGAATATCTATGTCTGAGTCATAGTAAGTCTGTAAAGGAAGACAGCAGTCAGTGTAATATATTCTTTACATATAGTCCCAGTACAAAGTGTCATGAACAGCTTCAATACCATACATATTTGCATGCACACATTTCACTTCCATTCCAATGACGATCTTCTTAGTATACATTTATATATGAGGAAGAAAAATCGAATACTTCATTTATTCTCTGATTTGCCTAGGTTTTAAGCATGTCAAAATGTATAAACGTATTCTGTATCCAGCACTTACAAAGTAAGGCACAAAAAAGCAAACCAGACTTTGGTAAAAAGCATCCAGCAAGGTTATCCAGAGAGTTGAAGGCACGTAAGCCTGTGAGAAAAAAACATAATGGCATTGAAACAAACTGAACAAATTGCTGCATCCTTAACTAGCTTTAATTTGGATTTGGGGAAAGATTACATGCACAAGTAATTCCATTTAGTTTCCCAATGAAAGAAGCATCTTTTGTGTTATAGTTATTAGAATGAAGATCTCCCTCCAACCATAATTGTTAGTATTTAAATCAGCAGCCACCTCTGGGAACTCTGATCTTACAGTCGTTTCTGTCAGAACAGACCTACTAGAGCTGTAGCTAACTGAGTACTAAGGAAAGGAGGGGGCTAGCAGACAGTGATGTACCCTGCACTTTACCATCACTGAATACCAAGTCCCACTTTCTTCTTTGTCCATCCCCTTCTTTTTGGTACATGCTCTGCTTGACTTCTCTAACAATGTTTATCTAGTACATTGCTTCACCTGAAGTCTTTAATTTTTCTTATCATCCAAACGTCTGATAAGATCGGGTCTATGACTAAAAAGAGCCAACAAAAATTTTCTGAAAAACAGATTTTATTTGTGCACATACTGCACAGGCCTAGATGTTTTTCTAATAAAGTGCTTTAAAACAATGTTTGTCTGAGGTGAATCATGAAAGAAAGATAAAAATGGCTCAAATGCTGACCATTTCAATTTGCTTCAGGCCAAGCACTTTAACCTACCACAGATTTCTGGCTCATCATGTACAGCTGTGGGAGCTGCATGAGTACCTCTGCAGATACATCTTTGTCCAAGACACCGTAAATGATGGGTGGCACCGATGTAAAAAGGAGATTGAAAAGAATCAAGATCCAGTAGTCAGTCATTGATGTGCCTGAAAACCCACAGAAAAACTGGTACCAAAATAGGAGGTTCACGTAGGTCTGAAAAGTCAAAGATGACATGATAAAATGTTACTCACAGACAAGTGTTTTAAAAGCCAGGAGAAAACCAGGCAGATCCTAGGTCTGGTTACAGTAATCTGTGGAAAACTAGGTATAAATGCTACAGAGTTCATGCCATCTGACACTTGAAAATTATATTTGACCAGCATGCAGTTTTACACTTCAAAATCAGACGTGACTTGTTTAAACAGTCATGCTGCCACCACATTAGTAAAACCCATTACCCACTGTTTAATCAAATCAGACAATGGTTTTGAGTGGGAAATTCAGTCCAAGAAATAAGAGTCTCTGGTCTCTGCAGACATAAATGAGAAACTGAATTGTTTGACATACGCTTTTTGATCTCATTCACAATAGGAAGAGAAAAAAGAAAATAAAGCCCCACTTAATCCCTCAGTGCCCCAAAATATGCAAACTGTGTTCTCCATGGGATTGGATAGCTACATACCACATTCTTGTAGAAGTAGTAAAGCACCATGTTGGCAAGTCTGGTATAACACCAGTGACCATGGACAAGCAGCAGCTTCCTGAGGTGTCTAAACTGAGAGATTGCAAAGTCACTTGCCATCACAGCCTGCAACACACATGAAGAAAAGGATATGCTACATCCAAACCGTCAAAGACAAGCTTCAGATACTGCCAAGTGAGCAACTTACCCGCTGTTGGAAATACTTATTTTATGATTTTTTATATATAGCGCTTACGAGGTTACCCTCACTCAGATATCCCCTTCCATACAAAACTTTACAACTAACACACAGAGCTCAGCCCAACACAGCATTGGCAGGAACATAGCTGTTGCCATTATTACCACACAAGTGCACAGAAATCACTGCCACTTAGGCTGCTCATTTCCCTGCAGGACATGAGTAATAGGGAGCTCAGTGATAGGCAAAAAGATCTGTTGTTTGGAGCTTGACCTGCAGCATTCAGCTTCTGATTGCTCCTGCAGAATGCTGAGGCCAGGGCGTGAGCTCAGGCTGCAAAGTCTTGTCTGCGTAAGGGCGTAGATTGTGGAGCTGCTGGGTCTCCAGTGTACACTCCAAAGTGATTTAAAATGGAACGTGACGTCATTTGCAGCTGTCTTTGGATACACTACCTGCATGCCTTCTTGGCCCGATATTCCCACACCAGTGTCAGCCACCTGGATCATACTGACGTCATTGGCACCATCACCTATAGAGAAAAGAGGGAGAACCAAAACTAGCTTTGCAGGCTATCACATCACTATGGATGTGGCAGGAAAAGACAAATACCAAACACCAGAGAGTTCAGAGAAAACATTTTTATGGCCAACAGTGCAGCCTATGGAAAACGCTAAGGAAAAGAGGATTAGTAAGTGGAAGGCCTGACTGAACTGAGCTATATTCTCTAAATGGATAATAGCTGTTCCTTTTGCCAGAATCTAGTTGGCATGCCAGAACAGAAAATATGGGTATTTTAAATCAGAGCCAGTTACATCCCCTCTGCCTTCCTATTTTGGGAGGTTGTGATGGAAAGGAAACTTGCTGCTTTGCACACGTTACATAACATTGCATGACTGATGCTGTTCTTATTGCTTTAGATTACTGTAAGTTTATGGACTAAATTTGCTAGTTCAGAAGACTAACAGCATCTTTTGCTAGAGACAACTACGGTTCAAAGATTATCTTGCTTGCAAAACAAATTTTGTTACAGACACTAACAAAATACAGGAGAGAAGAAACCGGCTTCTACTTCTTTTCAGAGGAAGAAGGATAACCACAGGACTCACCTACAGCTAATGTCACTGCCTTTAGCTTACTTCGCACCAGCTTGACCAGGACACTCTTCTGTAGTGGCGTGGCTTGGCAGCAGACTACAGCCCGACATTTTTCTGTGAGTTCCAAGAAAATATTCTGTAGGCTGTCATGAAGGACATGCTCTAAAGTCCTTCCATCAATAACCAGGCCTGCACTGAACCCTGGAGCTTGGGTGGAGGGACTTGTAGAGACATTTCCAAGCTTCTGACTGGGGTTTTTTTTGGCAGAAGCATTCTTCTGGATGTCTTCTAAAATTTTGCTCATTACCAAGGCACAGACATCCTAATCAAAGACAAAAGAAAGGCAACTTATTAAATACTGCTTGTATTCTGGCTCCCTTTTCAATTCATAAAATACTTAGAGAGAAAAGGTCAAATGCAGCCCTTGTATAGCATTTCTCTTTAATCCAGAAAGGCTCAGATATGAGCCTGAATAACCCTTTAAAATCACTAAGGATGCAGTCCTTTGTTAATAAAAGGGTCTGTGATATAACTTTGCTTAAGTAGATTGGCTTGGGTATTGCATAAGGAGAAGGGAAAAAACTGAAGCAAGTCAGAAAACCTTCACAGACTATCAGGAAAAGCAACTGTTAAGGATTCTGTAATGTTAATACAGCTTTCATTGAAAACTTTTGCTCCTTAGATTTCTTTCGTCTAGCATGCAAAGCCAAAAGTGCATTTCAAATCAGATTACAGGTGAGCTGCAGTGAATTGTTGAAGAACTGGCCCTGTAGAATTTTTTAGCTTGCCAGAATCAACATAAGATGCCCAAAAGTTTATTGATATTGACATATGTAAAGTCCGTGCCATACAGAAGAACAAATGTTCTCATTATTTTACTTCAAAATGCAACAGTATCAAATCCTATTTTTTGTTTCAAAACCCAGTTAGAAGGAAGAAGAGTACTACTCCAAAAGTGGCTCAGTTCCCACTGTCAAGTAAGATACTCATTCCCCAGTCGGGAAAAAAACCAGAGATAAGTGTTAGCAGAAATCAAACTCCAAGCTTTCCTCAAACACAACTGCATTAGCATCCTTTATTTTTCACTTTATTTTCCCCCCACTTGCCACACTATCTTTTATGGCATCTTAAGAAATACAAACCATATTTCTTAAGTAACGTGTTTCTCTTAAGAGAAACAAAGAAAAATGAAAGGTCTTAGAAAAGTCCTCCACACTTTGGAAAACCCTCAGGTTTTATGGCTGCTCTGAGAAGGCACATTTCATACATTGGCTTTACCAGCAATCTCTCTTGTAAGCAATCCAAAATTGATAAAAATCAATTGAAAACCAGCTTCTTATAAGCAACCACAAGAGGATGAAACGATGAAGTAGGATTAAACTTGCTATCCAAACCAGCATTTTTGACCACTCTCTATCACACAATTCAATTACTGGGCTGTGAGGGAGAAGGTGTTTTTTTTCTCTGATAAAAGTGTTGACAGATTAGTTTGAATTGTGTGCAATGTACTTTAATGAGATTATTCCTTCTATATCTTTGCAAGACAACCAGGGCTAAAGGCAAGTATTACAAAAAGCAATATAAAACTTAATTCAATAGAATTTGCCTAACAGTAATAGTCATACTGCTAATATGCTATAACTCACAGCCATTTGAAATGCCTAATAACATAGAATCATACAATCATTTGGGTTGACAAAGATTATCCAGTCGAACCATAAACCTAACACTGCCACGTCCACCACTAAAACAAGTTCCTCAACACCACATTAACACACCTTTTAAACACCTCCAGGGACGGCGCCTCAACCACTTCCCTGGACAACCTGTTCCAATGCTTGACAATCCTTTCGGTCAAGACACTTTTCCTAATATCCAACCTAAACTTCCCCTGGCACAACCTGGGGCCTTGTTAACTCCCTAACTTATCATAATGGGAAATTAAGCAGTCTTAATTGAAATAATTAATCATAATTTAGGGACTGTATGTAAAGAAACAAATGTTACATACATAGAAAAAATTTCACATTTTACCCACATAGAAGGAAACCATCAGTTTTCCAGTATTTTCATGTTCCAAGAAATCATGCTGTCTTTGTTTGGTTGAGAAAGCAGAGAACATTTTGTTTCTCTATATTATCCTGTGTTATAGCCTAACAGAATTTTTCAGCAGAGAAGAAAATCTAATTTTCCACTCACCCTACTTTGTGATTTAAGACTGAAGATTCTGTCATCTGGTTCCAGCAGCTTACAAGCATAGGCAATGTTGACAGCTGTCTCTCTCTTGTCACCTGTCAGCATCCATATTTTTATTCCCGCCTTCCGTAATGCCTGTATCGTGTCCGGAACACCCTCCTGCAGGCGATCTTCAATGCCAGTGGCACCTTAATTTAGACAGGCAGAAGGATTAGTGCTGCTGTATTTCCAAAATGCTGCAAGAGTGACAGGACAAGATGGTTCTCTGCATACCCACATCCAAAACCAGACACCCTACTGTGAAATGCTTGGAAATGGCAGGGAGATGGGGAGAGAGGAAGGGAGGGGGAGGAGTGAAGGCAGGAGGGAGTGTGGGATTAGGGGATTAAGAGAGGGAGGGAAAATGGAATTAAGAGAGGGTGGGAGGGTGGAGGGATGCAGGGGGGAGGGATGCAGGGGGGAAGGGATGCAGGGGGGGAGGGATGCAGGGGGGGAGGGATGCAGGGGGGGAGGGTGAGTCGAATTAAGGGATTGGGGGGGAGGAGGGAATGAGGAAGGTGGGGGGGATGGGGGAGGGAGGGTGGGATTGAAGGACCTAAGGGGAGGGACAGACAGAGGGGAGGGAGGGAGTGATTAAGGGAGGGAGGGAGGAAGAGTGAGATTAAGCAAGCACCTTGGCTGTATGAAGCCATTTAACATCCTTGTTCTCGCTTCCATTTAACGTTAGGGCCAACCCATACTGGTTACTGTCACACCAGAGACACAAACAAAAAAAAAAAGCCTTGGCCTGCAGGACAGCAGGACCCCACAGCAGCTAGACTTCTCTCTGCTGGCTTTAGTGCCAAAGGGTACCTGTATATCCTTAAAACGACATCAGTTTGCAGCACTCCTCTGGCTTCTCTCCAGAAACTGAAGCCAGTAATTTCAGAACTCTTTTTAGTATCAAGGTTTATGGCATTTGCACTAAGCAGATATGGCACAAAATGAGGGAAGTAACACCTTTTTGCACAATAGGACCTGTCTCTCTTCATCTTCTAGCTTCTAGGATGAGCTGCCTTTACTGCCAGTCTGCAGTTGCCCTTTTATATACCTTTTGAAACATTTTTATTTTATTTCTGCACAGTTGAATGACCTTCAGAAGAATGGTTCCTGCAGAAGCATGCCTGACTTCCCAGCTCCATATTACAGGAGGACACAGCACAACTATACCTGCTGTGCCACAAATGGAACACCGATGGAAAACACAACCAGAAGTGGGATATCTCTGAATGTTTGCATAGGCATGCCTGTGATTTGTTATCATTTAATAAGCATATCATTTCATATGCTTATTAAAATGATATTTAAAAACTCTAGTGAACACAGAAAATACAATAGTAATGATTACAAAAAAAAAAGGCAGTAAAAAAATGTTTACCCTTTACAAACAACAGGAGAGTACCAGCTGTCTTCAGTGTGTTTTACTAGTACAAATTTACTAGTGAGATTTATGAAAATTCAGGAGTGACAATAAATTCTAGGTCTGTAGAAAGCTATGTGTTACACAAATTGAGATTAGCACAGCTCTCTACAAGCAAATTCCAATTATGAACATCATAAGCTGTTTCCTGGGGGTTATAGCATTTTCTACATACCGAGCAAAGTTAGTTCTGTCTCAAGCCTCGTGGCAGATTCAAGCAGCAGCTTCTCCCTGTTGTCAATACTGGTTTCTGCTAAAAAATGATGATTTAACCACTCTGCATATTCTGCATCACTCATCACCTACACAGGGAGAGAAAACATCCGGCATGTATCTATACTGTGTTTTCAATAGTGCCTCGCAAGTGTTCTCGTGGTTACTTCTGCTGCCCCACATCCTGAGCCTAGAAGTGCAGCCCCTGGCAGAGCATTGCTCTGACATGTGCTCCAACACATCCCTGGATACAGTATTCAGAGAGTTAGATTACTTACCCAGCCTACTCACTGGGACCCTGTGGGTTCCTGGAGCTGCCTGCCAGACTTCCACTTAGACGGAAGGCAGCAGTCCATGGACACAGTATTCTCTCCCCACTGCTCTTCAAGTGCAGCACTGAGACAGCCACAGAACCACTGCACAGCTGAGTACAGCTCGATGACTGCGCAACTACACACCCTGTTCTTTCACTTTACATAAGGCTTTGTAAAGAGGCTTCTTGCCTGTTTCAATTCCTAAGGAAATTTACTTCTGATCGGCTTTGAATTTAAAATAGAATCTCAAAACATCACTTAAGTTGTGCATGTAGAGTTTGTAACACTGCAAACTGTTTGTGACATCCAATAAAATAGGTGTGACTTAATTTGTTTTCTGTGCCTGGAATTCCAACTAGGGTAAGATTCACACAAGGAGGTCTGCTTAGGACTCTTAAAGAAAAATCAGAACAACCCCTGTTTCATAATTGGGCTGTTAAGCTGTTTGATCCTAAACTGACAACAACTATGGCAATCCAACAGAAGTCAGGAATTGGTCTGGGTTATCTTACAGAATCCTTCTGAAAGAACATAAGGATAAACAAAATGTGGCAATGGAAGAATCTGTTTAGAAACTGTGATGTTTGCTCCACTGGTGATACCTCTCAGGTTGGTCACAGTCTGCAAACATTCTTCAAAGTATGTATTAAAAGGAATACCTTCTTAGCAATACACAGAGTGCGCAGTCCTCTTCTGGCATATTCATCCAAATGCTGCTGAGTTCTCTCTTTAATCTTCTCTTCAACTTCTGAATTATTAGTACATGCTATCACACAAAAAGAGAAAGCAAATTAAACATGTTTGTTTAGGCTAAATTTTGTGGAAAATTTTGAAGGTCTAAATACATTTTTAAAACACCAAAATGTTTAAACTTTTAACTATGAATGTATCTTCATGTTTGCACCATGTGCTGTCTCTATAGTGAGCATGCAGTGCACCAGCGTGCACAAGCAGTGCAGATGAACCCATCTGGTACTGATATGTCTTTGCTCTGTATCAAAATCTTTTTCTAAAAAAATTATTTTCTAAAATGAACTGGGCCACAAATACTCAAGAAGTTTTTACTGTCACTGGTCTAGTGGGAGGGACCCAAAAGGGCAGTTACTGAAAAGCTTTGATAAAAATAACTGTTAAGGGGTGGACTATTCAGACAGGCATTCAATTCACCTAACTTCGGAGATGCAAAAGTTAGGTTCCAAGTTTACCTTGAGAAACAAAGTAAGGAGGGGCACCTCAAGAATGAAATTACTCCCCAAGTAAGACGAAAGCTTTTGGAGGTATTGTATCTGTCCCATGGCCTACACAGGCTTTTTGTCTAGACTTTAGATGGCTTATGTTGGGCAAGTTAAAATCCACTCTTGAAACTGGAAACATTCCTCTTCCTTACACATCATACAAACCAAACTTCCTTTTGCAGAAAGCAAGCCTTTAAATATAATTCCTTTATATTACTTTTTAAATCATAAAACCAAACAAATCCCACCACCACGGAACATCTTCTGAACTTAAATATACTTAGGTATTTATTTCTAATATACACAGGTAATATTTTCTCTTTACTCCCTTCAGTTAAAAATCAGTGACTGTTTGCTACGGTGTATGAATAAGTCAGAGCTTAAACAACGTGCATGGTGCATCCCTCCTGTGGCCCATTCAGAAACATTTACATCCACACAACAGGGCCCAGCAGACATTATTATTACATCTAGAAACACAGAAATAATAAGTGGATGAGGAAAAAAAAAAAATCAAAATGCACTGAGAGCTGACATCTGCTCCTGACACCTCTCTCCAAAAGTTGAGAAATGCTAACATAGGTAAAGGCTAGAGAGTATCTCATTCTAATAAACACCACTCACTGTGTAGCAGAAGCCAATGACCTTACTCACACAGATGACCTTACTTTGCAACTGGAAATACTTCAGTTGGCTCCAAAGGGTCTGCTTAAGACACCATTAAATCCTTTGATTAACAGCTGCTTCTCTCTTTGCAGTTCCCACACCAGCATACAGAACAGATATATCTAGGTGATGTGCAATGCTACCTTTCTGGGCTCCCCACAAGAACTGTTCACAGATAATACTTCTGCTTGCTTACTTGTCTCCTCTCATGAATCATGCCATCTTTCACCTGTACTGAAGAATGTACAAGGTGAGCAAAGAATTACGAGTTCTATAGATACCTTCAGATGCAGTTCTCAACAAATCCATCATGACTGAGTCTGCACCTTTTGTGTACACCACCACTTTGTTGGAGACTGGATGCCGAACCACCACTGACATCCTTTTCCGCAGTGAATCAAAAGGCAGGATATGCAGAAGCTGAAACGTTAAAGATCCCAGACCCGCAAAGTCCACAGTTACTTGATCTGGAGTCCTAGACTGTAAAATGCATTTATAAGCCCTGGCAGCATGAACCAAAGCAGCTTCATCCGGACTCTCAGCTTCATAACATAGTTTAGGTAAGGGAGATAACTCAATAGATGACACAGCACTGTTGGGTTCACAGCCAGCTACATTCACCATATCTAGTTCCTGAGGCACTTGGGAATTTTCTGGGCTGTCAGTATTGTGAGGTTCACCAGCCCTTTGAGCAGCTCCATCCAAAGCAGGTGAGGCCAGTTTCATTCTGAAAATAGACAGTTTTCTCACAAAACTATTGGGGCTTTCAGATGATGACTCCTTCACACTTGGAAGTGGGGAGGAACTCAGTCTTCGGACTGACAGCCTCTGGAACATTTGCCTGATATCCTCAAGCGATTTAATAGGCATCCTACCCAGTGAAGAGAGTCTCATCTGGAAAAGAATAGTTAGAGAAAGCATTTATGTTAAATTCTTCATATTTTATTATATTAAAGAAGGACAGCTTACAAACTATGTATGTTTCTTAATGAATGCAGTATTTTAAAATTTACCACAAGTTTGACTGCCTGTATTAAAGATGGGCAGTTCAACTAAACATATAAACACACGAGTACACTAAACAGCTCTTGTAAGCTGTAAAAACACTTCAGGTCTGAAAATTGGATGTGTTTCAAGTTTGATTCATGACTCTACGCAATACTTCTTTTTAGAACTTTCAGTAATGAAAAGAGTTAGTATGACATTGTAACTTTTAAAAGTTGTGGCAAACTGAACTGAACACTTTAATCCTTTTTCTGAATTAGAAGATATTTGTGAAGAATAAACCAACTCCATACCCCTCACAGTAACTAGCTACAAGAATTGCTAGAAACACAGTACCTTATCGATACTTTTTCAATGTTTTAAATTAAAGGTCAGTTCCTCTTTCCTCAGTGTTACAAAATAATTGGCTTTCTGTTACTTGGAACAGTCAGGAAGCTGACAGCTTACAACAGAGGAACAAGGCATGCAAGGCTGACACTCCTTTGTCACTGCTGTTGAAAAGCTAAGAATGAGTTACCAGAAAACATGTTCTTTTTGCCACTGAAAAGTATAAATTAAGGACAGACTCTGGCTTCAGTTCTAGTACCATTCTAGCAAGTTGTAATGTGTCTCCATTCAACATTGTGGGAATAGATACTAAGAACATCGTCCCTCCCTAACGCGACACTGAAATTTGCTGTTGCCTTGAGCTCTTTCATTCATTCTCTAATTGTGAACTCATGCCACATTGCTCTTCTCAACCTTCCTACCAGTGCTTGGAGATCTTCTACTCTGCTAGCAAATTATTCAGAAATATCTCCGAATATTTCTGAATATTCACCTGTACACTCTCACCTGTACATTTTTCTTCATCGCATTTAAGGAATAGCTAACTATAAACTATGAACTCAGGTGCCTCATCCACACATGGACCTCTAGGCTTCCTATGACGCTTTCTGGGAGTGCGTGGAAGGACAGTAAAATACTAGGCTTATTTATACACAGGGGGTACTTCATACACTACAGGATATGTTTTGGGAATGTCTCCAGCCATCACTGTAGGTTCACTGCCTAGATGGATGCAAAACTCTAGTCCTGCACGTGCCATTAATATTTTTTTCAAAAGATAAAGTCAACAAATGGAAATCACCAAAGAATGGGGGAAGGAAATAGAAGCTGAACTTGAGAATTATCCTGCAACACTGTCAAAACTGGTAAAAAGTGGGGTTATGAAAATCCCACCCTGAAAAAAACCCAAAGATTTAAAAAAAATAGTAGTATCTTTAAATATAAAGTTAGACTGTGTGCTCTGAAAACAATGAGTAGTCACTCCAGATAACTGAAGAAGGACAGTCTAGCAAACACGCCGTCAGTTCAAGGTGAGATCAGTTTATGTCACACTGTAAAGCATTTTTTCTTCAGATTAATATACATAAAAAATTGATCTTCCATATTTTTGTTGAAGTTCTATTTGAATAGTCAGGGAACAGGGAAAAGTGTTCTTAGTTCCAATATTCTGGGAATCTCCTGAGATTATTCTTATCTTTCAGCCAAGAGTAACCTCTTTGTAAAGGCAGCCTAAGTGTTAGTGTATTCTTAAAGGAAGCTATGCTCATATATAGGAAAAAAACCCCAGATTATAGAAAAAAGTTACGATGGCAATTCAATCTCAAAATTTGTCTTGTAAAAGTTATGAACAGTCTATACACAGAAACAAAAAGATGGAAGCCAAGTTACCAACATTGTTTTATACATTAACTCATTGCACTCTGTAGCTTTACAGTAATTCCCTTCTTTTTCTAACAGGACAAACAGGATAATTTTTTTATTGTCAGTTGTTTTCTTCCTTTCGTAATCAAACCAAAATGGAGCTTGGTTATTTGTAAATATGGCCAAATAGCCAAAAGTGAAGCCTTCTTACCTTCTGACGTGGCTGATGGGGGACTGAAACCACAACAGTATTACAGATTGCCAGAGCAAGAAAGAAGTCAGTGATGTACATTGTCTCCAAAGATAACTTGCTGCTACCTTCTTCTGACTGTTGATAGGAATGAAAAGAAATTTGACTGAACTTCTCCAGCAGCTGTGTGTCTGGTATAACATCCGTTTCCTATTATGAAATGAACAATGTCCATTAGGTTATAAGATTAATCTCAGTCTCTGAAGGTTAAATCAGTTACAGAAGAATGAATGAACAACTTCCCTCCTGGGCTAAGTTAGTTATACTAGGAAACAGAGAAACACTTTGGCGCTTTCACTGCCTTATGCTAGTCTGTTGAAAATGGAAAACTTTATGCCCAAAGAGGTAAACAGTAAGGTCTTAGTTCACAGACACTTCTACAGAGATTAAGAATGCTATTTAGACACCTTCAGGTACAGAAGCAGAGTTTTTGCCTCTCATAACCTCAAATAAATATTGATCATCTAGATATTTCCTATTAAAAACAAAAGAAAATCCTAGAAACTTCTTAAAATAAAAGAACAAACTGTTATTAAGATGAAGCTGGCAATTTTATCTGGAGTGGTCATGGACACACAGCAGCAAGAACCAAAGCATACACCTTCATGATTCAATGAGTATCTGCAATGTCAGGTGCAAATAGGATGCTGCCAAGCCATCATGACAGGCTCTGATTTTGAGGAGAGAGGGGATTTCTTAAATGACAAGCACTCTTGATCAAATGAGGGTAAAAAGATACTCCCTAATGAGTTACTTCAGAAATTTAGCATCAAACCCAACAGCTTTTACTTACAATGGGACTGCTGAAAGCCATGTGTCCTGAGTGGAGACCACCACCTGCTCCATCTTCCCTTATGAATGCAGGGTAACTACCAGACAACTGGTTCAAAGACTTTCTGTTCAAAGGTTCACACACAGCTCTGCAGTTGTGCCTCTGCCATTTTGACATATGTGTTGAAGAGCCACACTGACAATCAACTGAATCCTCATGCTCTGAATCCATCTCTTGATAGGATTCCAACCTCTTTGCTAAGGAAAGGGAAACAAAATTGTTGTTCCATGAGCAAAAAGAAACTTGTCTAAAACACTGCCTAAAGGTTCAGGAACCAAAATTTTAAAATAAGGAATTTAATATATAGTTAAGAATAATCCACCATTAATCTACAACTTGCAAGAAGTCGTCACACTGACTTCCTGTTTGAGACACTGCACTTCAAGAGCACCATTCCACTGGACTGAATCCAGAAGAGGAAGCAAGACTGATGAGGTTTCTAGACAACGTGTCACATGGAAACAATAAAACTAGTTGGAGTTACACAGTCTTCAGAAGAGCACACTGATGAGAACCAAATAACAGTCTTCAAGTGAAGGGCAACTGCACCACAGATATAAATGCGGTTCTATGGCCCACGAATCTAGATAGGAAGGTCAGTGCTGTAAAGAACCACTATAGCAAATGGAAACACTCCTCTGCTATCACGTCCTTGATCGAGAACATACCCAAGTGTTTACACTGGAGCTCTCAAACAGTGTTTGATGACATGTCACAAGTTGAAATCTGAATCCAGAAAGCACTGGATCAGTGTGCTCTATTCAGGTTTCAGCGTTTTACCTCTCACTGTGAAAACAGCATGCAATGAGCATACACTAGCAGTTCAGTACCTAAAATCCACAGACAGCACAGAAAAATTGTTTTGAGGACTGTGCATTGCGTATTTATTTCATTGAAGTACGGATATAAACAATGGCATCCTAGGAAAAACAAAACATTAACACACAGACTTATCCAGCAACACCTCTAATTCCCTGTTTCTTTCTTATTTCAAGTCGTAGCTACTGTACAGGAAAAAGTGAAAACTGTGATATTATTCTGTTTTATGTAAACACAAAATCTATCCACAGTTCAGTCCCCAGCTCTGTTGCTCAAAATGAGATGGAAATAGGTTTATTATGTCACTTGTGAGTCCTTTTCCTCCTAGCAAAGCACAGGAGCTTAGCTATGTTTCAGAAATGAGGTACCAGATTTGCTACCCTGTTAGGTTTTCCATATTTCCTGTTCTCTTCTGTTTCTGGAACATAAATGAAAGAATCCTCTCATCTTGCCATTCTGATGAGCCAAGAAAAGCAGAGAGACCAGAGCTTACACCTTCCTTGGGAGGCTATCTCCCTATTGTCAACATGAAATTAGTAACGTAATTCTTTTAAAAAACAAATAGATGGGAACGTAACAAACTGTGGCTCTCCACAACTACCAAATACAATATCCCACATGAGGCATTGATACCTTTTACTAGAAAGCAACACTAGTGACTTAGTATGTGTTTGCAGAGGCAGGTTTGGACAACATGCCCATTCCACTATGCTTCTAGGCTGTTGAGAAGAACTGCATGCTCTGTCTGAAGTAACATGTGGCACCTCTTGTAAAACCACACTGCTCTACCGCCATGGTGCAAGAGGCACGTGTGACTTTAGACAGAACACTGCATGGGGGCACCTATATGGAGGACTATACTGAATCACAGGCACTGCTGTTGTGTGCTTCCCTCATGTGCTCCCTTTACCCTGGGTAACAGATACAAACACAGAGATAAATGTCCGGACTAGGTGGCTTGTATGCAAAAGCCTGTACTGTGTTGCACTGCAACTCTTACCATGTGTAGCAGGAGCCTTGCAAGCAGCAGCTCTATGCAACTGAACAAATACAAAGCAGGGCTAAACCACAGGACCTACCAAGGTTTCATAAAGTGATTTTCAGGGCTCATATAATTTCTAATTTGTTAGGAAGAAACCTATGCTTATTCTCCAGGAAAAAAACAGGGTGCAGGAGGAAACAATTATGAACATAACTAACATACTAATAATTTTGGAAGATAACTCTATGTGAACTACATAGAGAAGCACATGTAGATACACTTTTCCTGGCACACTGAGACCTGAATCAGCTACAGTTGCATCATTCACACTACTGCTTGGTTTCTCTTCTGAAATACTTTTCCTTCCTATAGGAAATGCTCTGAAAACACATTCTACTTCTTATCTAAGTTGTTCATTAACCAAGTTTGAGACTTAAAAATATTTTTTTCTCACTTTGCTGTAGTCATCCTTCCCAGTACAATCATGCAAAGCTAAAGAATTATCTGGACAGCCACACACTAACATTTTCAAAATATGTGCAGAAATTGCTGTAAAATTTGTTTGCAACCATCTGGTCCTGTGACAAAAGGAGGGCTGAACTGATTCACTGCTGTGACCAGCAGGGTGTGCCTTTTGCTCACAGTTGTGAGCAATTCTATCTGGCAGCAAACCCACCAGTACCACAAAGGGGTTTAATACACAGCTGTGCTCCACATGTCCAACTGTCAGCACTTCCCCTTTGATCTCATCTGGAATGCTTGCATTGCCCACCAGCAAAAGAGCAAAGGTCTGCAGCCGCTAATACTTACACACGGTAACCATAATAAAAACTTTGTGGTTTTATATAATTAATAAAGTAGCTAATTAAATAATTTGTGTCACTCTTCCCAGTTTTCTCCTGTGTCTGGAGTTGCATCTTCTCCTGGCTCCCATAAGGCTTCAAGCTGGCTCTCATGGTATGTATACTGAAAGATGGTACACTTTTATACAATAAGATAGCAACTATCCGTTAACACCACCTGGTAACTTTTTGGCTAACAATAAACAGGTGTGTCTAAGATATAAGTAAGAATACAACAATCATTTTTGATGGAGGTACTTATCTTTGCAGCATTAACACACATATGGACACACGTGATTGACTTGTACCTTAAAATTACTGTTAAGTAATGTATTTATACTGTTAAGCATGTAATTCATTTATGTTACTGTATCCTCAAGGGCAAAAGTATGTTGAATTGCAGCTTTAAGATATACTATATAAAGTTGGTACACTGCTATGTCAGTCAACAGTATGTTTAAACCCTAAAATGCTAGGTAAGCACTGGTGCTCTAATTGGGGAAAAAAAGAAAAAGAGAGGAAAGACTAGATGGGCAATTTTCAAGTGTTCTGGGTTCTGAATATTTCAAGGAGAGAAACAAAACATAGTAGTCATAACTTCTTCCAGAGCAAGTAAAGGATATTACATTCATGGTATCAAATGGTATCATGTTGGAAAAATGACCCATGTGGGCACAGGTTTAGAGTCTTACCATTTTCGTCATGGCAATACTCCTGTCCTGCAATGCTGCATCTCCGAAAAACCATCTTATTTTCAGTGAGGGTTCCAGTCTTGTCAGAGAAGATATATTGAATCTGGCCAAGGTCTTCAGCAATATTCAGCGCTCGACACTGAATAGTTGAATCTGTTTTCTCATGGTAAAAATCAATGTCATTCTGTATTAAATAGATCTGTCCCAATTTGACAATTTCAATTGAAACATAGAGAGAAACTGGGATCAAGACCTGCCAAAATAAAACATGGGGATTAAATAAAACCTAAGTCTTTGGCCAGTTACAAATATAAAGTAACTCTACTGAAGTCGAAGAGTTACTCAAGGGTATAAATGAGATCAGAATATGACCCATGTTCAAAGCAGACTAAAGTTACCTGTAATAAAATTATCATCGTCCAGAACATATAGAATCCTGCTAATATTGGAGGAACCGATTTCCCATCTGGCTTGGGGATGTTAATAAAAGGTATTTCCGAATACCTAGTTAACCAAATTCCATGGCCTTGAAAACAAGAACAAGATAAAGTGAGTCAGTTGTATGTAAACTCTATCACAGTTCAGGGTCATTGTGGTACCTGTTACACTCTGCAGTCTTTTCTATGCTTTTAAACTACCATTTTCTGTCTTGTTTTTTTCTTCTACAGGAACCCAAATATCAATGCATAGAAAAAATACCTTACATGCATTTCTATCAACAGCACATCTATACAGCATATCTCAGAACTAAGGAAATATTAACTACACTTCACAAACACTTCTTTTCCCCAGAAAACCCCCTCTGGCAATTAATTGTGTTGCCGTGAGATTTAGGTGCTGAAAAAAAATCTCCTGGAGCAATTAATTAGGGGTGAGATAAGAAAGGGTTTATTTGCCAAGGCTAAGATGTTACAAGACGTGCAGGCCGTGCCTAAGAGGTTACATTTTACAATACCATCCATCCAATCCCAGATGTGTCCACCCTGTGGCCTTTACTCTGGTCCGCCCCGGGGTCCACCCCCTTAAAATGGGTCTGGGGTGTATTTCGGGACCTCTCATTCATCCCATCTTCACCACCATCAGAGCACAAAGGGTACATAGTTACCTAATTTCTGACCTATTCTGTGGTTTAGGCCCAGATATGCTGTTCTGTCAACTGTCTAGGCCTTGCCTTGACAAAAGACTAAACATTTCTATTGTATTCAGAAGTAGGATTGATATGGGGAGCATAGAATGGGGTAAGAGGGATAAGGAATGTATAAACAAGGGTGCTACAGGGAAAGGGATAGCGACAAGGGACAAGGGATGCTGCTTTTAGAGTCTACCTATAAAACTTACAAGGCTTACCAATATTAGAAAAATAAAAAAACCATTAGGGGCTTAAGGCATCAATTGCTATCCTTGCTTGTTCACGTTTTAGTCTACCTGTGAACATGTCATCATTATTAAGTACTGAAGTATTTTTAAACATATTTTAAACACCTTTATGATCTGTCAGAAAAGTCAGTATGTTTAGATACACTCAAGGTCACCATTTAATCAATCCCTAAAATATAAGATCATTACAACCCTAGTCACACTAGGTCTCTCACCTCAATGTGTACATCAAACATTATCTGAAAAATCCCAAGAGGAAGTAGGAGTTTTGCATAGCAGTAGTGAGAGAAAAGAGAAATCAAACAGAGAAACAGGTTCCAGACCTAAGAACTCACATCAGAAATACACTTCTTGACCACATCCCAGATTAAACATGACAACATGAACTAAAACCTGGCAGCATCCCCAATTTTTAGGGAATTACACATGGATAAAGACTGACAAAATGAATCAACCCCAAAATAAAACACTAAGCTGAGAGAGGAAAACAGTAGGAGTCTGGTGATTCTCACTTACCTATTGCTCCAGTTAAACACATCAAAATTAGAAGTAGAACACACCAAAGAATATCAGTGTTCACTTTTCTTTCCAATTTACTGCGCTTGTAGTGAGGGCCGTTGTTA
Organism: Corapipo altera; assembly: GCF_003945725.1. NCBI lineage: Eukaryota > Metazoa > Chordata > Aves > Passeriformes > Pipridae > Corapipo > Corapipo altera. The sequence continues at coordinate 1,048,659 of NW_020884876.1, read as the reverse complement.
TTCAGCATGGCTTTGGTTTCATGACCTGCAACCAAAAAACAGGTTGAAATTAATTCTCTGATGACAGGTATCAGAACCACAAGTGCTTTATATTTCTAAAGCTCTGGGAAACAGAATACTTCTATTGACAAATATTTGACCAGTGATTATAAATACGAGCAAATTAATTTCTCATACAATGCATGAATTATGTTGTAAAGAAAACTGAACAAGCTAAATCAAAATCTGTCATGTGTACATTACCTTTTGTCACTAATGTTCCTTCCTATAGAAACAACCTCATTCTTGATCCCTCTGTATTATTTCTAGTTTTCTACAAAATCCTATACCTCTGTTACAACTATCTGGCTGGATACATCATATTGATTAGTTTAAAAACCTCTGCCCTTTGATGCAGAACACTGAAGAACAGCACTAGCTTCAGTTTCAGATAAGAAAAAAATCCTAAGCAAGCCAAGCATTTCCATGTCCACTTCAAAACCTGGGTTTACCACTGCAACTAATAGTTAAGGACAAGGGCCTGTTCACATGCAACAGATCTGTTCTTCCAGTAATAATTAGACATATCAGTTTTTTACATTGTTAAATCAGAAGCAAACTTCCCCCAGACATGAGTTCTTAACATTTCTAGCTACAGCTGCCTTCTGCTGGATTCAAGCTTTTACTCTCCCAATTCCCCTTTGCATGATACTGTTTTTTAGGGCACATAACCATCTTGTGTGCAAGGCAATCTGTGAAAGCCAGGGTGGTTCACTAACCTGCATAAACCACTATGCCTACAACAGCTTCTGTGTTTCTTACTGTGCATCCTCGCAGGAGTAAGTTTTCCTTGCTGAGAGCCACTCGATCCATGTTTGAATGCTCACTGTAAAAAAAAGCACATCATGTCAGCTGTAGGACTCCAGCAATTACAGTCAGGCTTTGCAAAACCACTGGGGAGTAGATTTCCCAAAGAAGCTGCAAGTCACTGACCCCCATTCTGACATTACTGATTGGACTTTTCAAAAGAATGGAGTAACATGCAAGCAGATCACTCTTGAAAATCCAAGCATGAAGGCACTGCATTACAATTTTCTTGTGTTTATAAGCCCAGAATTTGCCAGCTGTCATATGAGAAGTAGGCAACACTACTGAAAAGAGATCCAAGACAAACACTGGAAGTTTGAAACCCTATAACTTCTACTTGGATTACCAGCATCAGAAAAAATTTGGAGAAAATAGAAAATATGTTTAAAATTCCATTTTAAACATATTGAGAGCATCACCACTCCTGTGGTATACTTTCAGTGCAGGCAGGCCCACTGTAAAGGTGCTTTCTCAGACTAAGATTTATATATATTTATTTATCTTCTCAAATATCTAATGTGTCAGTGTGCAAAGGGAAGAATATAGACATAACTCTCAAATCCTGAAAATCAGTTACCCCATAAAACAGCATTTTGTTTTCCTACTGTCTACAGAAAATCATAAACCTGTAAGAATCATAGAATGGCTGGAGTTGAAAGAGACCTTAGAGATCATCTAGTTCCTTAAGGTTCCTTCCAACTCTAACTCTGAAGAAAAACCCTAACCCTAACCATGAACTAAACCTGACAAAAAAACTACAGCTAGACACACTGGTGATAAGGAGTTTGATCAAGTGATTGATGGTTACAGAAAACAAATCAGAGCAGGAAGGGTGTCCTAGTTAGAACAGCTGGGACCGATTCATCACTGGATGGGTGTAGCCCAAAACTGTGTATTCTGTAGCCTTCCATGACATTTCCCAGAAACTGTTGTCAGTAGAGGCCTGCAAGGATGTTCCTGTCCTCATGCCCTCTTATGGAATTCCCCACTCTGAGGAAAGGACTGAGCATCCTTTTATGGAATTCCCCGCTCTGGGGGAGGGACTGAACATTCCTGCCTGAGCTGGAGAATATATAAACCTGGAGTTTCGGAACCTTTCGACCACTCGTGGGATCCAGAGGAGGACTGCAGCTCACCGCTCTCAACCAGACTGCAGCTCACCGCTCTCAGCCGGACTGAGACCACCACCCTCGGCTGGGCTGCAATCACCACTTTTGGCCAGACTGCAGCAGCTCTCCCACCAGCAGGTTTTTCCCCTCTCCTTTTGCTTTGGACTCAGGGGGGGCCCAGGTAGCACCGTTTTGTTTGTGCCCCGGGGTGCTGGGTTGTACATCTGGGCTTTGTGGGTTAGGGCCGGTTGCTTGTCTGTGTGGTCGTACTTATTGTATTATTTTATTAAATTGTTATTCTGACTTGTAATCTCTCTTTTGAGTTGGGTTGGTTTCCCCTGATGGTTAACTTTTAAACCAGTACAAAGGGAAGCCAGCCCTTTTGATTTCCAATTCTGAGCAATGCAGTTTGCCCAATCAGGCCATGCTCCAGATCAAATACTGTAGAGGTCACACATTATGAAGGGCAGATTTGAAACAGCTATTTCAAGTATGAAATACACAATTGCAAAACAGCCTGAACTAAGATGTTAAAAATATTCAATACAAAATAAAAAGCACCAGTTCACAATCTGCTGCTCAGAAAACCCCTCTGGAGCTCTATCTGTTGGGCTGCACTCAGAAAGGTAGTGGTGGAAACTGATTTCTATCTATATTGTTATTTTTTAAAGCAAATATTACAAACTCTCTGAAAATTAGTAAGAATGACAAAGCAAAAGACAGTAGTTTAAAGAGCCATCAAGCGTACTTACAGAAAGCCTCGGAATCGACTGAGGTTGTTGTTAGGACTTTCACACTTTATTCTGCTGGAAAATTCCTCTGGATCAATTTCAGAGACCTAAAGCCACAGGAACAAAAAAAACCACCAAAAAACAGAACTCAGACAAAATGAGATAGAACTTAAAAACATCATAAACTCATAGGTTCAGATATTGCTATCTTTGAAACTGTAGGTTGTGGGTGGTGTTGATGGTCTCCTACCCTGCATAAATCAGACTTACAAATCAGAGAATGACTTTCTAGTAAATATCACCCTGACAAGTATCAGTTGCATTGCTGATATTCTGAGAGCACTGGAAAGGAGAAAATGGGTGGAAGGGTAAGAAAGAAGAAAACAACAAAACCAATAAGAACATCTAAAAGGAAGAGATTTCCCATAGGTTTTTTTCATTATATGGAAAATAAAAGAAAAAGAAGAGGCACTGTCTTCTCTGCAAGCAGTATTTCTTGCACATAGGCATTTTTTTCCCAATACCATGACCAGGATGCTATTTGTGCTAACACCAAGAAAGCAGATAGAACTTTGTAATGATGTTTGAGACTTACGAGTACCAAAGAAAAGGCTGTTATGAAAGGCCAGAGGTACGCATTAATGAGAAAAGCCAAGCAAAACAAAATCCTGTATTAGTAAGAATGAAGCATGACAAGAAGTAAGAGAAAAGCCAAAAGGCCTTATCTTTGGAATTACCTGCTGTTGCAATTTAATTTCAGTTAATGGCATATGACTATGCCTCTAGCCTCCAGTATAACACAGGCTAGCCTCGGGTATAACTGAGTCATTTCCAAACTGAGTACCTGTCACTAATTCTTTAAAAAGTCATTCGTTCTACTGTTTAGAAAAAACAAATACACAATTTAAAGTTTCAAACTCCCAGGTATAATTCTCTGATTCACAGGTGTTACTGAATACATCTGCATAATTACAGGTTTCTGAGAAGGCTGTGCTCACACAACCATGTGGCTTCACACTGGCAGAATAGCAACTGTGAGCTTAAAACACGATCCTGTAAGTAGAATTTGAAACTCAGAAGACATCACATTATTAGCAAGTACTTTGTTGGCTTGCTAAAAAAATTTTTACTATGTTTTTCTGTATTGATGTATTGCACTGTATTAACCTGAAGTGGATTAACCCTCATGGACAGCACATCATGCCTTTGTTATTACCACTCACTAAGTAACGGGACTTAGAGACAACTTCTCACTTCCTCACCACTGCTGAAAATTCAGAGGCAGTTCAGGTAATTTTATCTCCAGAGGACTAATCAGCCTGTTGTTATGGGGACAGCACTGAGTCTCCTTGCTATTGTTTTCAGCATGGTGTTTCAGCAGCAGAACTCAATACCAAGTGTGCTGAAGACTGCAGAAATGACAGGATTCTTTGATCTTTTGATATTGCCCCCTTCCTATTGTGCCAGTCTCCAACATTTTGACTGCTAGGTATAACAGTATTGTATGGAGTAACAATATGTTTGAAATATGAAAAAAACAGTGAAAGAGAAGATAATATCTGCTCTTCTTTTTAGGTCTTTATACAGCACAGAAGTCCCCTCTAAAAAACTCAAATTTCTCACCCACAGCATGCTACGCACCATACATGACTTCTTGACATTTACCTGAATAGATAATTTCACTGGCTTGCATTACTTCAAATAGATCTGTCTTTCTCACGGTTAGGTGAACACATAAATATTTTCTCCAAAACAACTCCAGTAACAAATTATAACTGTTACCTAATAACTTTGTTTTCAGATGCGGACTGTTGAGCTATCATGAATTACGCAATGTAGAGGGCTGAGTTGATTGGGTTTTTTTAGTTGACCATCTGTCATGTCAACTTTCTTAGGTGACTAGAAACACACAATTATCACCTGCTCTGCATATCCTTTCACCACCTGTCTCTGCTTCAGATTGGTTTCTCCATCAAGGCCTGCTGTTTCAATGTAACAGACCCCATCCAGGTCACTGGAATATAACAGCACCATGTCAGCAGGAATGATTTCATTACGTGAAAGCCGGACGAAGTCCCCAACATTGACATTTTTCCAGCATTCATCTATGTATTTCTTCTCCTTCCTGAAATACACAGAAGAACAGTTCATTTAAAGACTTTTTACAAATGCATGATCTCAAAGTTCAGACAAACACACTGGAACTAGAAAATGTCTCAAATAACTATTTATGCTTCCAACCATTAAAAATCTCTGATAAGACAGTGCATTCAGCTCAAGCTGAATATAATTACAAAGAATCAACTCTGGAGTCCAAGCCATTCTTCTGGGAACTACATTCAAGACACCCTCTGAGAATTATTTTAGCTCTATTTAAAATTCAACACACTTGCTTCCTATATATTCATCATTCCAAGAAAGGAAACAGTGTTTTTAGTATTTCTCTTTGGGCCTTCACTTTTTCTTGCAATTATGCAACCAAGAACAGCTTCTTCTCTTCCAATAAGGCCTTTCAAAAATGTCTGTCCCCAAAATAACGAACATTTACCAGTAAAGAAAGAATATTCAGCAACAACTTCACTGATGCTCTGAAAATAAATATTTGTATTTACAGAATTTTAAAGTATATTTTTTTGTTAATTTTTGAATGCAAGGTTCAAGGCCAGACTGGATTGGATTTTGAGCAAACTGGTCTAGTGAAAGGTGTCCCTGCCCATAGCAAGGGGGTGGAACTAGATGATCTCTAAAGTCCCTTCAACCATTCTATGATTCTGTGAAGGTACCAAGACTCTGTAATACTCAGTGAAGTAAATAAAAGCTCACACTTGTCAGCATTGAGTTGAAATTCTTTATTAGTATGAAATATCCAGGCATGAAGTAAATAAGTTTGAACTGTTTTCAACATTCCATTTATAGCTGCTGTTGTGTTCTCGGCTGAGATTAAGAATTTTCCTTTAATGTATAATCACAGCAGTTCATTGCAAACACAGTGAAGTTTAGAGTGGCAAACAGGATGCAGGGTAAAAAGCAACAGAGTGCTTGAGGAGTTAGCCAGAGGCACACAGCAGCAGGCTAATGCAATGTGGGTGGATGAAAGACACCTACAGTGACTGCTACAAGGACTGCGCAGGTCTGGAGTAGGTTTTTGTACAAACTATTACTGCCCTCAGTGACTGTTTTGTTTCCTGCCTTGCATGGACTAACCCAACAGCAGCAATGTTTAAAGAGAGGAGCATGTATGTACTCTCCACAGTCTTCATTTCTCAGTCATCCAGACTGGGGTATGGTTTGGGCTGCATTTTCTATTGAAACAGAAACAGATACTCCTAATGACAAAGAAAATATCAGAAAAACATTCCCTGTATTGAGCTTTGCACCCGTACTTTTCAGACCTGCATTATCTGATAGTATCCCTTAGAAAATACCTGTCTACAAACAGATGGCACAAGGCCCACACATTTAACCACTGTAATGATGACAGTTTCTCCACTGAAGATAAGGAGGTGTTTATATTGTTTTCAAAGTGCAAACAAAGCAAAACCAGGAAGCAATAAAAGCTGACAAAAATTAAAGTGATATAATGCACAACTGTTTTCTCCTTAAGATGCTCATCACTAGTCTTCTACACAGATGGAACACTGGCACAATGGAAAAAGCATGTAAAACTTAAAGCTACAGCCATGTCTATCAGATGGATGGATTAAAAAAACTGCAAGAATCAACTTTTCATACCAGTACATCTCCACTGAAATAAAGACAAGGAAAAAAAAAAGAGTTGAAGGAAAAAGTTCTAAAGTAAATTAACAAACTCCAAATTAATTATAGAGGCAAACAGAAAAAAGGTAGGAAGAACTGCTGAAACACAATATGACTCTCACTTACTGAAGGTATGACTTAGGCTTTGATAGCTGCAAATCTGTTGACAAAGTAAATCTATTCAGGAGACAAGAGATATGAAAACTAGTAATTTTTGTTTGTTTGTTTGCTTAGAACTACCCTTCAGGTATAGAAAAAACCTAAATCAGCATAACTTTCTGTGTAGGCCAATTTACCCCACTATGAAGGCCAAACGAGTCCAATTAGGATGCAACACCAACTGGAGCAGAATGCCCTGGTCACTCCAAAACAGCAACCTTTTGCCTCACCCTCCAAACAGGATGGAAAGGATTTGAGAACCCATGAGGACAGTGGAAGATTACTTCCTCAGCCAGCTTGCATCTAGAAGAGTTAGAGAAAGGGTGGAAACAGAAAGGTAAGCAAGACAAAATAAGATCATAAGCGAAGAAAGCAATGGCATCACTAATGCAGTAAGATAAAAACATCAGGTGAATAGCTGTCAATTTCTGTCCCTGAGCTCTACAGAGATTTTTCAAAGTGAATTGGAATTTCCAAAACCATAGAAATATTTGGAAACTGCAGACCTTGTGACAAAGTAACCCTTTGATTTATTCTTGAAGAAATTATTTACAAGAGATTAAAAAAAATACAAAATACCAGTACTCTCGCATCCCTGTATTTTTTTCTAACTACTATGCATTTCACAAAAAAATACAAAAAACTATTTGTCCATGCTGCCAGTGTTGAGATTAGCCCTCAGGTGATGGAAGATATTTCCTCTTTTAAATCACCACCTGTTTATTGAACATTAGACTGAAAACGTATGATGCTTCTTTTTACTTGATTGACCTGAATGAGTCCCACTTTCTTTATGCCAGACTGGAGTCTGGGAGAGGAAGGAAAAGCTAAAAGTAAGGAAGAATCTCGTAGAAAGGATTTTTCTTTACAGAGCTCAGTTCCACAAAGAAAAAGTGATTATTAAATTATGTCTGGGTTCCAAATATATACAATGATTTGCATAAACATGTATTTGTAAAGAACAGTAATTAGAACACATCTACTCGCAAGGCTTGCTATGAAAAAGAAATATACTTGAGAGCTCTGCAGAAGAGGGAAGAAGAGAAGAAAAACATATCAGCCAGCAACATTGTCTATCCTGCTTCTGATACAGCAGATGGATCATGCACATATTCTCTATCCAGTTCAGCACAAAGTCTAACAAAAAAGTGTAGCTGCCTTTAGTGGTAGGTCAGCAGGGAACTAAATGGATTTTTCCATCATAGTCACCTCACCACTGTTCTACTAAAATGACATGAACTACACGATGTTAACAGATGCTCAAACAGAAATGCCTTTATACTTCATGATTCATAGCTATTTAAATGAGATCCTACTACTTTAGAATGATAACTTGGTCAAAATGCACAAGGACTTGATAACTATTTAACATCAGACTAACAATTATAAACTAAACTAAAATGCACATTAGCACATCTTACTGTTTATTGATATGTTTTATTACTCCACAAGTGAAAAATGAGAAAGGGGAAAAAATTATAAGCAATATTATCACATTTTCAACACAGAAATACACTTTCCTAGAAAAATCTGCTTCAGGTTCTGTGTATTTAAGACCAAATACAATAAATCTGATCCATCAAATGGATACAATCCACAGCTCTAAAAAGTAGCAGGTTGAAAACGCTGAAACTATGGATGTCAGACATTTGCTATAAGCAAAAGCAATTAAGGGGTAGGGGGTGATGTCGGATTTGTCAAAAAACAGCGAAACTAGCATCTAAGGTGCTCAGATAGACCTATCAAGGCATTGAGACTGTCATGTTTTGTCATGGAGAACAGAGCACAGTAAAACTGGGTTTTATTATGAAACCCTTAGCTTTGTACACAAGCAAGCCTCACAAGAGTTCAAGAAGCAAGGATCATTGGTGTTCCTGAAAATGCTTCATCACACAAATTATCTTCGGATACAAAAAGCTGGCCTACCAGCTTTCAGGCATGACAACTATTGCTTAGTTACGTTGAGATAGCAAGAAGAGCTGCTATACTGGGCACACAGAAGCCATGGAGGTGTCAGTATCTAACGTGTAAGTAAAATCACAGACAGAACGTACAATGTATACAACTTTTCCACATGAACAAATGCACAGCAAGAAAATGACTGGAAATTGTATTCAAAATTACCTAGCTGTTCATCATGTTTACAATTACTATTTTTGATAAAATGCATGCACTGGAACAGGGGATTCTTGTTAAAAAAGTTAAGAAATTCTGAATCTGAATGTGAGATTAACCGAAGTTTAAGATAAATCAGCTCACATGTAGTGAGCAATAATTTTTTGTACCAGTAGCATTTAATTCTCCTGAACCATGCCTCTCAGCTTATTTTTAAAACCAGACTAGACTATATAAAATACTTCATGACAAAAACTAAGGAGAAAAAAAAGTTACAAAGCCAAAACATTTAGAAGCACAATAAGGAATTTTCACTCAGGACTAATATGGCCACTGATTATTACACATTTTTGGTGAAGGGGGGGAAAAAAATCAAGTCAGAACAGAAGATCAGAAATTAATTCTGTTTCATTAACATTGGTATAAGATTATAAGTAACACAGAATCTTCAGGAATACGAAGATCGAATGCTTCAGCTTTCTGGCAATGAATTCTTTCAGGGTACATGACAATTCATAGCCAGAAATAACCCAGCTTCTCCCTTAAACCTTCTCTGCAGACATGAAAAAGAAAGAAAACACTTATCTTCCCTAATAGCCCAATTTCTTACTTATTTTGAGCTCAAATTTTTATAGGTTGAATAGAATGTTTCTGGGAAAGCTGCTATATATATTTGTGTTTGCCAACAAAATCTGTTTGGTTTTGCTTTGTGGTATATAATATGATAGTCCAGACTTTTACGGTTATGAGTTAGTTCTTAAACTACCAAGAGAGTGTGGCAAATGCTAGAAAGCTGGAGATTCCATCTGCTAACTACCACATTACATTTAATAATTATATAGTACCAGACTGTAAATATGCTGCATGGGCTAATTAAGGTTACCTCTAGAGTACAAAGTTTAGGGTTTGGCATAAACCTAAACTAGCACATTAAGATTTTGAAAACCTTATTTTCAATGTATTGCCTTCACTAAGAAAAGGTGTGTCTTTAATGAAAAGAGGAAGATTTAAATGTGGTTTCGTACTACAGCAACTACTGTATGTTATTTGTTAAAGTGTTGAACTCCCAATCACTCCTCTCCAGCACCTTTCCAGGTGCTATTTGTGATGGCTACCACAACACATTAAACTGACATTTTCCAAAATACTTGTTTCCCTACATGGAAACAGAGCATGCAAGAAAGAAAAAGGGTTCACTATACTTCCTTTATCTTTGTATTTTACATGCTCAGAATATCCTTTTATGACAGGTATAAAAGAAAAACAAATATGTGGGCAGCACCAACATGTACTAAAAGAATTTTTTGCCAGTTAATTTAGAATATCATCAGTTTGCATTCCTATCTTTTTATTATCCCTGTATAATAACTGCTTATCAGCAAACCTCTTGCCACTAGCAGATTCCACTCCTGATTTGCACCCACAGTCTGCAATATTGCAGTCCTGCATGGTGAAACAGATGCTAACATTTGTACCAAACTGTGATGCACTCAAATAGAAAATTATCTCATTCTTCTTGGGCAAATGTTATTACATTATAAGTACAATATGATACCACTAATGAGCGATAAACTAGCAGCCTCTGAATTTCCATGGTGCTTACAGCCATTTTAGAGGAACTAAAAATACACCTTTCAAAACAAATGCTAGTTAAGCAACAATGCTAAACTAGTCAAAGTAGCTTGGTTAACACAGTAAAAACTCATGCATGAACATGCCTCAAAGCATAATTTTTTTCAGCAAATTTTACACTAATTTGATACCCATTTAGCAAAACTGGTGATTGAGACTCAACTAAACCCTGAGCGACCTGATCTAAACAGCCCTGCTTTGAGCAGGGGGTTAAGTTCAGATGACCTCCAGAGACCTTTCTCTAATTATTTTATGATTCTATGAGTATTCAGAAAGTAAATCAAAAGAATTATCAACAACTTTTCACATAATAGTCATAATCAAATAACAGCAATATACCATATAGACAGTTGTCTCTTACCTGCTATATACTTTAGTTAGTAAGTTGTTTATCTGTTTATCCATTTTGTATCTTGAGTAATCTTCCAAACCATCCTTCACTGCAATAATTGTGAGAACCCCTACCAGAGGTAGCATTGTAATTTCTTTTTGGAAAGCTTCCACCAGAGGAACCCAATTTAGGACAACTAGAAATAGGAAATACAAATTGGCAACTCTGAAACAAAGAGAAAACACAGGAGTTAGCTGTACTAGCAGATAGTGATACTTATTTCCCCACTGCATGCTATACAGACATTTAAGTTAACAGCAATTATCTTTTCTTCACCCCAACTGCAATTTAAGAATTAAGTATCCAGAACTCTGTTTTCACTCTCCAGTCAACAGATTACTTAGCTGCACTGCTGCTTAATATCCATGACCAGACAATGCAGAAACCAAGAATTTTCCTTTATTTTCAAAACTGTCCTCCAGGCACAAGTTTTCTAGTAAAGCACTGGTAAACTTCCACTCTCTCAAATTTCCAGGTCTTTTAAACTTAATTTTATCATCTCTCAGGGGAGATGGCATGTCTTAAAAAGGAAGCCATCCTACAACCTCCCTGCATAACTTTACAAATCAGCAGTCCTCCAAGAAGAAGGAAGATGAAAAAAAACTGGCAAGAGAGATAGACATGAAGGAAAGGGAAAAACACATTTACAGGAAATGAACTGAAAATCCTACTGCAGATTGGTGTGTGGCAGTGCTCCAAGAGGAAGAAATAGTTCAATAGTCCAAAGAACTGAATAAGTGGAAACTACATAAGCTAAGAAGAAAAGGATTAGTCCAACACTGATATTTAAGACATTTTGGCCAAATAACACATATCTTTTCAGAAGTGATAAGCAGGTCAGGAGGAAGAATAATTTTTGAACAGAAAGCAACACACACATTTAAATGAAAAGATTCTACTTCAGAAGAACTACCACAATCAAAAAGGAGTTAATTACCTGTGAAATTGTTCAAATAAATTCCGTGGTAAAAAATTCAGTAAAGTATACTTAGTAGTCCGTATTTTGTTGTTCATGTATAGTTTTGATACTTTTTCATACTCTTCTTTAAAATGTCCCAAACAGGGTATCACTATCCTATGTTTGCCAGTAGTTTTTGATGACTGATGGCACTTGCTACTTGAACTCCTGCTGCTGCTTTCCCTGCCCTCTGCTGATATCAGTCGCTGCCAACGGTATCGGGCCCAGCGGATGGGATCTGCCATTGCACCTGGAAGGTTTTATAATCCAAGGAATGTCGTCTACCTAGAAATGTTTTAAAATGCAGCAAGTTACATAACAATTCTATAAAGGCTTTTCAACTAAAAAGTCACAGTTACAGATTTGAATAAGCCCAGAGAAAAAGTGATTTTCATATTTTGACTAAGAAAACCAACCGAGACAGTTAATAGGTTATGTGAGGCCAGGAACTTCTGCTTCAAAGCTTGAATTTCATCCACTCTTTCAGGATACTAGAGTTTGATTACTCTGTTTAAAACGCACAATTGCTTTTTAATAGCAGCCCGTCCACCAATTTCTCATGCTACAGTATTAAAAAAGTGGACAAGCTGCTAATTCTGCAGGGAACAGTATTTTCAAATGCATGGCTACTATATAGTCATACATATGAACACTGATCTGTACACACATGGAAGAGATGCTTCAATTCATTTACACTGAGCCTGAGAACAAGTCTGAAGCTTGAAAGGTAGCAAAGTCTTCAAAAAGGTTTAGGTACTGTCGAAAGTGCTGCTGGTGGAGACCATACATGGCTATGAAGAGTCTTCAATACACCTAGAGCTCTCAAAAACCAAATTAACACAGACCCACCTACACTGAAGTCAGGACTGAAGCAAAGAACAAAGAACAAAGTATTGAAAATTAAAGACTTTAAAAAGATGACTTCCCAAAAAGAGGTACAAATGTTGGCAGCTCAGCTATTAAAAAAACCCCAAACATCTACATTTTGGATGACATTCTTAAATCTTGGCCATTTTGAGAAAACACCACTTCTTCACAATCTCTGCTGCGACAACTCAGTAATTTCCGACAAACAGATCTTAGGCAGTGAGGGACCTTTTCAAGTAAATGTTTGTTTAATTAACAATGTGCTGAATTATCAGGAAGAGTTTTAACATGATTTCTTCTATTAAATTTATCAGACTCTCTCAAAGTTCTGTCTTTAGCATGAATCATACAGGGTGTGTCAATTAACCACACTTTTGCTTGAAACAATAACTCTTTGCCCAGTAATCTGACATATCCCTACATATTGTTATAATGTGCAATGTCCTTGTAGAAAACTTAAATAAGTAAATGCTGCAAATTTTTTCAGGATGCCACAAGTGAGGTATTTGAGAGCAGGTTAGATTTGTAGTGAAAATCATGTTTGTCTTCATAAGACCAAGCAAACAAACATATGATATTGATGAAGAAGCAGTAAAACAAACTCTTTCCAAAATTCCCAGGACTAAACGGTGTGCAGAAGTTTTAAATAGCAGATCCTGCTCATTCAATGAAAATTATACAAGGTAAATAACCTGTGTAGCTAAAATACACCTGAAAAATTTCAAACTCTCCTAAATTCTAGGTCTTCTCGGTTTTCATAATTTATTATCTTTTTTAGTATTTGATACCCAGTGACCACTACTTAAAAAAAAAAAAGGGGGAGGGGGTACAGCAGAATGGAAGAGTACTGGACATTTTAACATGACAGCATGTTAAGATGGAATTCCTCACTACTAGATCTGGAGCTAAAGGTTTAAACTGCATATGCAGTGTTGCAGAAGAGCAGTCACCCCTCACCACATACACACCCTTGACTCCTGACACAGCTCCAAAACCGCTGCCCCACCCTTCCTCATCCTTATTCAGAGAAGCAGAGCTTAGAAAGGGACAGGAAGCATCACATTCAGTTGTGTGCACTGCATATTTCTGCCAGTATCCCCAGTATTTTAATGTAACAGCTTCTAAGTAAATTTTGAAGATTGTACGGACCAGAAATAACTAACATGAACCTACCACACTGGAAGCATTGTATGAGAAACAAGTAATCTTCTATGATCAGAAAGGTGAATCAGACAATTAACCAACATCTTGGGAAAAAAGTATCTGGACCTCAGACTCTGCCACAATGCCCTCTGACTCACCTGGGATTTGAAAGAGCTACTACCTGCAAATGATTTTTTTTTTAAAATCTTTTGCATCACCATTTAAAAATAGGATTTATGAGGTTTCAAACTTCAGAAATCTCTTTTGCTTTTTTTAACTATTGAGAGACATTTTATTCTTCTTTCTCATTAAATCTGGTTCAGAAAGTAATGAACACCTTTTCTTTGGTCAAAAGGAGTTTCATCAAATTCATGTTAGATATTATCAAGGATTAAGTTGCCGAAGATCAAATAAAAGCTGTTTTGAACAATTTTTCTAAGAAATCCCTTCCCTTAAAACATTACTTGACCCTCTTGTTATGCTATTTTTCATTTTAAATTCTTGAGTTCTCCAGCTAATGTGAATTAAAAGTAGTAATAAAAAACGGCAGATAATTCTTTAAACACTGGCAAACAACAAGATGAGTTACTCTGAGGAACTATTTTTAGAATTTTATTTTAAAAAAATGTTTATGTCTAAAAAACCCAAGAATAACGTTCAACTATTTGAAAAACAGGAAGCCTAAATGATCACATGCCAAGTTTTGAGGATGGTGTCATACAAGCTAGACCATCTTCATTTTCATACTATACACTCAAGTGAATACTACTTGATCTTGCTGAACGGCAAGAGCTGATATAGAGGTAATTCAGGTATGTCTTACACTCAAAAAGAAAAGTTTTTGTAGCAAGCTTACTAACGTTACATGATAATGATGAAATGTGGAAGGAATTATCTGACGCTGGACATATTCCCTCATGTACTCTGACTGCTTCCTCTTCATATCTGAGATATGAAAAACTGGAAGGACTAGATATGGTTAGCATGAAATAGCTGGCTGTCATATCTTTGTTAAAGCAAGGCACAGCAGTGTCATTTTTACCACAGGACAGATCAACACTATATACTATCCATGTTTAACCATCCTATATCACAATAAAAACTGCCTTTGAGAACCCTCCGCTAGTGGTAATACTGAGAAAACCCCTTCTTTAAATGGTCTGTACTCTGAAAGAAGGGTCTTGCATCATAAAGCCCAGTACAAGCATTCTCTTGCGTGTGTATTTCATGTCCATAATTTTTCTTTTCCAACTATTTGCCTTCCATTTTCTCTTATAAATTCTGTCAGCTGCCAGTTCTGCAAAATATCACCTGCACATCTGCATGCACACCTTTGCTCCTAGCTTTCCTGCAGGGGGACTGAGCTGAGACAAAAAATTCTTTGATTCCAGTTACATTATTGGTAGCCTTTTTCAAATCACTGACCTCTCCCATACTAGATCATTTCTTAATATTGTCAGCAAAACAAATGCGTAGATAATTTAGTCTATGTTTATGCTCTGGAACTGCACCTTACTATTATGTTGTGGTGATCTGCTCACATGTCACTCTAAGTGCCTTACCACTTACCTTGGCTTCTCTTGACCACTTCCTCCCTTCTGACAACATCCTTCTCTTTTGTTGTGATCTCCAAATAGCTAGTCCTCATTCTTCTTTCAGAAAATTCTTTGCTAAATACACTTGGCAAATGACACTTTTGACAAGAATGTTTCTCAAACCATGTTTATGGTGTGTTTCTATTCTGTTCCTTCTCAGGCAATGGGCGATAGGCCTTCTGTGTTATCTGCTGATTTCCAGCAGGAAGTAATAAATCAGTTCTTAGCAAACAGAAATGCAATCCATAAAATTGTACTAGCTTACCTGAAAAATGTCTACAGCACCCAAAAGGGAAGCAATTCAGGTCTGAGGTTCTGGGTGGCCAGGGAAGATTAAAAATGCTGACCTAGATGCAGGTCACACTACACAATGCTATGGAAGAGTGGATCATCCCTGATCCACACAAAAGTCCCATTTAAACATCGTGGTAAATGTTACTGCACAGGTTCATTAGCACTTGTGTCACTACACCGAAAGAACTATACAGGTTAAATGTTAAAACCTCCTTCTAATCATCTTTTAAAACTCAGAAGTTATTAGACAACGGAGAAACTTAAGGGAGGCAGGGCCTGAAGATTAATTTACACCCTGAAGAACAAGTTCATCTCTTCTCCTAAGGTTTGCTACTTTCTCTGTAACATGCAATTTCACAAATTTATCATGTGTCTTTGCAAGCCAACGTGAAATATGCAGAGACACTCTAATATGCCAAATAGATCTGGATAAGGCTTGTGCTGCCAATTTATGGGACAAGCAGCCAAAAACCTGCAGGAATCAAAACTTCAGTTTTAAGAAAAATACGTGGTTACTTGCAACCACATATTCTGAGTTATATTTATAAATTTATAAATTTTATATTTATATATTTATAAATTTATAAAGGGGATGCTAAGAACTCTTGAATTAAGAGTGGAAGGCAAACTCTATTAAGAAAAGTGAATTTCTGTGGCACTATTTTGCCATGCACTCCTACCTACAAAGTCTAATTTAGTATGGGTAACACTGAAAACCTGCAAGCTTTGAAATGCCTTGGATCTTGGAAAGGAAATTTCTTGGCTGTGAGTATGGTAAGCCAGCCATCGATAGCTGTTCACAACTAAAAAACAATCAGCAAGCTGCATAAAAACCCAGGAAGTGCCAAGGCCCTGACACAAGATAACTTAATAGTAAACCACACATGCAGTAGTATTGGTTCATGTGCTGCAGTACGGGAGCAGTATAAAAACCAAAAAAAATCTTCTTCACCCTGGGTAAAATTATTTAGGATGCCAGTCAGATCTTGTACCTACAGACACAACCAAACAATGCACTAACAAATTTCAGATGAGCTATGTATTTCTGCTCCAGGTAATCAGTTCCAAAATAGAACTGAAGGCTGCTGAAGAGCGATCCTGTGTGCAAATATTAAACCTCCTTTTCTTCATTCACGAGAAAAGTTCTGCTCTACACCCTGTTCTCATGCGCCACATTGGTTTCAAAATTGTAAACCAAAACCTTCCAGGTTAAGTGTCGCTCTTTTATGACCATCTTTCCACACAAGTGTATCTTTAGCTTATGGTCATGCAGCATTTAATCAGTACAGATGCTTTGGTATGTGTGAAACTCACATTAATGTCACAGTAAGACTAAGGTGTGGGCCATGTTAAAAATTTATACTGGTGTTCACATGATACCGAACGATGTGATTTTTTTTGTAGCAGTGTACACTCCCTATGTTATCATAAATAGTTCTAAAGGAAATGGATCCATACTGGCAGTATTGCTGGTTTTTAACTATGCTGATTTACTCAAAGGGCCCAAACTCTGTTGCGTAGATGAGGTCTAGGGTACTTATTGAATTTATACTGAAAGTACCTGTTACAGTAAGAAACTGTACTTGAGTTCTTAAAATCCTAGATTAGGTCTCTGGTTTTTCTTTTCTTCTTCTGGTTTTCTAAGACACCTACACTGTCAGCTATTCAAGAGTTCCAGAAACTCCCAAGGCATCCACTGAGGTTTTCAGGTCTAATACTCTAAGGTTAATGAATTTTTGATAAAACCTACTCTTGTATAACCTCAGGAATACAATCAGGTATTTGTCACAGAGCAATAAAACCTGCTCACTGTTTGGGGATATTTTGAGAGGAATAACCTGTGAATCCACTGTAACCACTAGAGAGTTTCTGCAAGACAGCAAAACATGAATATTGAGATGGTTTTTCAGGCCTGAAAGTGAGAAGTGACCTACAGCAATTCAGGGCTCAACTATAAATGTGCATCTTCAAAAGTTTTATTAACAAAAATGAAGCCAAAATATATAGAAGCCTGAAAAAAAATGCAAGGAGTTAAGAACACTCAAAGTCTGACCCTAGTAACCCCAAAACTATTTAAGACACTATAGTATTAGCGCTGTGAGTAGCTGAACTGAGTTAAAAGTTAACATTGAATGGAACAGCTCTTGCTTCTACCTCCTGCTCCTATCCCTCCTTGATAATCGATCTGCTACTTACTGAACCTGGTTCTCACTGATCTGCAAGACCTTTTACTAACTCAAAGACAATAACATTACTGGATTTCCCAATCCATTGTTACAGCTGTGAAGGCACAAGCAAAGTGGGACAGGAATGTCAGATTAGAGTGACTATCTTTGAGTACTTATGTAGAGCACTTGGTCCTGATTTTAGCCTAGTTTTCTTTAGAAATATATATCAGCTCTGGCTATTGCCTTTGAAATTCAGATTATCCACAGCAGTGGCAAGTAACAGAAGAACGTGATCCTTGCCTGTCAGTTCTACCTTTTGCTCCTGTAAACCATAATGCCCACAGCCTAACTGTAAAGATTCAGTCTAAAACAATGGCTTCAGACCAGCTTTTGGGGTACACAAGAGTTAAGTGATTTAAATTCCACTCTGATTTTAGGTAAACCATTTAGTGCCTCTCTGCTGCAAACCACCATTTATGAAAACAGGAATAATGACAATTCACTTCTCTCTTAGTGATGACATGAAGACAAATGCGTTTTAAATAAGAGGTTTCTCAAAACTGTGGTCATTGGTGAGTACACGAATACCCTATACACATTGATTTAGTACTACAATAACAGTTAATTTTGATATTAAAAGAACCTTTTACTTTGGTAGCTGTATTTCTGACAAGAACTTTGATTTTTCTTTCCCATCTTCATGAATATTTTTTCATCCCTAAGCCCAGTAACTATTATTGTGGTCCAATCCTGTGAGTGCCCTGTGCACTCTGCACCCCTGGGTACTTCCCTGAAGCTCCAGGAATTTCCCTGTGACTTACATGGACTTAAGTCTACTTCTTTACCATAAATCTGTAAAGTACTAAAAAGCTTACACCTCAGTCACTACCACGAGCTATTAAAACAATGGCTTTTGTTTCTGGAGTCAAAGTCTCCATTACCTTTCTTTCTGGTCTGCTGCCAGAGCAGCTCAGTCGAGGAGATTAAAATACGCGGGGGTGGCTCGTGGCGCAGGGGGCATTTAAAGACATAAAGGCACAAATCGCCCTCGTACCCCGAGCGCCCGCCGTGCTCTGCAGGGGCCGTTCCGGGCTCCTCAGCGCTGGCCCTGCAAAACACCGCCCGGCTCGGGCAGAAGGGATCTCTCTCCCTCCGCCACCGCTGCTTCCACGTTTTCCCGCGCCAGGTCTCGGTCCAAGTGCCCGGCACCGGTGCTCCCCCACGGACCGGACCCCGCAGCCGAGCTGCCCACCTGAACCCCCGCCGGGCTTACCGATGGCACCGCGCACATCCCAGAGGAATGGCCGCGCCCGCCCTCCCGGCCCGCCTCCTCCCGCCCTCGCCGATCCCGCCTCTTCGCCTCTTCCCGGCTCTGCTCTTTTTTCCCCGGGAAGTGACTGAGGCGGGGCACCCTTCCCAAAGCGGCTCCTTAGTACATCCTACTGCTCCGCGACAGGGCGGGGAAGCTTTGCTCGTTGCCGTAGGGTCCGTAGATGGTGCTTACCCATCCAGAGGTTAGTTATTGTTTTATGGCTTTTTTTTTTTTTTTCTTTTTCCCCTTGAGGCCTCAGCAGATGGAGGCTGTGGCAGGAGTGTGGCTGTGACAGAACTTGACGCTCTTGACAGCTTGTCAGGAAAATTGATATTCTTAATCTTTTACCATGACAGTCTGAAGGCAGCTTGGCCCATCTAAACATAAAGTTTTCTAGCCACTAGGCTAATCGAGGATAGCAAACACTCTCTTGTTTTTTAGGAAGTAAGCCTCTGGATACTGTCCAAATTGTCTTAAACAGATTACTGCTGTCAGGAACCTCAGTGAGTTGTTTCATCAATAGTCCTTTTGAAGTCCCACACTGTCCTTTCTACTCTTACTGTCTATCAGGGCACTCCTGAAAGCTGCCTCTTACAGTGAAATCACATGGCCTTTCACATGATGAGAGAGGATTCCTGCTTCAGCACTGTGCAACTAACCAACAGGAAAGGTTAATTGTGGATCCCTTGGTCCCTACTGAAATACACTGGGATTACCGGTACCTGTCCAATGTCAACAATGAATTCCTAACAGAGAGTTGGGAGGCTGTGCTGAGCAGTGGTAGTTGGCTGTGCTCTCCTTCCCATGTGCATGGTGTTCTTTTCCTCTGTTGTCCTGCATTTTAGCAGGCCCCTGACCAGACACTGAAAACATTTTGGATATGTTTCAGTGAACAGCAGTTGATGATCTGTTCTTTGAAGTGCCCATGTGGCCAGCAGGAATTTCAAAACACATTGGTGCGTCAGATGGAATAAAAATACATCTACATGAAGGAAGGCCATAAGTGCTGTCTTGAAATTATGCAGGTTTATTCTTCTTGGCAGGAAAAGATATGGAGTTTTGTTTCCTTGCAGGATCCACCACCTTTGCTGGATCAGGTGCTGTAGGAAAGAGCAAGCAACTCTGAGGAGGGCAGAGCAAGCTGCTGCAAGACACAAGGTGATAGTAGGTGTGCCAAAACCACTTTATGTGGTTTAATTGGTTAACATTGATTTATTGGAACTTTCATCTTGCAGAGATGTTTGAGAAAGAAGAAAACATCACACAGCTCATAACAAAATAACCAGCTCTACTGTCATCACATTGGATAATTCATATGCAGAGTCTCACATTTCCCATTTAATTTTTTCATGTATGTGAGTCCATTCTGTAAGCCTAGAACTACAAAAAGCATTATTTTGTTTCCCTTGTTCGCCCAGCAGCAACAATTGCCTCAATTAGGCCTGCACAACAGTACAGTGCAAAAATAGCCGATCAAACCATAAATGAGCTAGTTTGGCTGCCACAAAGAGCACAGCTGCCTTAGTGCAGCAAATTAGATGTGTTGAACCAGAGCATATGAGCTGTTTGGAGAGGTACAACTGGTCAGGTGCATGAGAGGCATTGCTGTCTCCTGACTTGGCCATTACATATAAATATTTTCACTTTTTTCCTTTCGTACAGCTGTCCAGTAGTATGAATGGTCTTGATCCCAAGCATGCAAAGCAACCATCCAGAATGTCTGAAATGTAGTTAAAACTATCTTCTCCCAAGTATCCTATGGAAGAGTAACTACAAAGAACACAGTCACCAGAGGTAATGCTTCATTGAGAAATCTCACTGACAGCTTTTCTATGTGAGGTAGTAACACTGTCATCCACACAGATATATCCCTTTTTTTTTTCCAGAGAGGTCTGCAGGTATCTTTTATATCACCTCCTGAACATCCACATGCCAAGGGGAAACTATGGGCATTACGAGAGCTGTTGATGACTCCAGAGCAGTTTGAGAGCTCTTTGTGTACTTCAACTCCCCTGTCTGTTCATGGCTGTGATAACTCTGCAAGTACAAGTATGAACAACTCATCCTGCTGTGCTCATATTGGCACTGTTTGGGACACATGAAAGAGAGGAACTTATGTCACAGCAGCTGTCAACCTAACAGGTTGGCAGACTGAAAACTTTCCCATGAAGGTCGGAAAGGAAGATGGAAATTTGTCATAGCATGCTATCAAATGTTTCCCAGAGCACCACAAGTTAATGAAATGCTAGGAACCTGGGTATAATTCTCCTCTGGAGAATCATACCCAGTGATGATTCCAGTGCCAAATCCACATAAATAGCAGTGCCATTGGGGATTTGAGTTTGTAGACATAGATGGTTATCATTACTGCAGGATGGATGCTCCTGGATCAGCTAAGTAAGTCCAAGGTGCATTTGTATCAGGTCAGTGGATGTACCTGAGAGATTCGGTGTGTATTTACAGTGTAATAGTGACATACTATGATATACACTCCAGTTTAAATATTGAAGATGTGGTAGCATATTAATAATAATTTATAGCCAGAAAGGGAATTGATTATTATCCAGTAATTTGTTTTTCATGTTTTTCCTCCTTTACTCCGCGGTAAACCCAAATAATTTAACTGCACCAGAGATTTTGCCAGAAAACTCTTGAATTTTAAATTACACTGAATTATTGTTTACCAGATCAGTGGCTAAATTATGTGTTTAGAGTCCTAACCAATGTTGCCAGTGCACATTAAAGCTGTCTGTTGTGCACATCACTAAGGTAATTTCTTACTACAGGATACTCCAAGGTTCTCAGATATATTTCCTAGCAGGACCCCTGTCAGGAAATCCTGACAGGAGGACAGATACACAATGAAGGAAACAGCTGTTTATTTGTTTAGGCTGTGTGTAGCAAAGACCTTTATTTACCATACACTGTCTAAATCTGCATTAGTTTAGTGATTTCATCGTGAGGAGATTGGGTTTATCACTGGAGTGAGCATTTTATAAATAGTCATGAATTTTCCTTAGTTGCTTCCTGTGAGACAAGAAGGTATTACTACTTCCACGTTACAAATAAAAAGGTGAAACAAGGTAGAAAGTGTTTGTTAGTGATTCTGAAACTACATACTGAGTTTGAAAGATCTAACATTTGTTTTAATGTTTTTACAGTGGGAGATATATTCTGTGTATATTATGTACATTTTGCAAATCTTGAGAGAGGTAGACTAGGTATGTAAATATTATTGTGGGAACTTTCCTGAAAGGCACCTTCAGGGTCATTAAATGCTTGTTATTGCAAACATACCATGTAATCTGGTTCATAGACCGACTGAGCTTTACCTTAAAAGTAGTTAAGTATTTTGCTCACATTACTGTACTAGAAAACTGTTCCAGAGTATGGTTGCTATAAGGGTTAAGAATTATCTTCCAGCTTCTAAACTCAAACTTATACCCATTAGCTATTGTATTAGTAGTGACCACTGTTTCCATTAAATAATTCTTTTTGTTCCTGGTGTTTATCAATCCATCTTTGTTTTGCTAAAGTAAACCAGATAAGAATGAATTATATCAAACTGAATGAAGGCTAACTAAATTTTGAATAAAAGTGTCCAGCCAAAGGTGTATAACAAATCCATTCAGAGCTTAGTTATGGTTGGATAAATTGATGACACAGCTTGTGTAGAAAAGTTTTAAGGGAGTCACTGACTGAAATATTCACTTGTGCAATCCCCATGCTTTGCCTGTGGTTTATACCATTGTGTTTAGGCCACTGCAGAATGCCAGGAATCAGGAAACTTGTGTTATATCCCAGTTCTGGAGGGCAGTTATTAGCAGTCAGTAGCAGTTGTTTTTGGCGTAGGACTGCCTGATTACCACTCACTGTGGTTTAGCCGTAATGTATGTTAGGAACTTCCATCCTGAAAGTCACTAAGATGATGAGATTTTTTGTTCTAGAGATTTTCATTCTGTTCTGCAGAAAGTAATTATCAACTAGAATTCAACAAGAAATCTGAAAGTCTTTCACTTCTAAGAGACTCTGAATTACCAGGACAAGCAGAAAATCATCTTAAATGAGACACTGTGGTCTTACTGCAGCTCCTAGTGCAGCAGGAATTTACTTCTTATCTTGTCATTTGTACTTTATTCACTAGGGAAGCTGAATTGGTAATCTATAGTGAAACTCCAGCTTCTAACAATCCTGGGTCACTATTCATGAACTAACATGAGAAGACACAAAAGTAACCCTAAAGAAAGGGAACACCATCTAAATCTGCTACTTCTGGACTGATGGGAAAGTGTGCATGGTTGGAAAGTAGTTCTAGCTAAGTGGAATTGCACACACAGGAGCTTTGATGCACTTGGGTCAATTGCTTTATCCTTTCTTTTTCTGTTTATTTTGATGTGGCAATTTCCCATGACTAATCTTCAGCCTTATCTACAGCTGTAAACTTGTCATTAGCTTGTTTACACTGTTACAGATTCATTGCATGTCAAAACACTTTTGATATGCGCTTATGTACTTATATGCCTTCCTTTTCATTGTACATGTAAGCAAGTTGACATGTTGATTTTATTTGGTCCACAAAATAACCTTAATTGTACATCTTTTTATCAAACCACTCTGTCAGCTAATGAAATGACCTGAGTCAGTGATATCAAATGAACTATTTAGTAAATATTGCCTTTTTTCTCTCTCTTGCCTGTAGAAAGTTATTAACTGGGCTATAATATTTTTCATGTTTTTTGGTTGTGTTTTTTTTTCCCATTAACTTTTGTTTACAGCTTTTCTAATTCAAATACAGCTGGCTGCCAATCAAATTTTGTCAATATTCTAACATAGTTACTTATGTCACAATTACTGTATCCATTTCTTGAACAAATAAAAATAATACAGCAGATAGATATGAAGATCTCATTTAGACTTTTGATTCTCTCAGGTATTTTCCAAAATGGAGAATTCAAGGCTGGTTTACCATAAGATGGTTAATATAATTTTAGGAAACCTTGAATCAGATTGAAAGTGTACACAAGACACCACACTGATAAAAGCTCATTTTTAATGGCTCATATATATTTAAACAATTTTGAAGGTGAAACTTTGTCCCAGCAGACATTATGTCTGATCATCTCACCTTCTAGAGCCAGTGTAAACTGATATAAACTGTAAACCAAGATAGACCAAGACCAAGCCAAAGCACAAGTATGACTTTAGTTAACTTGGAAGAAATGTTACCACATCTGTGTTTCTGATCCACTTGATTAGCCCAGTACATCACAGATCCAAGATTAATTAATGAAAAGCCATACCCCTGGTAAATATAAGAGAGATTTATACTTTTAAAGGTATTGTATGTCAAGTTCAAACTTAGAAGAAAGCCTAGGGTTTTCTTTTAACTAGCACTATATGTGACAATATTAAAACAACTGCTCTTTGCTAGGATTTTATGTCATATAATGCATTTTAAATAACATATGGAAAAAACATGTCATGTCCTCAAGTGAACAATTTATAGTTTCTTCTTATTTTCCTCGTATAGGTAGAAGAACTATATGAGGAAAACTAGGAAAGTAAACATAATTATATATTTTCTATTTCAAGTCACTCAGTATTTCTCAAAAAATATTCTCAAAACTATGAAATGAAAATTTCCTACATTCTTTACTGTATCTTCTGAAAGAACAAGTACACTGCGTCTTCACAATCCAAAGAAATTTTCTAGAGAGCTCTCCTCCAGACTTTGCTCCAGAGTAACTCTAAATAACAGCAAATGTCAGCTACTTCATTGAAAATAAAAAATACTTCTACTGATGCTTTAACATGAAACCATTGCAAACCTGGTGTGAGCAAAATACTAATCAAAATACTATTGTCACCAGCGTCATAGTGACTTAGCCACAAGAAAATTGTTTGCCAATGTAAAAAAGTGCCTCTCTTCTTTTTGTATCTTTGCTAATTTGAGACACTCTCATGCTGGGGGGAAAAAAAAAAAGAAGAGAAATTACAGTAATATGATTCAAAGCAGAATTTGCCCCAGGAGTCATGGAGGACATGGGTTCAAGGCAATTATACAACTGCAGTGACAGTTACCAAGGTTTGAAAAGTTGGTAACTATAAGGAAGTTGTCCAGGACTCTTACAACTGCTTCCCAAAATCCACTTTTCACATTAATACTTGAATACTTAGCTTTGTGAGATGATGTTACTTTCAAATTATTTGTTTTGATTTGTTTTGGTGAAGTCTATTAATTATTTCTCTTATGCAAAAGTCAAAAGCAGAAGTAGGAAGTAGAGATGGGAAAAGCTGCCCCTTAATATATTATTTAGAGATACCAAAGAAGTCCAGACAATCTGGCCAGCACAATGTGCTGCCAAACTGGACACAGACTGACAAGACTGAGAAAGGCCATTTGACTTGGGAGCAAGTTGGCTCCTTTTACCCTGGAAGGGATTGAGTCAAAAAAGCACCGCTGGGCTGTACTGGCAAAAGCACTCTTACTGTGGATGTAGCTGTATAAACAAACTGCTTTTTCTTAGTCTGTCAAAATTACCTTCTCTTTATATGCCTTAGTTGAAACAACCTCTCTCAGCAAAACCAGAATATTACCAGCGTAACTTTCACCAACTTTCATTGCAACTGCAATGAAACTGCTGCAATAAAAATTAAATCTATAGTAGCTACCATAGTAGCTCTCAACTCAGAGTTATATAATAAATACAGTCCATGAACTCCTTGTGTAGATGAGGGGAGATGCACCTAGTAGGGCGTTTTTTACTTTAGGAATACATTCTCTCTGCTGCTATTACGATGTGTTGGTACAACTTGCTATGCAGCATATTCCAGCATCTACTAATTGTTGTTTACTAGTAGAGCTAATTTACCTACAGGGCATTTTCTTTTCTGTTTTATGATCTCCAGAGATTATTGAAAAGCACCAACACACTCTTACCATTCATTATTAATACTGAAATCTCAAGTTTAGGCTTAGAGAAGGGAGGGAATATTTGGCTTATGGTTTTACTGCATCTGCCCTAAATGGCATTACTAATTTTCTGTTGTTGTCGTTGTCATTTTGCATTCCAGACACTACAATCATTAGACCTACACATTGTGAGTAAAATTCCAGTCCTGACACATACCTGGTATTCAGTTTACTTAAAATTCTTAAGCATGAAGAAAGGGACATAGAGGAATAGAAATGGTGACAATAGATTTTTCCTTATAAGATGATAGCAATAGAGCAGATAAAAATAAACTCTCTGCATGTTCCCTGAGCACAGTGTAAGAAATAATGGGCCTGAATTGTAGGAAAGGAGAGTTAGGAGAATATTCATAGATAGTCTTGTAGGATGGAAGACGAAGACTCCTCCCTCTCCCATCAAAGAAGTTTATGCAAAGAAGTGTGTCGGGGACAGGGGAGGAAAGGCAGAATAAGTCTGTGCCTGTCCAGCTGTTTACAAAAGATGGTGACCAGTGTTACTTGTGAGCAGAGTCCCAGTTGTTGACTATAGTTTGTCTTGAGTTATGAGCTGTTGCTTTAGTAGACATATGGCTCAAGCCAACTATAGGCTCCTTGGACTATACAGAAGGTTACTCTTCTGGTCTGAGCTGTTTCCCTGCCTCTGTCCTGC
The DNA here is from genome assembly GCF_003945725.1 of Corapipo altera. Classification (NCBI taxonomy): domain Eukaryota; kingdom Metazoa; phylum Chordata; class Aves; order Passeriformes; family Pipridae; genus Corapipo; species Corapipo altera. The sequence continues at coordinate 1,021,961 of NW_020884876.1, read as the reverse complement.
AGAATACTGGGTGATACCAGGTTCTGTCTCTTCCACTACCTCAGCCAGGCAGGTGTCAGAGATGTATATAGTTCAGATGTTTTACAAACTTATGATATTAATTTGTTTGATTTGAGTAATATGTATGAGATTTTTCCCTATCTGGTACTTCAAGTATTTTTGGAGTGTCTCCAGCAATAGGAATTCCTCTCTAAAAATCTTACCATGTAGCAGAGAGATCTTTCGAATGATCTCTTCAGTGTGTTTTTGTCTGTGAAAGGCAATACAGAGTTTGGTATATAAATTGTGTGTCTCTAAGGTGAACCAGAAGAATCTCCCTCAGAGGTATTGCTAGTTCTTCAGTGCAATCTGTCAGAAGGACAGAACTGCTGCAGAAACCAACAAGAGAATTTTGAAATATCAGAGTAAGAAGTGAAATCAAGAACATTTAAGGAAGTTCCTCTTGTTACGTCTCCTTACTGGGAACAGGTAGAGAAGACAGACAAGTGTAAACCTGTGGACATAGACTGTATCCATTATGTATCACATACTGTACTCTTCATATCTCAAAGAATAAATACATGAGCATTATATTTACAGAGTGGGAAGAGGGTGGAGGAGAACCAAAACATCTCATGCTTTTGTGTGTTTAAAATTTACAAGTAAAATTATTTAAGAAACCAATTTGTCATTCAAGAGGAGTCATGACTATGGATTATGAAGAGCGAATAGCTGATAAAGTATCTTCTATGCATCAGTGTCACGTTGTTCATCCAGCTTCATTTACTATGAACTTCACTGGCTGGTCAAAGTGTAAAAATTAGAAACATTATTTTCAATCTCCTTCAGCTGTAGCATATCACTATGAGCATGTTTATATGTAAACTTCTACAAAAGCTTTCAAGATTCCTAGTTTAATAATTAAAGAGGTTCCCTGATTAATATTAATTTGTCAGGCTGTAGTTTCAGGACCAATTTCATCTGATCTAAGTATGGGCTGCCAGAAGGAGTAGTTCTGTCTTCCCCCTCAGTACCAAAGAGGAAAAAGAGACAGAGGTCTGTTTCTTCTGTCAGAAGTAGTGCTCTGTTCCAACCTGGCTGAAATCTAACCCATGAAAAACATAAACCAGTGCAAAAATAACAGTTTGTTTTCAAACAAATTGCAGTTTCATCCTGTGCTGGCATAAGGGTCAGGGAGAGGAAGCAGAGCTGGCAACAGGGGCAAGGGAACCAGTGGAACCTCCCTTTTCCTACATTTAGCTCATCATAATCTGAACTGCAACCTCATGTTTCCACTGCATTTAAAAACACATTTACTGTCCCTGTTGTGTTGGTAAAATACACAGATATCTATTTATTTCTATTGACATACCTATTTAATAGTTCCTTGTGGGACAGTTATAGCAGTGCTTGGATGCTCTCCCCAACTGGATATATTTAGAGCAATGTAATACAACTTTATGCTACTATAATATTAAGAACCTCTGATTAAGTTATTTCCCAATGTTTTAATTAATGCCATTCTTCCAAAACCAAGGGCTACAAAAGGATTAGTTTTAAAATAGGTTTAGTTACTGCAGCTTGTGGGTTATCTGTTAAAGCAAATAAAGCTCTATATGTTATCAGCAATGTGAATAAAATAATGCAAAGTTCACTCTGCATTTCTCTCTCATAAAATTCTTTCCTTGCTGCCCTGGCGTCTCTTGTCTGTCTACTCACTGTTCTACAAGTTTCCCTCCCTGTCTCTGATTTTGTGGTTATTTGAGAGCTTAACTTCAGAGGGGTGGGAGGGGTTGTTGCTGCTGTGGTACAAAAGCATGAAAAGCAGGTATTTTTAAGGGTTAAGACCTGATGGCAGATCCAAGTAATGCAGGTCCAAACAAATTCCAAACTGCCAGAGGCCAGCTTTGTATCCCCTACTTCTTTGTAGTTGAACATGGGCTCTGAACCCTGGATTTAGCTAAACCAACTGTGGTTTTCTTCCGCCATCCCCCTTTGCTCCTCATAGGCCAGTAGGCTGAACCCAAAATATTATTTTTAAACTACATATCCATGAAAAGTGAAACTCTTTATTCTTCAGACCTGCAAAAAACTAGCTTCTTTGAAAGTGTTCATTGGGATAGTGTCATATGGGATGGTAGTTTCCTATCCTCTTATATCTGTTCTTGTTTTCATGCGTTACCTCTCTGCTCTCTTGCATTTTTCACTTGTTTGAGCCCTTTCAACTGAGTGGGATGCTTGCTATCTTTCTCCTTCCTCTCTGTAATTTATTTCTTTCCAAGTCTGGATCACCTCCATATTTCTCCTGTTGTCTCTGGGTCTATTTTGTTTGGAGCAGATGCTCCCCCTGGTGCTCTGTTTTGTAGTGTGCAATATAGTACAGTCAAAAGAAATTGGATAGGTTTACAGTTATCTAACAAAGCGAATTCCAAGGGAATAAAGGAAATTATTATTGAAAATTAATTTTTTATTTGGAATCTCATCTATTCCTGAAATTAACAGCAGCTTCGAGTAATTTCTCCATAATAAAATTCAATAAATTGTCAAGAAACCTTTCCTAAAAGTCTAATCTACTAGCAGTAGCAAACCCTGAGGGAGACTGAGTTGAAATCAGTTCTTCCCCCTCTGTTTCTTCTCCAAAACTCCCATGCACCACATTGTTCCTACAAGGCCACATGCTTGGAGAAGGTGCTGCAAACTGACTTAACCAGCCTGGTTTTTTTCATAGACCTTATATCCACCAGTACAGACTTGTACCTGCTTTTGTATTCTTACAGCCCAGTTGTTTGGCTGTAAGAATGTAAATTTTGGCTATAATCACTGTAAATTAGCCCAGTGATTTCAGCAAAATAAGGTCTGCCTGCAGGTATAAGTCTCTGTGCAGTTTTCTATCTTCCTTGGAATTTGAATTCTTACAGGTTTTCTCGTACAAGTGCTCGGGGCAATTTTGCTTCTTTGCATTCACATCCAATCAATTCAAGGCATGGAAAGGTCGTTGCTAATGCTAAAACCTGTTCCATAAACCTCCTCCATGGTCTGGTTAGCATTGAACTGCCACTTTGGCAAAGCATAAAAAACTGAGCTGTTCGTGGAAAACACTACAGCAGCACGAACTTCTGTAGTTAGTGTTTCTCTTAACTTCCTCAATTTAATTTAGTATCACAGATGATGTAGTGCCTGTCGCAAGCCTTGACCTTCCTCTCGCGCCACAAGTTGGAAAGTTAATCTGTTAAGAGTCAAAAAGCAAACAGGCAGAATGCAAATATAGTTAAAGTGTTATTGCATATAAGAGCTCGTAAAATCTGGGGGGGTCTCGGTGCTGGGGGTCTGACGAAGGGTCGCACACAGAGCACCCCTTCCCACTGCCATCGCGCCGGGCACTGCCGGGACCGGGACTCGAACCGGTGACGAGAGAGGGCGGGTGTTTGCCCGTGCGCATGCGTACCGCCGCCATGACGGTCACGTGGCCGGCGGGGAGGGTTTGGAGATGCTGCAGCTGCTGGAGAAGCTCCCGGCGGGACGGGCCCCCGAGGTGGGTTCTCCGCGGCCCCGGGCGGGGAGGGCGGTGTTCGCCACGGGAAAGCCCAGGTGCCGCTCCCCGGCACCTGTAAGCGAGACCGGGCCCGCCGGCGGCGCGGGGCTGCCGAGCGGGACCGCCCCCTCCCGCCAGGCCGCGGTGGTGGAGGACGGTGGTTTGGGAGGACGGTGGTTTGGGAGACCAGAGATGCCCACAGGCTTGGAAATCAGCACTTGGAGCTGTGCTGTGCAACCTGGCCATCCCGATGCAGAGGTGACTGAGGTGCCTTTGGCGTGGCAGCTCCGCTGCTCAGCGGTGCTGTGTAGTTGTGCACGCCAGTTACATCCCCATTCAGGGTGAATCTGAATCATGCTGTGATTTCGGGGGCTAAACTTCGTGAATTGACTTCAGGGCAGACGGGGGGACAGTTCGTATTCAGGGACTACCTCTGAAAGACTTTTTAGAATGCTGCATTTAGGAAGCACTGAGGGAGTACCCAGTGGATGGAAGGGTGATAACTGAATTACTTGATCAGTTTTATAGCTGGTAGATTAACTGTGATAGAATTATATTCTCAAGTTATGTATCACATTGTTTCAGTTCCTTCATAAAGTAGTTGATGGCATATGTGGCCGTGCATATCCTCGATACCAAGATTATGGCACCATTTGGAGCTTGTCAGAGTGGATGGAGGTTTTAGAAGAAACAATGGCCTATTTCAAAACTGCAGTTGGCAAAAACATATCTGATGAAGAGGTAAGGGCTCATCACTGGTTGGCTTTTGACTTTGAGAGATCATACTGGAGTGATTAGTTTTGCAGTCTGTTTAGTCCTAAAATATTTTTATAGTGTAGCATTTGAATAGTAGTGGATTAAGCAGAAGATGAGCAGCATTTAGAAATACACTGCTAAGACTTTTAAAACAAAAAGTGAAATTGATGCTGATTTTTGGATATTTGTTAAAATACTGGTTTAATCACTCAAATTCGTATTTTGAGTACCACCAAATTAAATCTGTTTAACTTAAAATATATACCTGTAAATAATACTGTTTTCTAGCAACAAAACCCATTTTCACTCATTTGGCTTTCTTTGTTCATTAGTACTACATTAAAGTGGTTTAAAATGTTGTCTCTATGGTTTTTTAAATCTGACAATGAATGGAGGACCATGTGGTGCAGGGACTATAATTCAGGGTATTCCAGTATGTACAAACTTTGCAAAAACTTGTTCCATTATTAGAAATCTTAATTCTAACTTTTTGCGTATGCCTCACATTTTGACTACCTGCTAGTAGCCAGGTCGAAAACACCTGTGTAGCCATAGGAAGTCCATACATCATGTTTCAGCTGAGCTAATGTATTTGGCCTGCACTCTGATGTTGAGAAACTTTTAGAGTGAAACCTGAGTTATTTGTGTGTGTGATTTTGTTTTGATTTTAGGGTAGCATCTAAGAAGGCCTATAAAGCCTGCATTCTCTGTCATCTTTTAATTTAAGTGAGAAGAATGTTATTTTTTTTTTTATATCTTGCTGTGGTAAGCACTGACTCTTAACTATCAAACACAGAGAGCAGCCACTAAAGGCAGCCCAAGAAAGATGGGGCTATGCAGTCCAGTATAATAGCTGTCAACTTGGATATCTAGAGCACAGCTATTGCAGGTGATACATGTTATTTCTGTGGTTCATGGTTTAAGCAATCACAGTTTTTATTATTTTTGTAGGCTGCTCAGGAGATAAGTGAGTTAAATTCAGACTACCAAGAAGCAATCACAAAATGTCTGAAGGGTAGAAAGGAAGAAATCAGGAATGCCCTAGTGGAAAGCGTAAATGGAATCTCTTCTGCCCAGCTGCAGGATTTTGACTGGCAGTTAAAGGTGAGAGTTGCCTTAATGTTGTTTGAAAAAAATGTTCTATAATGCAGAAGTAACTATTGATGTAGTCCCCCTAGGCCTGCCCCCTCTGGAGTATGGTACAATTTCTATAAGTATGAGAAAAGCTCATTAGTGATAACACATCAAAGACTTGCCAGAAATTTGTATAAACTGCAAAAGTAATTTTTTTTTTCATTTGTTTTATTTTGGTTTTACCCTCCTTTCTTTTAAAGCTGCAATATCTCTGTCTTTCCTAAAGGGACACATTAAGTGCTATTCAGGAACACCTGAAAGTTTTGTATGCTTTTATGACTTTGGGGCCTGAATAAAGTGTATTTTTACTCAAAGGAAGAAGAATTATTTACTTAATTTTAAGATTAACTGAGTGATTCAGGATGATTTTTCCTGACTTTTAAAAAATTTTTAGTTTTTGCAATAAACAATAATTAGTTTGAAATAATTTATGTTTAGACTTACTATTTTTGTGGTAAACCAATGATAATGGTGTTACCTAAAGCAGGATGGTACTTTGAGGTTATGAAGACAACTGGTTTAAATTAAACTCTGTCAAATACTTTAAAAAATTACTTATACTGTTTATATTTTTAGTTAGTTCATGAGAACTGTTAAACAGAGTTGTAGAACTGTTAAATACTTTTCCATGTTAACAAGAGTGTTAAATAGTTTTGGCAGCGAACAGCCTTGGAAATCAAAGAGTAATGCCCAAAACAGACAAGTTTTTGCAGGAGCCAATATGGCATCATAACATGCTTTGGATGAACTGTTACTGGGGTTGATCTCTTGCCAACTGCATTTACTGCTGACAGGAATACAAACTAGACTTATGTGAATTCTTGGGGTTTTTTTGTGACTTGTTTTAATTTTTTCTTCTGAAGGATTTTTTGAGTTTCTTTCTATTTTGCAATGCAAATTTCTGGTATGTGTCTGAACTACTATTTTTATTTTTCTTAAAACCACTTTTTTTCCCCCCTTGATGTGATTATGATTTTTTTTGCTTGCCATGTTTGAACTGTACCAAAGACATTTTGTCTTCTCTGCTGTATCACATTCTGTTCTCTAAATAGATAAGATAGTATCTTATACTATCTTATAGTATATATAGTATATATATATATACTATAAGATAGTATCTATTATATATAGACCTATAGTATTATCATCTGATCTTTGTTTTTAATACATTTTAAAAGCCTTATCTGTGCTAGAGTGGGTATAATAGAAAAAAAAAAGAAAGCACAATTGGTATATAGTCCTCTTCATCAGTGTTTGTTAAATAGGATCTCTGACAAACAGTGTTTAATCAGCTGTAGAGAGTGTTGAAAAATGCATGAAAGTGCCCTCTTTCTCCTAACTGCCCCATTCTGTATGACCCTTCTTGTTGAAAACCAAAACAATTTGAGTACTGGTATTTCAGAATTCATATACTTCATTAAAGAGCCATGATGAAATGTATCCTTTCTTTTTACCTGTATTTTCAAAATTGTCAGCCCAGTAATTTTAACAAATTGTTTTTGAGAAGTGTATTGCTGTGAAGAGGGTTTTTTTAGTATTTGAATATGTTGTTGGTATTAACAAACAAACAAAAGTCCCAATAACAGGGAGGAGGAAGAAAAATCCAAACTGCTGAGATGACTTGTGAGAAGTTCATTTTGTTATGCTGATACTTGTTCTGGTAGCACAAATTGAATTTAAAGTGCAGATGTGTTATTATGAAAGACTAAAAACTTACTGGCTCCACCTTACACTTTATTGTTGTTTTGTCAATCTGCATAGCTTGCTCTCTCCAGTGACAAGATCTCCATGCTGCAAATGCCACTCCTCAATCTTGATTTGGATGTGAGAGAAAATGGTGAAATTAAGCCAATTTCTATAGAGATGAATAAGGAAGAGTTGCAGAACCTAATAAATGCACTGGAAGCTGCTAATAAGGTAGCTTTTACTGATATAATTGTTTGTTCCTGACTTCTCATGTACTGAGTTTATTTTAAGCAAAATTCGCAGAATCGTAGAATAGTTTGGGTTGGAAGGGACCTAGAAAGGTTGTCTTGTCTGACCTCCCTGCAGTGAACAGAATAGTTTGGGTTGGAAGGGACCTAGAAAGGTTGTCTTGTCTGACCTCTCTGCAGTGAACAGGGACATTGTCGACTAGATGCAGGGGTGGGGCATCCACCACCTCTCTGGGCAATCTGTTCCAGTGTTTCACCACCTCCATTGTAAAAAATTTCTTCCTAGTATCTAGTCTAACTCTACTTTTAGTTTAATACCATCACCCCTTTCCTATTCTGAAAGATTAGCAAGGATTCTAGTGTTCCCTCAACTTCGTAAATTGTCAGTGTCTGGGTGTGCATATGGGACAATTTTTTGGTTCACAGTGAGTCCTTTAATTTCTATGACATAGTAAATCAGGAAGAAAGTTACAAAGATTCCAATACAGTAACCCAAGAAGAAAATTTCAAGTGAAACAATAAGGTTTCACTTAAACTGATCTGTGACACTGGAGAATCTCAAGATTTCTTAATAGGAAAGACTAAGGAAAAATGAGGATTTGAAGAAAATAGTGTTCTAATGAAATTACAGCCCTTAACAGCTTTCAAAGCTTGCTTTCTTCTGCATTTGCTTTCCTATTAAACTACACAGTAGCTTGTCATGAGCTCTGCACTATGCAAAGAAGGATTTTACCATGACAGATTTAGATCCCCACAAGGTATGGGATGTTATCATCTCCTTACTTAGTTTTATGTGCACAGAAGGAGGAATCCACTTCAGAAATGGTCCCTGATCTCTGCTTTGTGCAGAAGGAATCTCACTGGACCTGGACATTGCTATTCTACTTTGTGACTACAGGCAGCTGAGGAATGGATTGTGTGCAGGAAAGGGCAAAGAAAGTTATTGGAAGTGATAGTTGTGTGAGGTTGTAAAAGAGAGCTGAGAGAAGGGATGGTGTGCTTTTCAGAGCGAAGACATGGTTATTCAGTAGTATATTACACTGAAACAGAAAGCAAAAAACTGCATTTCATAGACTGGTTAAGTTTTGGTTTTATCCAACTTTAATCTCATTCCTTTTCTTTTTTTTTAAAGGTTGTCCTACAACTGAAATGATGGAATTCAGATCATCAACAGTATCTGCTGGTGATGGCTCACCCAGTTGATTTGGAGGGAAAAAAATGTATTCTCTGCAAAGCGAAAAGTTGTTGGTGCTGTGAGAAGGCTGTTATGACTTATGACCAAATAAACTACTAATCCTTTGATAAAAGTAGTAAAATCTTGTATCTGTTTGATCAAAAATATGAAAATCCAATGTACAGTTGCTTTAGTACTGAAGATTTATAGACCTTTGGAAGAGAATCACTTTTGGCGTGTGCCATATTTGTTTTGGTTAAACTTTGACAGTGATCACGCAGGTGCCTAGTAAAACTAAAGCATCTTAATTGTGTACTGTGTTACCTTATCTGAAGTGCCATGATAATAACATGAGAGTATTTGTAGCATTAATATATTTATATTGTAAATATGGTAAATAAAGACCTGCTTTTGTGTATGAATAATTGCAGTAATTTTTTTCTTGATTTATTAGTCACTAAACTCAATCTTTCTATATGCTGGGGAAAATCACCTTAAGAACAAACTCAGTATAGAACCACAGAATAGTTGAGATAGGAAGTGAACTCTGAGGGTCATCTTGCCCAGCTTTGCTACTCAAGCAGGGTCATCTAGAGCAGGCTGTGCAGGATTGTGTCCAGATGACTTTTGATTGTTTCCCAAGGATGGAGACATCAGAACCTCTCTAGGCATCCTGTTCAGTGCTCAGAAGTTGTGGAGAAAGCACTGGATCTTTATTTGGAGTAAAGTGTGGGGTTTTAGCTTTGTTTTTGTATCTTAGTTGATGGCATTTCGCTTAATGTGTCATTCACAAAGACTAAGGCTGTGACTAAGGGGGAATCGGGAAAATCTTCTGAAGGCATAGGAAGGCTTAGGCCGAAGGTGCAGGAGTTTAAAGAGACCCCATTAGATTAAATAGTTTTTAATTTTGGCTTTGCTTATCTGCTCACTTTGCCCATATCTGTATTGTCCTATGTTCTTTCAGGCCTAAGGTCTTTCTAATTAACTGACTACGGTGCGTGGAATAGCTTTGGTGTTTGCACATTACACTGCACTAACTTGTAAAGATTGTTCCCAGGAGATGCTTCCCCTTCATCCTGTTTCAGGGACACGGGTTCATATTCTCCCAATGTTTACCCTGCAGAGCAGCTCACTTCTGGGTCCTGCAGTCATATGGGCAAAAAAATCCCAACGAGCCATCATGAGCATGTTTAAGAAATCTCTGTGGTTTTGCAGGTACTGTGTACAGACCTCCTAAGTATGTAATTTGCACCACAAACAAAACTTTGCACACATGGCTTTTTGAAACAAAATTTCACCATGTAAAAAGCACCTACAGAAATTCACATTGCATAAGCGACCTGCGATTTGCATCACAAAATGCAGCATATACAAAATATAAAAGTGAATTTTAAAAATAATGTTACTTGCCCTCCACTGGCATTCATTGCACTTTTGTCTCATAGAAATCTTCCCTTGATTTCACAAAAACTATGTTTTTCATGATCAACCATTTCAGCTTTTATCTTGGTATGCTAAAGGGAATCAGAACTGGATCTTAATGACAAACTTTCGGCATAGAGTTGACTATTGTTATAAAACTGCTTTATCAACAAAGCAGTTGATAAAGTATGCTAAGAAGCTGTGTTTTTCAAAGATGTATATAAGCCTATAGAACATTTCTGAGTTCTGGAGCAAGCCTTTCTGATAAGAAACATGGTGAAACTTTCTTGTGCTTTTTTCTGAAAGGTGGTTTTAGGAACCAGTAAACACCCTGTCATGAAGTATGAACATTTTGCTACCATTTTGAGTTGTGAATTAATATTTATAATGCAATATCAGCAATAAAGGGATTTTTACTCTTTTTGTTATGCTTTCATAAGTGCATCAAGGTAGTCTATAATTTTTTTTACCTCTTTGATTACATTTGATGGCATACTGCTCTTTCCTCTGTGAAATTATAGTCCATACTTGCTTCAGGACTTCTCCTGAAAGACCAAAAGACCATTACCAAAACCTAGAAAAGCAGGCAAATCCTTTGGACTTTTGCAGGCCTGTGTGGTTTGGATCATGAGATTTGGATCAGAGGACCTCTGTGGAGAGGTCATCACAGGAGAAGAACCTGGTGTTTTAAGCTGGTTTGTGGATAATATACTGGATATTCAACCCTTCACATTGTCTGGGGCTGGAAATTTTGCTCAAAAGTATTCTTCACATGTGCCAGCACCACCAGGAGTACTATATAGAGAAGACTCTGGCTATTTTTAAGCATCGAGTTAGTCAGCTAGTTTAGCTGATAGTCTAATGAAAGGCACTGGAAGTTGTGGAGATTTTTCTAGCTAGGAACTACTACAGGTCCATGCAGACAGCTTTGGCAGTGGACTCTGTGAGGAAGGATTCCTAGCATAATATAGATTAAAAATATTTTTTGATGACTACAGTAAAAGAATATTTTTTTTTTCTTGGGAATGTAGGGGTTTCACATCTGCCATATTTCTGTTGATATTGATTTAGATGGGAACCAGAGCAACACTGAATGATCTGATGAGAACTGCTACTAACTTCCTTGGTAAAACCCGATCTTGAATTCTTTACCTATGCCGAAGTCTCATTCAACTCTCTCTTGAAATGATGATTTACCAGCTTTGTTTCAGAAATGTTTGCTACAGTATAAAACATTCAAAGTTTCCTCTGAAAATCTGAAAAAAGTCAGGTAGTATCTTGTCAGCCAGATCGAAACAGGAAATGATGTTTCAGAGATGGGAACAAGGAAACCAGTGTGTTCACAGATGTGAATGAGGTGGAGCAGACAATATAATTAGGGTTAACTCTGGATTCCCAAACAGTAAGTAGACCAGTCACCAGGTCTTCCTTTAAGATATACTAGGTTTTCTATTTGTCTCTTAGTTCTTTTCCCCTGTGCATATACATTTCGGGATCATTATATGTTGAAATTCAGTATTCTTCTGTGATCTCCTGCCTTCTTTGGGGTGCAGGGTGCTTGTTTGCCCATGGGGGTAGGAAGACAATCACAGATGTGAGGGGGGTTATGCTTTGTAACACAGAAACAATGAAAAAAGTATTTTTTTTATATAACACATAAAACCCAGTCCTTTTTTTTTTTTTTTGCTAATACTCCCAAGGCAATGTTAGCAATGCATCCTCAATATGTGAGAATTGATGGGAATAGGCAGAGGTTCATAGGTGATGGGAAACAGAAGCAGCTGGTGGAACATGTCCCCCATCCCTGTGTGACTTTCTTCATGATGTATCTCAAGAAATCCTTCACTTGCAGTACAGGGGGATGGAACGAGGTGAATCGGTAGATAAGTCTGAAATGGCCACCTCTGTGCTGTTCAGTGGTAGCATGAAGCGATGTAATGTTGCCAAAAGTATTCCTGTTATATTTAAAATACTGGGTTTTTGTGACTATTAGCATTAGGGTTCATCAAGTTCCTTTCTGCTAGAGAAGAGTGGTGGCTTAAGGTGAGCCTTGTCCTCTGCTATAAGCTAGCTACTTTGTTGAAACTTGTAGGAATGTCGTGTCTCATAGGTCCTTACTGTTCTGTTATCTTTTGGTTGAAATTATGAATGGATTTGTATGTTATTGGGACACTCACAGGTAGGCACACAAATATACACACTCAGGGACAATAAAGCTCAAGTCCTTGGGAAACAGCCAAAAAGGACTTCCAGTTCAAATTGAATGAGAGCTGCACAAACTGTACCGGGATTTAGCTGAAACATAATTAGCAATAGGACCTTACTTATGCTGATCTTGAAGGCTGGTTCCTAGGGACAAGGAAATTAACTACTGAAGTACAACTGTGAGGGAGTTTAGCATTACAGCATTATTCACCTTTATTGTGCAAAACCAGCCGAATTACTCCAACCTATTGATGGGAAGAGATTGTTTCTTTTGTACTCACTAATTTCTAGCTCCAGATGGCAATGTACATGGGTAACCCATAAACAGACTCATTTTCCATCCTGTGCCTCTAATAACCACTGCATTCTCCTTGCTGCCAAGCTATTGCTCTCAAGTGAGAAATGTTTTCTTCTGCTTTTTTTTCTAGAAGTTGTTGTACCTACAGTTAGTGGCTCTTGCTTCTGTATGTGGGGGAGTCACTTAATCTCTGCTGCCAAACTTTGCACCAAGAGCTGGCAGGGGTTTCCTGATTAAATTTAATTCCTAATTAAAAAAAAATTAACTGATAATAGTTTCAATAAATTGCTATGTTAGACAGCAGTGTAAACACTGTTAGGAAACAATTGGCCATAGAGAAGATGACTGACCTATTGCTTCTCAGTTGCATGGACCTTGCTAGAACTTTACCTGTGGCTCCTTTGCTGGAATTGGCTGTGCTAGGCAAAAAGCAGCCAAGTGCAGAGAGGCAGCTCCTCAAAAGGAGTGCACCCAGCATCACTGGTGTGCCAAAAGACTCAGACACATCTCCTGATCCTCAGTGGAGTAAGGAAATCTGTAGGAAACTATATGCAGAAATCTCCTCAGATCTGTTCCTAGACATCTGCCAACTTAGTTTTGGGTTTGATTTCCCCTTAGAGCACTGTCTTAATAACACCAAGGTCATGGGTTCGATCCCCATAGGGGCCATTCACTTTAAGAGTTGGACTCAATGATCCTTATGGGCCCCTTCCAACTTGGAATACTCTGTGTGATTTTGTGTGTAACTTTTGGGAGAATGTTGCAATTACCAGCCACAGGAGACCTGAGAGTCAAGAAAAGTCTTGGCCTGGGGTATGTCTCAGAATTGCTTCCAGGAATGAACATGTGCTTATTTTCTACTTTTTCATACAAAATTGCATGTGGCACAATTGTTCTCATAAATTTCAACTTTATTACTTTGTGTCCAGTTAGATCAAATCAGCTGATTCCTTGCTTGGAAATTCAGTGGAATTTCTCTACTACCCTTTATTTCTTTTCAAGATCCCGACTTCTCTGAAAATGTGATTTGACTTCTCCTTGAGTGATACTTCTCACACACATTATGAAAATCCTTCCCAGTATAACTATTTGAAATGATGTGTGGCGTAACAATTATAATCATTCAAACTGTTATTTCTTCAAATTTCTCTACACTCTAAATGCTGAAAGATAATGACATAGATACTGCTTTGAGTTGTTTTACTGTGTTGTTTGGAAGCATGCTGCTGTGGGCTGCCAATATGTGATAAGAAATACATTGGAACTAATTTTTATTCCACTTAAAAAAAAATTTAAGTGGCTACAGAAGGGTCATTTGTGATGCATAAACTTTGTACAAATCAAGATATAGCACTTTTGCTGAAGATACTTTTCAAGAGCAGATCTGTAGTATTCTGATCTGAATGCTATGAGGCTGGATTTGAGTTGGGTTGGGGTTTTTTTTTGAAAGCTTAAATCTAGAAGTGTTCCATGGGTGGGTATCTTACATCGAACATGTAACATTATAGCTACTAAAGTTCTTCAGAGTTAAAATTGAGAAGGAAAAGCAACAAGTCTAATTAAGTCAGTCTGTGGTAACATTATTGCATAAATTAGTGGACATAATACAGCCAGTAAATAACATTGAAAAGAATAAAAGTTATGGGAAAGACCATTCTGGACCACTTGTCTATCAAGTTAACATCAGTCAAATCAGGGATTTTGACTTTGATCTGGGATGCCCTTCTTCGTAAGTGTCCTTTTTTATGAAGCCTGTGCCTATCCAGAGCACTCCTGTTGTAGAGGTCTCTACTGGAAGTGGCTCTTCTGTACTGCAGGTTGGCACTGTCATATGTGTACGTGGTGGCTCGAGGATCACGGAGGCTCGTGAACACATCTGAGCTGCTGACGTCATTTCGTGTTTCAAGTGGTCTAAGAAGCATGTTTCCGTGGGGATCAACCTGTGTCAAGGAAGGAATGTGGATTAGACAAGTTCCTCAGCCAGCCCAAGGTGTTTCCCAGATGGACCTTCTGGCTCTACTACTGAAACACTCCTGCAGTGACAGTCGTGTCTGGTACAGCATTCACAAAAGTGAAAAGATACTGAATGCACTTTCCTGACTAGTGTGAAATTAGCTAATAAACATCTAAGTACCTTCCATCCTGACCTGGTTTCTTGGTCTGGGACCTTGTAATTCGGTTAGTTATCTCATCCTCTGTGAGGATTTTATCTAATTTTATCTTTAGCTTGGGTCACGGTCTTTATGAAATTCTGATTTGTAATGTCTGGTGACTGGACACTTGAAGGTTTCATGTACACAAGGTGAAAAGAAAATGTTACTGTTTAAACAATTTTATACAGATTTATTGCTGAAGGTTAGTTTTAAAGAGTTCTGTAACAATGGGTTTATGATATGAAGAGCATGAAGGTACAGTTATGTAAAATGTTCATGATGAAAATTGATTTTGGAAATCATAGCATATCATTAACTTGTTCATGTGCCTTGTCATAATCCATTTTACTCAATGAAACCCTACATTCAGTTGCATTTTTATGTGTTAGTACCAGAAGCAGTTGTTTCAAATATGTTTGTCACTTTATTTGTGCTGTTATTTAGTCAGAGCACTGTTTTAAGTACCTATGCAAAGAACTGGAAACTGCAACTACTATGTACATCTGGCACAATATTTTATATATATATTTATATAAAATATTTTTGTGTTATGTCTTTCTTATGTATAAATATAATTAACCATGAATGGCAACATTGCTACAAAGTGTTTACCTTTTCACAAATCTTTAGTTTTCTACCTGTTTTTGGTAAAACCTCTTTTGAAAATTTTTGGTGTTCCCAGGATGAAGGCTTCTGACTTCTTCATAAAGACTTCCTAGATGTTTCAAATTCACAGATATTTAAACATCCACTATAGCTTGTATGAGGGAAATACACATCAGAACACAGACCTCTTAAATGAAACTTCAAAGACTTCACCTCGGGGCTTGAATACTAAAATTGGTTTCGTTAAGCTGTGGTGTTTGACCTATCCCAAATATATTACAGTTTAGACCATGTCTGTGGATGCCTTTATATCAAGGAATAAAATAGTAATTATAGACAACGTCTGGTGTTATGAAGCACCAGTGATATGCAATGCTTTGTTTGCACTCTGATCTTTACATTTTTAGTAAGACATAGCAGAACTAGGAAGTGATACAATAATCTACAGCAGATTTGAAGTATATTCAAGAAAAATCTCCAAGAAAAACACACAGGGAAACCCAGTCTCTGGGGTTGCCACAGAGGATAGCTGGGAGCCAGAGAAAGCCTTGGTTCCACCTGGCAGTGTGGAAGATGTTCCTTCCCATTGCCAGGAGAAATCTCATGTAGTTACTGCTCACGTCTTTGCACTGTGCCAGATTAAGCACCTGCTAACTGAAAGCAAAGCAGTGAAAGGGCTATTTGTACAAAAGCCACAGGAGATCTGTGGGGTAAAAACGTCTTCTAAATGGAATATAAGTCAGCACAGACAGAAAATGCACTTGTCTGGTTTAGCAACTGATTCTGTATGTGCTGAAAAGAGCATTCAGTGGGAACACCCCAGTTACCACCACTGTTTTGGTGGGAAAAACTCATATATTCTGGGTTAGAGAGGCCAGCTTGTCACAAATGAGCATGCTGTTTTCAAATATTTACTTGAGATATAGACTACCCAGTTTATACTTTTTAGGTCAAGCCTTCAAATTTAAGCAGAAGGAAGATTTAAACTGGGGTTTCCTGCTTTCCAGAGGACTACCATAACCATGGGACTATTCATTACTCCAAAGATCTGACATTTTTTTTCAGTGGAAAAAATAATGATCTCAGAGTTGTCTCTGTGTAGAAAGAGATATTTTTTTTTAATACTCAGAAGTTTTGATAGTCAACCTTTTCGTCCCAGTTTTATGAAATAGCTCTTTGAACTGTCTTTGGTTACATAAGCTAATGTGTAAGCTAATTGAATTTAGTCTTATAATAGTAGTAAGAGTAATGCAAGCATCATTAAGCAGTTATTATGACTTTTCTTTTGACAAGACATCTCTTAACAGCCTACAACTTGAAGTGATTCACAGGGATGTTTCTTAAACTAATATACCCTGACAGTTTATTATGAGGCAAGTAGCACATGAATTCCTACTCTAAGTGTTCTGAATGAACCTGTTATTTTTAGAATAAGTTTCATTTAAACCATTTTAGGTGAGGTGATTTGTATATATCATGAAACAATTCGGTCTTTGAATTGAAGTCTTAGAAATTCACAGCAAAACGCCTTACACTGATCTTGACTAAATTAGCTCAGGGAAGTATAAAGTCTCTTCTTATGTACCTGGTCAAATTCTCTGTGTAATGTGAAGCTTGTGGGAAGCAGTTTCCCACATAATTAAAAACCCTTTCAGTATATCTTGAAGTTCACTTCAAAATATTCTTAAACTTGTACAGCTGAGATTTTGTTACTGAAGCTTAGTAATTCTACAAATTCCTGCAGGAATCTGGAAAATGTACAACTTGTTAAGGGATCCCCAAAAGAGTCTTGTTATTAGTTTTGTCTGTTTTTATTTTTTGAATGAATTAACAACAAATATATGCACAGTAAATGCTGTAAATTTTCTGTCTTAAAATCTTTTCTCCCTTACTTAATACAAGGTTACTGAGGCCTTTCTCTTGGCCCTGCGCTGGAGGAAGCCTGTGCATCAGAACCAGAGAGCAGCCTTTAACTCATTCCAACCCATGCCTCACCGATGAGGCTCTTTCCCCACATCAGGTAGGTACTGCAGTTGTACAATCTTTGACATATTTGCATGAGATGGCATGACAAAAAATCGGCGTGGAAGAGACAAGGCTCTGTCCACTGAGTTTTCTGACCCAGTAGCTGTCTGGCTGCTTGCTTAGGAGTAGAGTATCTCAGTCCCCTGCTTATGGAGGAAGGATGAACCTAGAGTACTTTTTCCTTGCTCAGATATGATACATTTTTTCTTTCAAATACCACCCTGTTGCTCTTTAACTGGAATGCCCTAAATTTTGTTACATAAACTGACCATGGCTCAGATGAAAACAAGATTTCTTGCTTAACAGATGTTTTGAGCCTAAATGTGTGTTTGCATGAACACTTTGGTTTGTACAATGCATAAATCTTGCCTAAAGTTGTAGAAAGCCAAAGAACTGATTTTTTTTTGGTCTTTTGAACATATAATGAAGAATATGTGAGGAACATGTTAAAGGATCTAAAGCTGATGCTGTGTTAGTCATCTGGTGTAATTATCGAAGTTTATGTATTCTTCAGGTGAAAGTATGGTGGTGCTTCTTGTAAGAACATTCTTATCTGTATTGAGAGTGTATCTAAATTGAGGATATAAATTTTTAATTTTCCTTCTGCAGTGGAACTACGTAAAACCTAAATCAGCACAGGTACCTATATATGAATTTTCTTAAGTGTATGATGTGTGCTGAGGAAACATCATAAAAAAAAAGTAATAATTTTTCTTGTATGTTTACTTAGAAAATGAGTTTTCTGCTTAGGGCCATCAAATTATATTTTAAGTGTAAAACAGTAAAGTAATAAAAAGAAAACCACCCAAAACAACAGTCCTGTGTTGACCACATAAAAAATACTCAGTCAGCTCTAGGAGAAGAATAGCATATTGGCATTCCTTGAAAAAGAATGGGTCTCAAATGTTAAAGGCTGTCTGGAATGAGTTTTTACCTACCTATTTTTTTACCTTAACTGTTGGGAGATAAAAGGTAAGAACTTCTGTTTTATCTCAATACAAACCCATCTTCCTCTTAAGATGAAAGATTCAGGGCCGTGTTACTCATACAAGCTGTCTTGTTGGAACAAATGCAGTAGTGTTATCACAATCTGATCTGCAAAGAAACAGGTTACGCTCAGCAGGGCTATACTTAGGTGGGGATTTACTTGATGTTTGAGCTAGTTGTGTGGTTATTTATTCCCCTTTTTTTTCTCCTTCCAGTAGCCACTCTATTGGAGAATCATGGTTTCTTCAGAACCTGTGGCTGGCCTTTGGCTTTCTATTCTGGGTGCTTTGTGGTTCACAGAAGGTTTGAAAGGAAGGTGTGATGCTGTGCGGACTCAAGGAGCGAGGGACCATCTATCACTTGCCTTGTGTTGTCATTTATGAACCTTATGATGGCTCAGCCCCTTCCCCATTCACAGTATGATTGCATTCTACCTTTTTCTCATATTTAAGAGAAATTTTCTCTGTAACATTCACACTATCATTGTCTGGGGAAACAGAAGCAGTTGCATGCATGGACTATCAAAATATTTTCTTGCAGGGTGCTTTTGTCCTATTTATCCATAATTACAGTGGTCTCCTCAATGACATCTAGCTTCAATAAATGAGCAAGGACATATAAACAGTCTTTATGCTTTATTCAGAAAAACAGAAATATTGTTTACTACAAATTAATATTTTTTGCATATTAGAAATTAAAATGGCATAAATTGTGAAACTGGAAAGACACTATTTCCACCTTCTTCAGTCTGTAGAGAAAGGAACAGCCACATAGGAAACAGCAGTTCAGTTTCATTGTTCATCTGGTCTTCTCTATACTGTTAATATCGTGGTCAGTTTGTTGAGTGTTGCTCACACATCTAATGCTTTTGTTATCTGGTGAAGGAATTTGAACTCTTTTACTCATGGAAGTTGCATGTCAGATGGGAATGATTAATATCTTCACCTGGCACAAAGAGATGAAGCACTGTTACATATAATCTATTGGTTAGAGGTCCCTGTATGGATAAATGATGTGGGTCATGAGCAGAAGGGAAAAAATTATCCTGTAGCTATATATACTTACAACTGTACTTTTATGCTCCAAAAAAACTTTCCCCTGCTCTGGTACAGACATCATAATACCAGTGAAAAATCTCAAAACATAATGGAGAGGAGCTCAAAGCTGTTTTCACATAACCTTACTGTGTCCCACTTCTTCAGCCATGTACATTCTTCCTGCCAAGGACAGAAATACAACTGTTGGACATCAGCATTTCCATGCTGAGTAAAATGAATGTTAACAAACCTGCACTGTACAGGCAGAAAGCAGTCTGTTCACTTAAAGCACTTTCAGCCTCAAAATGGAATTGCTGTCTCAAGTGTAAGCACTTACAAACCCTGGTACAAAGCATGTATGCCTTCTTTTTCTGTCAGAAAAATGCTGGTGTATGCATGTGGTGCTCTGAAAACTTTCGATTCCGTTCCATTCTGAGTACCAGCCTCAGTTAAATCTTTGCCATGTAACATTTAGACAAAAGCTTTTAGTTATGAGCTAGGGCCTTTTGTTAGTTAAACAAACTCTCCAAATATGTAGGAAAAAGAACTTACCGGCACTCTTATCCTTTACACTTTCTCATCCTTTACTCAGTTCAGTGCACTGGGGCCCGCAGGGACAAGGCTGACCTCTGAAGAAGCATCGATTCCCTCTTCATCCTGAATCCTTGCTGTGCTGCTTCTCACCTAGGCTGGGTTATCTCAGGAGCTGTTGAGGTGGCTGGTCAGTTTGTGAGTTTTGTTGGTTTTTTTCCCTTCCTTATTTGCCATAGAAATGCATAGACAGTGTCTGTGTGCAACAATCCATAAGAGGGTGGCTTATCTCCTCTGCTCTGTGGAAGACAGTACTTTGTGGGACCTTGGAGACTGATGATTGTCTGAACTGATATTGTACCCCCATTGTAATAAAGCATCTCCTACACAAGGGGACAGGAGGCAAATGCGAGTAAGGACTTTTAATGGGCTTATGAGTTCACTGAGGCTGAGAATATGACAGCTTTGTTAATGATGCTTAGCTGTAGTGGTGTGGCTGCTGGGACACCAGACACACAAATTTAGAACTAAATAAGATATCACAGAGTTTCTGAAACACACTTCCTGATATGTATGTGAAATTGCAACCATCCATCAAGAAATGGTCTTACCTGTTAGAGTTTTGTGTGTCAGTCTCATTCTTCCAGCTGAACAGAGGGCTCGAATAAAGTTTTGACCAAATGTTATCACCTCAGGCCACAACAGTACAGAAGTTTATAGGACAGCCTGGGTAAGATCTCGTTAGTACTTGGATGTAATATATTGTAAGAAAAGCAGAGAAAGGAAGAAGATTTTTGGCTCATTAGGATATGTATTTTCCTCTGAGTCAGACTGGGCCAAATACACCTGAGGCTTTGAAGGGTTTATTTCTGAAAAACTGGGAAAAGTTGAAATAGGTTTATGGCAATTTGCAAGTGCTCAGTGATGTATTGCAAAATTAAACTTGTCCCTGTAAAAAAAAAAGTCCATAGTATTACTTCCTAGATCTTTTCTGGCTTATTTTTTTTAAGAGAGGGTAGTTGAGGTCTGCTTGAATTTAGCTGAAGGAAAAATCCTGACATGTGAAAGCTGTTATAAACTAGCAGCGGCATCCTTGTGTTCCTGGAAGCTCTGTCATGTGGGCTTCATTCAGGGCTCACTGAAGCAACAGTCTGTCTTTGCTTTTTATTTTTGATGAAGTTTCTGTGTGTAAAGAGGAACCTTATTATAAACATTTCTTCTGTACCACCCTCTATATCAAAGAAATATACAGCTGAAGTAGTAAATATTTAACTTCCTTGTACCCTTGTATTCCTTCTCTGCTGCAAAGAAATGTGTATCCTGAATACTCATTTGCATTTTATGTGGTTTCTTACTATGTTTCAAATTGAAGATGGAACAGACCATACATTGCTGTATTCTCTTAAAATACAATTTTTCTTTAGGCAATCTTAAATGCTTTTGCACATGTGTTTCGTCTGCATTTATCTCTATCATCATATACATCAACATTGTCACAGTAGAAATAATGATTGAGAAGTTAGCTTGAATGTTTTACCTGGAGTCTATTTGTTTCCAGTCTGCTCTTCTCGCCTGGAGCATGTCCTGCCCTGCCTGCTGTCTTTTTTTGATGTTGAGGTCCTTTCCCAAAGAATATGTAGTTTACAAAGGCATATTCCAGCAAGGCCAGGAACACAAACACAAAGCATCCCATCAGGTAAATATCTATTGCCTTGACATAGGGAATCTTTGGCAAGGTCTCCCTGAGGTGGGTGCTGATGGTGGTCATGGTCAGCACGGTTGTGATTCCTGCAAAAAGAAGAAAAAGACGTTGACTAACAAGACAAGGAAGGAGATTTGAGTGTGAAAGGCATAATGGCAGCATTATATTCCCATACAGATGGCTTAATTATGTGATCAGATTCTTAACAGCCAAGAGAATGCATTTTGCAGGACTGGAAAGGAAGGTATCCTTGCAGGTCCGCTGATAGCACCTTCCTTGGCCTTCCATGCTATGGAGGGTGAATGAAATAACTTTCAATAGCCCAGGCTGTCTTGATACAACTTGCCTTAATTTTTACAATAGCTTGGCTAGGGAACATGGTGTTAGCTGACCTGGATAGCAAAGAGTTGATTGATGTTTTTTCTATGTGAGGAAATGCTTCTCACTTTATTTACATCAGTAGCCTCGCTTGATCCCAGAGGGTGACTTGCATTGATCTGGAGATCTGGAATAAGTATCTAGCTTTTGATTGAAAACAGAGCATTGAAAGGAGAAAAGGAAGGTGGTATATTTCCACTGATGTCAGTAGGATCTTCTGTATACATTTCAATCACGCATCTGGCCTGAGAGGACACTTTTTAACATCTACACGGATTGTTCATGCAGCACAGTGTAGATATCCTTAAATACCTGAATTAGACTTTTGCGCTTCAGTTTGGAAGCAAGACACTTTTGTTCTGATCCAGAGACCATTATGACAACTGGAAATCAGTCAGGATCCCAACTTAACTGCAGAGCAAGAGCTTCAGATATAGACAAGGTGGCACCTACCTGCCTTCCTGACAACAAAGGTCCTACACTGTATATGTAAGATCATAATTAATGATGCTGCAATCAGCAATATGGAATTGGTGTCACTGTATTCAAAGGCAACAAGTATCTATGCAGTTCAGTTATTTTGGGAAGAAGTTACCTAGAGCAACTCTGGCTGCAGAGGCATCATAATTGATCCAAAAAGATACCCATGAAAGAATTGTGATTAGTGTGGAAGGCATATAAGTTTGCAAAATGAAGTATCCAATATTTCTTTTAAGCCGGAAGCTAAGTGATAATCGAGGATATGCTCCTGAAAGAAAGAAATCATATAATGAGTAATGCCAAACAAAAGTTAGACACTGATATTTCTGGGTTGGGGAAGAGAGGAGAGGGTTTTTTTAACTAGTCAGTGCTTACCTGTTGTAAATTCCACTCTCTTTGATACCATCTTGTAATCAACGATAGAAAATTGCGGGAGCTCAATGTTATTAACTCCTGTTACTGCCGACTCTCCTCCATTCCAGTAAAATTCAATATCATCAGTAGTGTATCCATCTGAAACAGAGGCAAAATTTGGTTATTGACTTTTCTTTTTGTTTTACTATTTTGCTTAAATAGTTGAGGTTCAAGTGGAAGGAGCTGTCGTTAACCACAAATTCAGCCTTCTGTTGTGTGACATTCCTGTTATACAGAAGCCTTGTAGCCTCCTCCATGCCCTGGGGAAGCATCTAGGTGTAAAAAGGGAGAAGACAGAAAACCAGGACAGAATTTAAGATTAAAGATAATTTTTTAGCTAGCGAAAATGCAACAATTTTCCGTTCAGGCTTGAGTTGCTCAGTTTGCCAATAGACTGATACAATATCAACAAAACTTTTAAACTCTTTTTGGAGGAGCTCTGACAGTAAAACCAGCTTCAGTTCCCAGCTTTTCATTTGATTTCCTGTGTAGGCTGTGACAAAATACAGAGCTGTGAGCCAGTGGAGGCAAAGATGATTCTAGAAGAATTAAGGTGCCTGTAATATTACCCGACAGTGTCTGTCAGAGCTGAAGGTAACCCTTTGATATTCATGAAGTATTTTATATTTTAATTAGACCATGCCAACTTTGATCTTCTGTTATCACAGAACTATTGCCTTTTTACTTCAAAACTAGCACCTTTCTTCTGTTTCCTTTTAGCAGTGATGTTGATTATTTCTAATTTAATTAAAAATTAATTTGCCATTCTACCACTGGGAATGTTAACATTATTGTTATAATTTTCAGAAATAGTTTGATTGAACTAAAAACTGAGTGAATTTCAAAAAAATCTCAAATTGACAATATTTTTGAACTAATATTTAAACAGGTTCCACTTTACTGCATTTTTCTAATTTCTCCCTGTATCTACCAAAGGAGAGAACAACTTCTCATCTATTTTTAAACTTTTCCTTCAAGCGTTAGATTTAATCAGGTTTAATCATATAACAGAGATCAAATAAAAACATGTGTTTGAACTCAAAGCTTTAGAAAACTTGACATTAGTTTTGCCAGCTGAACTAACCATAGCATCAGAAGCCTCTACAAAAGTAGGAACTTATCCTTTCATATACACCAGTAATACAATATCTAGCTAGGGAAATTAGTCTTGAGATATCTTTCCCTATGATGGTGCTTGGTAATAGCCTCATCTCTGGAAGGCTGGCCACATACAGAACAGGTTCAGGGTTTCCCTGGTGACAATCAGAGAAGCTCTCAGAACTTGCTGGCAGGCTCCAGAGACTACTTGGAAAGCCTGTAGTTATTGAATAGCTATCTTTTGATGCAAACACACAGTGATGGGCTGAACAAGGTTAAATGTTCACATATTTTATTTGTGAACTGTTCAGAACCATAGTTTTCTAACTATAGGAATTGCTCCAAAACCCATGCTAATCTATGTAATATGGATCACTGCTGTTCGCTTAAAATGGTGCTTTTCATTACTTAGGCTAATTTTTTTTTTAAATGAACCATCTCAAGGCTGTGACATAGAGCTCTGTATGGCTGGTTTCCATTCCTTTTCACTGCAAAAGGTCAAAGTAGCTCCTTACTAATGGGACTTCAGTAGCTGCTTTAAAGGCTTCATACACAAACCACAGAACCAACATGAGCCCAATGTAGGGTGTAATACAGAATAATTGAAAGAGGGAATGAAGACTGCTAAAACTGTTTAAAAGGCCAAGACCAAGATTGGCAAGGAAGTGTTAACTTCATTTTCTTGCAAGTCTGTATTATAAAAAAAATTCTCTTGAATGATTTCCCTTTTCAGAAAAGATGGTGTCAAACAGAGGAAATTGGAACTGTCATCTCATACTGAAAAAGTATGTGTGGGCTTGGTACTACACAGATATCCTCTATATGAGGTAATACTCATCCTTTGTCTTTAGGGCACAGAATAAAGAACAAAATTGACATCACTACTTAGATGTTGCACAGGTACTTGCTGTAAAGTCACAGGTGAAGATTTAAGTGTGAGAATCCTGAATTCTACCTCAGGGTTTGGAAGAAAATGATGACCCTGATTCTTCTGTTCTGTGCCATCAGCACCTAAGGCCCATTTCACACCCTACCCTTCAAATCTGCTCCCATTGTGCCACTTAGTGCTGGGACCCAGGGTAGAGAGGGGAGCTGTCTCCAATCCTCAGCAACTCCTGGCTTTATATGCATCCTCTACAGGGAACCTCCGGCATCCTCTGCCGTTCCTCTGACTTTTTGATGAAAGAGGGAATAGTTTGGGCACCTCATTGCAGCTAAAATTCCCTTTTCCAAAGGTGAATTATTGTAGATATAGTTGTTAAAACCCACAGTGGTACCAAATAAACACCTGGGATATCACAGGTCAGATTTCAAAAAGAAAACAAGCACAATCTCCTACAAAAGGATTGCACCATGTTATTGGTACACTGTGTGATGATGCTGGATCTTAACAAAAAGGAATTACGTGAGTTCTGTAATGTAGACAAATGTGCTTTTCACTAGTCTTGGAAAGATTTCTATGACTTTGGCTACTAAATGAAAAGTAAAACTAGCAGGTTATAAAGTCAGTTGACCAAAAGCAAGAACCGTGGAAGATACCAGCTGGCGACAAGCCATCACTGCTTGGCCATGACAGACCATGTTTTTAACCTTTACAAACTTCAAAGAGACTTCTAAATATATCAAACAATGGATCTAGTGTAAGCTACTGCTGTTTCTAAATATACTGATTTCTTCCTTGAATTTGTGCATTTAAAGCTGAAGGAAATTATGAAAAAGGGATAGTGATGTTTTTCAGTCAGGAGCATTCACATTTGTTAGCTATCTTTTTAGAAGAGTAATTGAGCAGGAACGTCTTCCTGTGGTTTTATGTAGAGTGAACCTCAGTACATTCATTATTTCCTTGGCAGTCATTGTAATAACTCTACTAGACACTAAGAAGGTGTAAACTCTCCCTGGGCAGTCCATTCCCTGGCATGATAGGATTGTTGCTGTGTGATGCCCTTCATTATGTGTTTTGCACAGTGTGTAGGTGTATGAGAGGCATTGCATTCCTGGCTGATGGTGACTCACAGGTGCAGGACTTGGAGGCCCTCATGTTCTATAGGCGTTGACATGGCTATTTTCTTTCCAAATTAGCAAACTTGAGAGGAAGACGGTTGGCTGCAGTTTAAAGACAAGAATTGATCTCAGCTCTGAACAGAGTTAGCAGAGGACAGATCACTCCTTCCTTTTGAAGTGGAGAGTGCCTTTAAGAGAGGAGCTGTAGTGACGTAAATTAAGAAACCTTCAAGTGTGGAGCAGCACTGACTTCTGACTAGCAGGTAATGACAAACCCTCATTTTGGGCAGCAAATTCCTTGGCTTTTACAGTGGAAGAAAAGCTATTTCAATGACAGGAAAAGTGTGTTTTGCCTGTACAGTGGCCAGTGTAGATGCTGATTTGTTCACTGAACTTATCTGTACTGCCCAGGTACTCCCTCGGCAGCTCTTTTTCCATGTAATCCTTTTCCCTCTGTGCATGTATCCATGTCACCAATTTAAAGGGATGCCTCTGCTTTTGTGACAGAGAGAGCAGCACTCTCAACTGGACAAGGATATGCGAACACAGATATCACAAGAGTGAGATATAGCGACCCGAAATATTTCAATTATGTGCACAACAGCTGTCAAAGAGCAGTTGCAACTCTAACTGCAGAAGTCCAGTACTATTTCCCCCCTCGTGTGAGAGCACGGTACTGACGAAGAGCATCGAGCCGGCCGGGTACCGCTCCCGGCGGACTCGCGGGGGCGCCCGCGCTCCGCGGTCGGGCGGTGTCGCTGCGCGGCTCCTGCGGGACCCGCCGGCCCGGGCGCGGAGGGTGAGCCGCGATTTGAACACATCGGCTCAGTATTTCTAGAGCAAACATGGCCTGATTTCTGGGCCGACATCCCTGGCAGTCTAGCTCACTTCATCAAACAGTTTTCCCAGCAATTTTGCGTCTGATTTTGTTGACCTAAATAATAAATGACCAATAAATTTATTTTTTTTAATTAATAAATGTCCCATGAAAAATATTTGATCTATTTAAGCCTTTTTGTGTGAGATTGTTTTCCGTTTTTAAAACCATTAAAAAATATTTCATGGCCCAGCTCAAGATATGAAACTTCTGCTTACTAGAAAATACTGTCCAGAAATGAAAATACAGCCCTTGATGTACCAACACTTTTTTTTTTTTTTTTTTTTTTAACTTCTAGAACAGCAGCTAAGACTTCAAGTGAGAACACTTGGTCAGAAGCACCACAGATCTAAAAAGTGTCTAGATACACACACAGCAAGAAATAGATTATGTATAAATCTTGCTGTTCACAGAAAAAATATTTTGGAAATGTTGCTGACATTGTGATATAGCCGAGGTTAACAGTGCATTGGATGTCACTAGGCTGTTTTATCTTCCACTGCAGCACCTACCATCTTAAATACCTCTGGGATAAATAAGGATCTGTGTTACTTTAGCAAATTAAAGTCATGGTTCCACTATCTTTACCAATTCAACAGAGATGTCCCTTTTTCCTTCTTACTCTCCAGGGTAGGTAGCTCTGAAACACCCAGAAGCACGTTTTCGTCTTAGGATCTGTGTCTAAATAGGGTTTTTCAAAAGTCTGCATCAATTGTGTGTGACCCAAATCTTTTGGTCCTGTGTAAGGACATGAGGCTGGAACCCAACCCTCTTCCATCCCTCCTGGACCATGCCTTTTGTAACAATTTAGTCTTTGTTGCTAAATGTAGTCTTATGTTTTTCTTGTTATTATTCCTATGACTGTATTCAAACAGGAAGATAATGCATTTCTCCCACACACCACTGAGGTGGTCCATACAGTGGTAAATGTATTGTACTATTTCAACTTAAACCTGACATGTGAATGGAGCATCACAGATCTGAAGATGTGTTTTGTAACTGTAACTAGTTAACATTAAGGTGAAAGAATTGTTTGAAAAGACTTCCCGCCACCTGTGTTTGAGCGTGTATTTCCGTCTTTTAGTTACCTTTTTTTCACTGAGAAATATTTTCTATAGGCAGATGGCAGATTTTAGCTGGAGATATAAGTCAGAATTTAGCCTTAGCAACACTGACCCAAATGAAAACTTGGCTAGACTGCTGGAGTACTCCACATTGTCAGTTATTTAAGAAGGTTTCTCAAATAAAAATAAATTTTATGTATGGAGCAATCTATTCCATCCCAGTTGGAGACATCACTTCCTCTCCATTAGAAACACAAAATAAATGTTATTACAGCACAAAGTTACTCTTGCAACATCATAATCTATTCAGAGAGTGAACCTTGCCTTAATTTGCAAGTGCTTTTAATATTGGTTTATTGTTACTTGTTATCATTTTTTACCCCTTAACTTTTTAAATCTCATTTGCCAATGAGATTTGATAAAAGCTTCAAAGTCCTTTGGGAGAGAAATTGTTTGGTTTTGCTTAGTATCTCCATAATGGCTAACACAGCAGGACTACAGGATTCTCTGAATCACTGTAGTCTCAGTAGAGACTCAATAGAGGGAAACATTGAAGGACTCTGGATAAGTAGTCAAACTTGTACTGAAAATGCCTTACCAGTTAATTTGGCTCCTTCTACTGGATTATGCCAGGGATGTCAAAGGACCTACTGAGCCTAAAATAAATATAATGCAATGAACAATCAGAAATGCACATTACTATGTTTTACCTAGTATGTCTTTCTTGTTCAAGAGTACCTCCTGTAAGGCATGCTGCTATTTTTATTTTGTGTCATTTACTAGTAAGCATTTAATTCTCAGTAAAAAAAACAAACCAAGGAATTATTAGGAAAGGAAAACAAATGTAAAATTCTTTGTTTGCATTTCCCTATAAGTTCCAATTCATGTTGTGCTATTTCTTCATTACTATATGCAGTTTTGTTTCTTTCCCCAAAATCACAGCACTAAGTTGGTTAGAAAGAAAGGCCATGGAAATGATGAAGAACAGACTTGCTTCCGCGGAAGAAAGGACTGTCTGAGTCATTATTCTTTAGCCTGGAGGCAAGGTGGCTGAGGGAACGTTATGATAAAAGTCTGTATGATCCTAAGTTAGCACATGAGCTTGAAGAGCACGTGGTTATTTACAATCCATCAGACTTCCACAACAAGAAAGCAAAAAATCATATGTCTAGTGGTTAGTTTGGCAGAAATAAAGGGAAATAAAGCACACAGATAAACTGCAGAACTCACTGTGTTCACTCATTGACATGAGTGTCAGAAGTTTAAACTTGTTCAGAAGCTATCAAACAGTCACAGAATAAAAATCTATCCAGGTTATTAAATACAGTGATACTATTTCTGACGTAATACAGCAATGTGCAGAACACTTACTGGAGGTGTTTACTGGGGAAATATTGGGATGTATATCCTATGTTCTGTTCTAGCTTCATTGATATGTACTGCTGGTCACTCTCAGAGAAAAGATGATAGGTGAGATAGACATTTGATCTGAGACAGTATAGCAGTTAAGGGCCTCACATGTTCCACTGCAGCCTGATTTGTCCATTGTATTACTTTCATATTTACAATACTTTTCTTTCATCAGTGGAGTGATGACTTTTAGCCTGATGTTGAGGGCATCTGACTCTATACATCTCTGTATAATTTCTGTAAATCAAACTGTGATTAGGAAGTCTTGTTCACGCCCACACATTTTGTGCAGTAAAAAGCAACCTGCCCTTAGTAACTGGGCTAAAGTGGCTAAAATGTCACTGAAAACTCAGAAGTCTCTTATATGCAAATGTTTAGTGAGCAGTGCCGGTGATTTAATTTTGGACTTGAGACATTTTGATGACCTGATGTCTAAAAATTTGCAACAATGATATATTGCTTTTAAAAATTTTTAGCAAAGCAGATGTGCAGTATGCATTCCTGAGTAGACTAGATACTCATGTAGAGTGGCTCTGAAGCATGAAGTTTTAAAATGGCATGTCAGTTACTTTGGTAACTACATATCCTGAGGATCTCTTTGTTTAATTGCTTCCACGTGTCTCACTTCTTTGCCTGGATCCTCTTCTCTTGTGGGGTTGAAACCACCGAAGTTCTGAAGTCACACTGTCGTGTTCCTGTCTAAGGGCTAGTCAATAGTGATTAGGGCAGCAGCTATGTATGAGGAGGTAACCCCAATATTCTCCTTGCCTTGCATCTTATTCATTTGCTGTTGGTACCACACTGCCCTTGAGAGCTTGGAACTCAAGAGAGGGTTTGGTTTTTTTCCAGGAGCAAGTGTCAGAAGTCCAAGTCATCTTCTCTTCCTTTCATTTTGAGATGCCTTTTTCTTGAATCTGTTTTGAGCTTTCTACTTCTACCTTTCTTATTCTCTTTTTGAATGGACACTTATACTGCATACCAACTGTATCTCAATCTGCAGAAAGTTGAACCAAAGCTCATGACCTCTCCAAGAGAGGTTTGCTTGCTTTTTACTCCCTCTTTCTTTTTATCTTCTACCCTTCATTCCCCCCTGGTTTGATGAGGGAGGGAGAAAATTTCCATTTTTGGGAACAGCAAAATGCAGACAACAAATTGTTTCTACTTCAATCCTGGCAGCACAGGCCAGGAGTGCCAGAGTCAGGATGAGAGACGTTATGAACGTGTTGGGAGAGACCTGACCTTTCCTGGAAGCTCAACGTTGCAGTCCTCCACCTCATTTTCTAGCTCAAAGGACTTCCATACCTTCACATGAACCTGACAGAGGTAATTTACTTGCAGTGCTGTCAGTAGCACATTTTATGTACCGTTTATAAGTCCAATAGAAATTACTCTTTTCACCCCCCAGTTTCTTTCTCTTTCTCTCTCATCTGAGCTGCTGTACAATAGCTGGCTATCCCTGTCTGAGCCATAACCATGAAATCTTTTTTTTTACTTCAGTTGCCTTACAAAGTTAAACAGGGAACAGCACTATTTATAAGCACATTATGTAAACATTAGCAGCAGAGGTCCAGCTGCTTAGCATTCAATTAATTTAGTTCAGTCAATATTGCATGGTACACAGTTTTGTCTGCTTGTATTGTAAACACATCTTGCCCTTGAGCACTTATTTCATTTGACTAATTAAGATCTACTTCTAAGTGCTCTCATTTTGTTGCCAGGCAGACTCAGTTTTAGATAAAACTGTTGTACTTGGTGAAAAAGGCATTTGAAATCCAGGTCCATCTGGTTGGTGCCGTAGTGAGTCAGGCCAAAACCTGCTCTTCTTTAAGACAGTAGGGTCTCTGTGTAGCTCAGGACTCAGACTGGAGATTAATCAGGACATTTTGTATTTCTTACTTATGCCAGCATGTCTTATATGAGTACACCTCATATTTCTATGCGATATTGTGTTCCCATCTGAGATGGTGAAAACCCTTTACAATTTTTATTACTTAATTCAGGTGTGTAATTTTTTTCAGATAAATAAATATGGAGGCAAGTATGAGGTCACTGTACTTGGGCTTTTTAGATAAGTAACAAGAATAAAGTTTTCATGATGGTCTGCCCTTTCTTTTCTGATTCCTCTCCCCACCAAGGGAAGGCGGGGTGTGAGTGAGTGGCTGTTTGGTACTTAGTTGCCAGCTGGAGTTAACCCACAATACAGGCTCACTCACTACTCTGACTATGTAAGTAGCTGAATTTTCAAATCATGAACAATTGTAGAAAGATTTAAAGTTATCCTGAGCTACATTAAAATTTTCATTCAGACAAAATTAACAATAATTGAGAAAAAAAAAAGTACTTTTCTAAACGAAATTAATTTCAAATACAAATACTAACTACATTAACTTTTGAAAATGAAATATTGACTCATTTTAGAAAGTATATTTTGCAATGCACATGCA
Organism: Corapipo altera; assembly: GCF_003945725.1. Classification (NCBI taxonomy): domain Eukaryota; kingdom Metazoa; phylum Chordata; class Aves; order Passeriformes; family Pipridae; genus Corapipo; species Corapipo altera. The sequence goes on along the minus strand of NW_020884876.1, from coordinate 990,320 downwards.
TTGTACATGTACTTCACATTTTCTGTGTGCATATTTTCCCAAAATAATTATTCATTACTGAATTGATATACTTTGCTGGGGAGAAATTCTTGCCTGAAAAGTACCATGTTCCCTTGGGCAATGAACAGGCTGAGTTCAGGAGCAGAGTGTAGTCCTGCACCAAGAAGATGAATGCCTTCTTGGACATTAAGGTATCTGAGATACTGCTATGGCTGTCAGTTTTCCCTAAGCGCTGAAGAATGAGTAGGGTATTTTTGTGGCTAAAAGCATAGGCTGAATTCAAGGAACAGGCTTTTTAGGTGGTTGATGTACAAAGTCTGCTTGGTATCTGCAGTTTTGTGTGGAGGGAGGCAGACATGCAGCACACATTCATTGGTGGGCTAATACAAAGTGTAATGGAGGGGCAAGTACTGCATGGAGGGAGAAGATCTAAAGTCTTATAACCAAAAGATGCTGAATAGTTTTCTGTGTGCCTAATCTTGTTGATACATATTCCTGGCCACAGTAAGTGTATGAAATATTTGAATTACAGGTTCTGTTGCTTGAACTCTAAATGTGAATACAAATAAGGCTGTCACGGTCTGTGTAGTTTGGATTAGAAATGGTAAAAATTTAAATAAAGTTTGTTTTCCCAGGAAGAGCTCTCCATAGGTAATTTAGTGATCATAGAATCATAGAATCACACAATCATAGAAAGGTTTGAGTTGGAAGGGAGGTTAAAGATCATCTAGTTCCTCTGCCAACCCTGTCCAACCCTCCCAAGGGCAGGGACACCTTTCACTAGACCGGATTTCTCAAAGCTCCATCCAACCTGGTCTTGAACACTTCCAGGGATGAGGCATCCACAACTTCTCTGGGCAACCCATTCCAGTGCCTCATCACCTTCACAGTAAAGAATTTCTTCCTAATATCCAGTCTAAACATACCCTTTTTCAGTTTGAAGCCATTTCTCCTTGTCCTGTCATTGCATGCCATTGTAGAAAGTCCCTCTTGTAGGCTCCCTTTAGGTACTGGAAGATGCTGTAAGGTCTTCCTGGAGCCTCCTATTCTCCAGGCTGAACAACTCCGACTCTCTCAGTCTGTCCTCATAGGAGAGGTGTTCTCTCCCTCTGATCAGCTTGGTGGCCTCCTCTGGACTTGGTCCAGCTGGTCCACGTCCTTCTTATGTTGGAGGCCCCAGAGCTGGACACAGTATTCCAGGGTGGGTCTCACAAAAGTGGAGTAGAAGGCGAGAATCACCTTCCTCGATCATCTGGTCACACTGCTTTTGATGCAGCCTAGGATGTGGTTGCCTTTCTGTGCTGGGAGTGCACATTGCTGAGTCATGTTGAGCTTCTCATCAAACAAAGCACCTAAGTCCTTCTCCTCAGGGCTGCTCTTAGTCCATTCTCTACCCAGCTTGTATTTGTACTTACATAGGCATTTACAGAATATAAACGAATAACAATGGAGGAGGTTGTCCACATGAGGATTGGAGATGAGAGGAGATTGGCCACATATTCTGAGTTAAGTCACTGAGATTATTAGCCAAAATTGCACCTCACCAACTGGATAGCAATCTAGCAACCTTTAGGTGCTACTTCAATAGCTCAGATCTGTAATTAGAGTTACCATGCAGTCTTTCCATTTTCCCTGGACATCAGCACTATGGCTATGCAGCCCTGATCCTGGAGTCCAGTGCCTCAGGTGAAAGGAATCATTGTCTAATTCAGTTTCCATCTACATGCTGATGGACAGTTGTCCCTTTTACAAATAAGGCTTGTTCTCAAATGGTAACATGTATTTGAAAGACTGAGGGAGACAAACATGTAACTCTGCACAGATGTTTCCTGCATGGCCAGGGAGATCTGAGCTGGCAGTCTGGGAAACTTGGTGCCGCTGTTTCCATGAAGATTGAATTTCTGATGAATTGAGGGCTGCCAATCACCAGAAAAGATAAATTCAATGAAAAATTGTATCAGTATGAATGAAGTCTTCAAACACAACTGAAATAATCTATGTTTTCTTGAAGTTTCCCACACACTCTGGTTTGCTCTAACAACCTGTTAGAGCAGGTTGTGTCTTTGTACAGCCTACTCTTGCACTTAGTGTTTGTTGCTATAAGTTTATGAGGAAGATGAATAAATAAATAAAGCTATTAGAAGTGGTAGGAGAAAGCTAATGGAAGAAGCATTAAGAATTTTATCTGAAGGGCTCAATTCTGTTCTCCATTCTGCAGAGTGGTTTCCTGAAGGCTGGAGGACTTGCATGTGAGTGTACTGCCCACTTAATGAAACTACTTATATTAATGCTGTCCCAGGTCAGGTAAGCCATCTTCCCATGTTGAGATTTGAGGTACTGTGTTTTGTTATTTGTATTACTGCAGCATCAAGGAACCATAGGTATAGATAAAGACAGAGACTGGATAGGCACTGAGCAGATAATTTCTCAAGATTTATAATATCTGTAAACTCCAGTGCATTTGGTGCAAGGCTTCATTTTCACAAATTGAAGTGAATCCATGAGTACCAGAGCCTTCTTTTATACAGCAATTCACATCTTGGCAGAAGACAAGGAAATACATAAACTATATTATGGCTGTAACATTCTAGGACAATTGCATTATCTCAAAGCACAGTGTGCCAGCTCTTCCAAGACTGTGATATGAGCAGGTGGAGAGATTATTTTTCCTTCAGCTCTGACTGCAGAAATACTGACTCATTTAAGAGCACAGTTACTTCTGGAGAAATCAGCCCCTCACCTAAGTGCATCCTTAATTTTTTTTTAAACAAGCCCAGTTTTTCCTTTTGCTGTTCCCCTAGCCTGGGGGCTGTCAGAGGCTGAAGACTGGGACTTGATGAGACTATGCTGACAAGTGACTTGGCTTCAGCTTTCCTGTCCTCTGTGGTCACCAGAGGACAGTCTGCATCCTGTACTGGTACCTCTGAGGCTACTGAGATGGCACTAAATGAGAAGAGCAGTTGGTGAAAATAACTGCATTCCTCTGTGTGCAATAGAAAACTGCTGAAGATATACCAGACTTGACTAATTTCATATGTTCATGTACTGGAATGTCAAAGATTTGCTATTAAAATCTATATATCCATTGAAAGACAGCCTATCCATCTTTTTGAAAATGAAAAGAGAAAGTCATATAGACTGTACTATCAGCATCTGAGTAACTTGTAAATTTGTGTGCGGTGTAAAAATACATTGTGAAAGCAACATAACTGATTTATAATCCTCTGGGGAAAGAAATCTTCCCAAAGTGTGGAAACAGAGCAGTTGCTGTGGCTTAACACTAGTGTGCTGTGAAGAATGAATTATTTTACTTAGTGACTGATTTAAGAAATGAGTGGTAAGGAATGGCTTAAACTGAGCCAAAAATACATTTTAAGTTTTGATGAGGAAAAAAAGGCAAACATTCCTATTTGGCTAATTTCTCAGTTTCAGTATCAACAAGCTATTTGTGAATCTGCCTCTTGGAGTATCTAAAAAACAACTTGCTTGACTTCACAGCACTGTGCTAGTCTTTCTGTTCCTGTGATGCTTAAATCTCCTACTGTGGATGCTCATGCTGTAATTTTAAAACCTCTCCTGTTTTTCTGCCAGCATGTTCTCTGCAGCTCAGAAGGATGGCATGTCAGAAGTTAATGTGGATCTACAGATTGTTGTGTGCATGCAGAGTCTCCACGGCTGATCCTTCTGAGAGTGTATTTGCAATGATACAAACTCCATGTGTGTATTCTGCACAGGGTATATCGAGTAATCTAGGGTGTATTATCTGAATGTCTTAAGAAATTATTAAGGTGAGTTTGAAATTGCAAAATGTGTTGCCCAGAGAGTAGTCACTTTGTTGTCCCAATTGGCTGTATATGGGATAAATTCTGCAGCCTTCTGTGCTGCTCTCCATTCCTGCTCTTGCTGGGATGTTTCCCATGGTACTGTCTTGCTTATTTTATGAGTGTGTTATAATGAAGTGTGCTTTTCTATTTTCTGCTGTTAACTGTCCTTCTGCTGGGCTTTGTGGGAGCTAGTCACTTGAATCTGGCATTTGATCCAGAGAAAAGTCTTTGTGAAATAAGGCATTTTGTGCATGTCATAGCACAGGCAGCAATGGGAGAGGAGACAGGCATGGATGGAGACTCACCTGCACACTGGTGCGTTGTGAACACTGTGAGTGGGATGAGGTGTTAAGAACAACCTATCACTTAGAGGTGGTAGATTAAGACAAGATGTACAGGTTGGAACCCTTCTGCCTTTTACACTCAGATAGTTAATAATCTCAGAAAGATGCACTCTTTGAGTGATCTGAGTTTTGGAACTCATACCTCTCTCTCTTGTCTTAGTCCACCAAGTTTGAAAGAAATTTAAGGCTGAGTATGTATTTTAGAACAGTTAAAGGAGTTGGTCAGAAGCAGAAGAGAGCTTTTATTCCCAGTGCTATGCTGTAATAACCAGAGACAAGTCAAAGTGGAGAAAATGAGAGTTATTCCTCCCCAGGGTTTGCAGGGCCCATGGGAAGCAATATATGCCAGAACATGGGTTTATGGCTGACAGGTCTCGTGAGGGAGCAGGGGCAGTCTGACGGGGTGAGTGAGAGAAGCTCTTCATTTACAGATGTGGCAAAACCTAAGCAACTGTGGGGGGGAGAGCTACCCTCATTAGGAACATCAGAAATGGAAGCTCTTAAAAAAGGCATTGGGTTGGTCATCCTTCCAGCCTTTGTGGTTTTTTTTTTTTTTTAATTGGGAAGGAGCCTCGCAACTGGCTTTCAAAATACTCCAATAAGCTCCATTGAGAAGGGAGAGATTATGCCTTCTGTGGAAGCAATTTGATATGCTTGGTGAGGAGAAGCAGGATGAGACCAGATGCCCTTTTAGTGGTTTTGGATACTTTAGGGAAAATACATAAGTGGATCCAGCTCAAAGATCTTGCAGCCTCAGGTACCAGAGCAATAATATTCATTAGTGAATTTTTATTGCCAGGCATGAATAAATTACTAGATATCTGGTGCCTGCAGACTGGTAAAGGAAGAGCTGAATAGGAAATCTTGGATTTAAGACAGTTTTTCATCTCTAAAAAAATATCCCTATTTGTCTGATGTGTAGGTTCGTACATCACTGGTAGTTTAAATGCAATCATACCCTGGATCAATGCAATCTTGTCTCAAGCAGGGAACTGTGATAAATCTGTTCAAATCTCATTCTGTCAGATAGCTCTGTGCCAACAAAGGTGATAATGAATGTTCAGGTATGAACTCAGTTGTTTTTTTCTGACAACAAACTATGTAGAGGTTTGAGTGAAGTATTTTATTGATTTACTGTAATATCACTATAAGTTGGTTGTGCTTTCATCGAAGCATTACATATATTTAGTGTTAGATCTATTTCTGTATGAAGAACAGACAGCCAAAAAACCAGCTGAATCAAGGCAGAATTGCCATTTTTTATACTGTATCGAACTAAGTAAATCTTCCTCTTTTCCTCAGCTGTATTCTCAGGTTTCTGTGAGCTTGTTCAGTTCGCTCATGCAAGTGGTGTCTAAGAGTGCTGCTGACAAGACTAAAGCATGGTTCGGTGTTGCCGTGTCAATCCCTGAATCATGCTGCAGCTTTCCAGTTGTCATAGAGACACAGATTTTTGAGACCAAAAGGACAGTTCTGATAATCTGCCCAGACCTGTTGTAAAACACATAATAGCTTGCCAATAAGTAAATAACTTTGCCAAATTGCAGACCAGCCTGACCCTCCCTGTCTTGTGACAGTGAAACATATTTCACTGAAGTCTGGGAGATGCTGTAAGTAAAACCCTAAATGGGGATTTAATTTATTGTCAGTGATGCTGTTGGCACACCATTATTTTCTGATGAGTGAAAGCCAGGTGCAAGCTTAGTCCACAAGGTCATGGTGGGATTGTGATACTGGCGACCTCAGAGGGATGAAGAGTATTAGAGTAATAACAGTATCTGTCTTATCTTGTAGGTAGTGTGATGAGGTCAGCAACTTGTGATTGTAATGAGAGATGCTAGAGTGGGGCAGCTGTGTGCAGTCAGAACTCTGACAGACAAGCTCTGGGTGATACAGCTGTAGCAGTTTCATGCTACTGTTCCTGGTTGTTTGCATCCTCCTCCTGTCTGCTGCTTTATCAGCTAAGATGTGTGCCTGCATCTCACCCAGTCCAGAGCCTGTCATAGCTGCTGCCAGGGACAGCAGACATGTGCCAAGGCACTTGGTTCTGAACTGTCATAGCAACTGTAGCCCTTGCCAGAGGCTACCTGGTACAGCAGAATTAATAGCTGGGGGATTTAAGATCTTAAATTGCCAAACTGACATCCACCAGAGCTCATGTGAGAGCTCCATGCAGTCTGTGTAACCTCCAGCCAAGTATGAAGTCTCCTCTTTCCCAATATATGCTAATCTGTGAGAAATGGATTGTTACAGATCCCAGCTCTGCTGATGAAGCAGTTCCAGTTATAAAATCCTGTGATTTTGTACACTGAAGTTTCCAGTGGCCATCATGATATTAGGCACTGGAACAGGTGCAAAATGTCTGATACGGTCTCCCCACCTGCCACTGCAGAATTTGGAATAAGGTGAACTGCTTGAGAAAAGCTGTGAAAAATGTGTGTGAAGGAACACGTGCAGCCGAAATGCTCTCCTCCTAAATGTATACATTTCTCTGGTTGACAGCTGTGCATATATGGCTTCCACAGTCCTGTAAGACAGTTTCTGGAAAGCTGGAAATGCAATTTTTTTATGAAAATAATCTGCTGGCTCAATATAGACATGCATTATCCATGCCTTTGCTGTACTGCCAGGGAGGTTTGATATTAGGGCAGTGTTTGATTCCTTGTGCTCTTTTCCATTCCTCTGTCACACAGTTTTTTTGCCGCTATTTGCAAGGCCTGAAATTACTCACTGGTAAGTATTATTAAGGAACAATTCTTAGCATTTTAGATTTTCAGGGATTGTCTTGGGCTAATTTCCACAGCATCCCTGTGAGCTGAAATGGCCCACTGCCTTACAACTTGCAAATAGTGTGATGTTCATCTATTCTTTGAGCAATTAATCTGTGGGACTTCTGGTTCCTCTGGCACATGCTCCTTCTGCAGCAGGAGTAAGTCACCCTTAAAAACACATGGAAACTCAAAAGAGGGCCAGGTAGTGTGTACTTCAGCATTGCTTTGGCACTGCTGCAGAGCTACAGAGTTGTTGTGGATGCAGTGGGGAGCACCCAGATTTTGGAGAGGAAAATGTGTCTCCAGCTTGCTTGTTTCAGAGGTAGGGAAGCACCCTGGGACAGAAAAACGACTCGCTCAGAAGCCACTTGCCTGACATCCTTTAGGAACAAAGGAAATCCTGCAGCTCTCACAGTACAACAGTACTGCTCTGGAAGCTGGTGCCACATGGGTTAAGCCATATAACTGTACACAGTATAAAAATGAACAAAACTACTTTCCAGTGCTTTGAAAATGGTTTGTCAGTGCCCATACTGCACAGGATCTGTCTAGTGGTGAGAAATGCTGCTTGCCATTACACAGGCTGTTCCAGAAATGCTTCGTGATTACAGCACCACCTTCCCTGGCCCTTTTATTTAAGGAACAGTTCTTCCCTGGGGTTTATTTAATTCCTGTCTCTCCCAAAATTGAGGTGGATAAGCCTTTCTACCAAAGGGATATTTTTTTTTTATCAAAAAAATATTAACAGTTTCATGTTCATCCTGGCTCTGTGAATATTTGTATACTGGCACAATAGAAAGTTTAATAGCTGAAGGGTGATGCAGGAGCTGGAAGGAGAGCTTAAGGGTGGGATTCTTATAAACCAGTTCTGTCATGGAAGGAAACACCACATGCCTAATACATGTGGCATGAGCAGAGAAGCAGTGTCATGGTTATCACCTCTTTAATCACCCTCTCCATTCTTTCTCCTTGTAACTTTCAAGTGGATTAGCAGGTAATACTAAGTACAGAGTACACAAGTAAGAGTGGCTTACTTGTACTCAAATGCCTGAGAAAGAAGCAGTCAGCCTGCCCTTCTGAACTCTGTTCTTCCAAGTATGATCAATAATTTTCAAGAGTTTTAGAGGTGCAGAGGAGAAGAACTGTGGTGCAATAGAAGTTATATTTTAGGTGGAGAATTGTCAAAGATGCCAATGCCCCTGATGCATATACTACCTCTGGGCTTTCAGCACATGTCTGTGCTTTTGTCATTCAGTTGATAGTAGAACTGACTTAAGTACTCATGAGAAATAATTGTCTCCATTTTTGACCTGTTGGCAATTTGTAATCAGCTCAACAAGTACTAACATATCAACATATGTATCTCTGGAGACATGAATTATTTATATGGGTGTTCAAAAGGTCAGAAAAGCAATTTTCTTTTGGGGATGTACGACTGGCCACGTGATTTACATGGTATCCTCTCATCTCTGATTGTGTTAGCATTTTAATTGCTTATTCCGTCTGATCCTAATTTTGATTCTTGATGAGGTCTCACTGATAGTAATTCTCACTGAACATTTATCCCTAAAAAGATTCATTTATGTGAAAGCTTGTGAATAAAGAGGTGTAAACCAGTCAAATATCCATCTGATTTGTTATTTGAGCTGCTAGCTGATAAATGCTTATGTACTTTGATCAGTGTCAGCCATGATTGAGACGGAGACTTCAAATCAACTACCTCCCAGCAAATAATACAGGTATGAATTCAGTATGAAGGCAACTTCAGTATCATCACCCATTTTGATTGCTGTGGTACAGTATATATCCATTTCCTCTGCTGATCAGGTAGAAAAGCTACTGAGGAGATGTGTCATGCACTTTATTTTGAAACACAATGTATGACTCATTCCCCAAATATATCCACTGCATGCCTTAATAGTTTTAAGCCAGAAGATGAGCTAAGCAGCAGCAAACAACATCAAGAAAACTGGTTTGTGCCAAAAAATGCAGGAGACTGCAAAGTCCAAGGATGGGATGACAATCATGTATCCCAACAAGCAACTTCTTAGGTCCCGTAAATTGGTGCATTATGACAGTCAGACAGAATTTTGAATTCTCAGAAAGTGACTGAGGAGATCAGTACGGTGATGGGCAGCACTGGAAAAGGAAGCTAGAGTTGCTTACTGCCTCTGCTTCTCAGGAAGGAGAAGAAAATGGTTATATATGTGTTCATACATGGGAGTGTGGGTTTGTGGTGCTTCAGTCAGCTCAGGGCAATGGAGATATGGACAGGCTAAATGAAAGCAGATGTATAGGGAAGATTAATGCATGTTGATCTAACACAAATATTCATCACATGAACACAAACTTGGCCCAGCTTGCCATGCTACTGTGTCTGTTGAGGGGGTTTGATATGGTGCACAACCAGTATGTCCTTCCAGACACTTTCGTGAACGAGTTGAATGGTGAACAAAGAATAAGCTACTGTGGAGACTCTGCACTGCAGCTATTGAGGTGTTTCATGGGGAACCATGACAAAACTGCCTCCCTGCTTTTCTTTCTGACATGTCAGCATGCAATGCCAAAACACTAGGATCTTAAAAAAAACCCAAACCAAAACAAAAAAACCCCAGCATTTTTAGATCTCTAAAGGAATAAATGAGCAGGTAGTGTTCAGACAAGGCTCTCAAGTAAAAATAATTATCATTAAGCTGAGTGTGAATGTTTACTTGATTAAAGTCTTTTGCTGGTGGAATAAAAGGTTTGTTGCTTTTAATCTGACAGAAAATGTATAAAATTACTGTAAAGAGATTTTCCAGGAAAAGGAAGAAAAGCAAATAATTCTTGGGAAACCATTTTGAGTTTCTTACCAAACAATATAAAATCTAAATTAAAAGCTGCCCTTTCACTGACTTACTTCAGTATGGAAAGTAATTTTGAAGGTATTTGGCCATTTAAATTCCTTAAATAAGGCATTTTTTCTGGCGGCATTAAGTAGAAATTATAAATTACTATAAACATTAGGCCGAGAGCTCCTCTTTTGCTGGGCTCTTGTAAGCCTATGAGTGCTCTATTTTTTTTTCAGTGCGTGACAACTGCCACCTCAGATATGTTGAGATATATTACATTTATGTATGTACAGTCGATTAAAACCTCTGCAATTCAGAATAAACTGAAATCTTTCCCAACATTTTTTAAGGCTACAGAGTTACCTTGTCCTCTTTGGTTTAGAATTTTTTATTTTGTTACAATACTACTAAACATTTTATATGCGATTATTCCATTGTTTTGACGCTGTGAAAATGTTTTTTATTTGTCAGTTCTAGGCAACTGAAGAGTAACAAAATTCCTTTGAAAAGTGATGCTGTGAGGTTCTGGGGATGTCAACCTCCTTTCAGTCCACAGCAAAATCTTATATCATGAATTTCTGCAGAATGAAAGCTATATTTACTGGACTGCTCAGAGATTTTATTTCCTTGGGATGTGCTACAAACAATAAAAATATTGCTTTTGTTAATGACATAAATACTAGGAAATTATTTTCATTAATCATGGATCAGCTTTTTTCTCTGCTTATTTAAAACTTCAAACTATCCATCAAATATTAAAATTGTTCTTTCTCTGCAGTAAACGGAAACAAAAATGCTGTACTTGGGGAAATCTGTTAATCCTTTCTAGAACCTCATATTTTAGAGGGAAGTATTATTAAAAAAAAAAAAGATTTCTTGACTCAGCACAACAGTTGCAACGTGAAAAATGGAAATTCTATGACAACTTCAGCATTATTTTGCCTTGGACTTTAAGTAGTCTCAACCAGTTTGTTTAGACAGACTCCTCTGCAGTCAGTGGCAGCAGCTGGTCTGACCAACAACAGAATAAAGATTCTTTTCAAAAATCTTTAGCAGTCATTTCTCTAAAAGCTACTATCATAAAGGATATAGAGACTGTGTTAATAACAAAAATTTATAAGCACACACCTTGTTCCTATGCTTATGGAAGACAATGACAAAGCTCTCATTAACCTTGGTCCTGAAGGATCAAGTTGTTTCCTCTTATAACCTCCAAGTGATCTGGTGAAAGCAATTGATCAATCCTGCCACCACCATGTGGGACAGATGTTAGACATATTAGAGTTGAATGCACCAAGATGAAGTAATTAGTTCAGGTTCTGCAGTGATTATGCACTGAAGATGAACAGTACTCAGTTGCTGTCCTCTGAGTTAATCATCAAGAAATAAACTCTTCACTTGCTCGACAAGAGATTCTGAAAGATATCTTACAAGCTTGGATCAACCGATATTGTGAATGAAACATATTTTGGCTTATGTATTACGGAAATACATTGGGTATGTTCAGTGTGCAAACTCACTGGACACACAGTGTTTCAACAACTTGCTGCTGTTTTGCCTAACCCGTCAATGTCTTTCAGTCCTCAGCTGTCATTTGGCCAACCCTCTCCCTCCAATAACTTACAACTTTCAATTTCTAGTGTGCAGTTTTGTTCATCCAGAGGATATCTGCGTAGGTCCATCATGCAAGCAGCTGTTGTTGTGATCCTGTAAGAGGAGGGTGAAAAAAATAATGAGACTTGAAACCACATTTTACTTATTTGAGGTGGCAAGATTTTCTATAGTGGCTTTTCTCTTTGTTTAAATGTAGAATGGTTCTGCACATGGATTCCTGGCATACAGGATTCTTAAGGCTTGTAAATCATGATTAAATAATTTATACAGCACAATATACTGATTAATGTATAAAGCATCAGAGCATACACTGAATATTGTAGAGCAGGATTTTGACTGAAAACCTTATGTGCAAAAGTGCTTTGGAGAACGTTCAGCGATATTTCTGTTTGGGCATCTTATTTTTAACGTTCCTATTTCAGACACCTTCAAATTGTTTTGAGAATTTTTTATTTATAACTCATACTGCTGACAGCTTTCTTTTTTCATTTTATTGTCACTTACTGTTGTTTTAATTTTGTCTGATAGGTATGTGCACTTTCATCCATGCGGTAGAAATACAGGTAATATCTTATTTATCTTTAATTATCTTTATGGTTTCATGATCAGTTTATCATTAATTATGATAATTGAACATCACCTCTTAATAATGGCATGAGATAATCAAACACTTGTGAAATATAACATCGTATGGTGGCTACTTCATGAATGTTGAGAGTAACTGTGATTGCAGGTTGGATATTTCAGATCCTTGCTCCTTCTAGAGGGCATGTGAATTGATACATGGTCTCTAAAGATATTCTCCATAGCCTAAGACTTTTTGAAAAGCAATTCCTCTCCCTTTGTTATACCATAAATCACAGAGCATCTGAACAAATACTTACTGATAAGCCTGTGACATGTGGGAGGAAGGTTAAGAGACTTCATGAGGATAGGGGTCAAATTTTAGCTTTCTTAAAGGTCCCTTTAAGAAAGACAATCATATTGGTGTTTTCAAACTCACAAAAGTTTTTTGCCTCTTTTTTTTCTTTTTCTTTTTTTTTTTTTTTTTTTTTTTTTTGGTGATAGATGGGTTCTTAAATGCTTACAAAACTTTCGAAGCTGTGAATGGTCAAACTTGATTTGTAATTTTATTGGTCTCTCTCTCCCCTCCTCTCTCCAACGATTTCTACCAGAGAAAGGCAGATAACCTCTTTTCTTGATGTGGATTCGATCCTGTTGTTCCAGTTCCATGTTAATTAATACCACAGGAACACATTTTGAGATTTTACTTTTGATGTGCTGAAAGTAAGGCACCCTTACATGCTGTATTGGGGTAACAATCCTTGCTGTCACCAACTGCTTTATTACTGTGACATGCTTCAAAATATCCTAAGTCTACAAAATTCATCTGTCATATCTAAGTATAAGGACTAGAAATAGCTGTAATGAGAACCAGTCCATGAAACCATTCTGGAATACTGTGCAAAGTGCCATGAAAATGGTATATTTATACATTTTCTCAGGCAGATTTTTGTCACATTAAATTGAAATGCATGTGTCTTAACAGGTTTTGCATTTGTCATAAAAAAGGTCAAGGGCTTCAGCTGCAGTAGGACCTCATTTAGATTAGCCATGTACCAACTACACCTTACTGACAGGCATTGAGAAGACATGCAGCATTAATTTGTCAGATGTCTGCTTAATAATGCTTAAGATCATACGTAATAATATACTAACATTAGTCACAGTTAAATGCTTTTTTAATGAAGGTTTCATAGGGCAATGTTTTGTTCCCAATTAATAAATTGGCTTCTATGGTAATTTAGTTCACCTAAATCAGCCAGATTTTTTTTATGTACAGAAATAGAAGTTGACATAGTGTTTTCTAAACCACTGCAGAGGTGCAACACACCCCTGCCTCATCCTCAGACTGCTCTGTGATTTCAGGAACTCCCATTAGGCTTTTGCTTTTGAGTAACGAGTTGAGTGGTGAAGTGTACTTTGACTGTGCCAGAAACTCTTGCTTGGCTAAGGTGGGGGTGGCACTGCCTGTACAAGGGACTTCTGTTGCCTGACCAAAAAGGAGAATGAGAGATAATCATCCATCCTCTGACAGCTTTGGAACCTTATTTACCTGAATTGTAGCCTGAGCGAAACAGTACCATTGTTACTGAAGTTTTTAAAAACTCCAGTAATTACCAGCTTGGATTACAGCCAGGATGGAAGCCAACAAGCATTTTGCGACCCTATAAGCGGCTGTTTTAAGTGAGGCCCTTTGAGCTCTCCTGGAGTGCAGTGGGATGCAGCAGCATCTCTCTCTGACAGGGAAGCTGTTCAGAGCTCACCAACTCTCAAATTTGCAATACTGGCAGAACCGTCACTGAAAACTGATGGTGGGACATGGTCTGACTCCCCCCTCCCCTAACTCAAGGTTCAAGTCTCACCCATTGAGAAATGACAAGGCATTTGACCTTAGTATTTTTGCCTTAGTATTTCACTGAACTTGAGGGGAATTTTCAACAGGTATACCTTGGTAAATTTTTGTATACACAGCTTTATGTCTGTATATGTTTGTGTGCGTGAATTGACTGAAACACACTATAGCAAGTCTAACATTAATGTTGCTTCTTGGATCTATAATTAAGTCACTGTGTTAACTGCAGTAAATTCTACTGAATCCTTTTACCAATGCTAAATTAGTCAATTAATAAGTGCAGCTAAAGCCTTTAGACTAAACTATATGGTACTGAAATTGGACTCAGCCTCACCTAGGCTCTGTCAGGAATTTAGAAAGCAAAGGGCCCCTCCTGAACTTCGTGACTCAACAAGAGGGTCTCCCTTATTCTTCTTCACTCTTTTGTATCCCCCACTTCTGAGTAAATAATTCTAAATTGATTCTAGTCAGATTTTCCTTTGTATGCTTCATCTATGAAATAAATAATAGAGTAAACCTTTCCATAGCACTTTGTGAAGTTGTACATTCATAAATTTATATAAAACCTGCTTTTAGTAATACATTTAACAGTGATTCTTTGAGTTACCTTAACCACTCATTTGAGCACAGTGTTTAAGCTATTTTCTATTGGCCAGTGTATCTATACGGCTGACTTCTGCAGTTTTTACATAAGTTACATAAGTAACAGCAATTAGCTATTTTTCATAACATCATAACATAACATCAATGCAAATTAATAGTGTAGTAGTAAATAATGCAGTTGTTCATACCTGGAATTTAAACACTCTACATAATTTTCCCCCCAGACATGAATTCTGACAACTGCATTGTCTTCTCACTATTTGTGCAGTTTTTGGCGCACTGCATTTTTTGCTGTTTCTGATCTCTAATATAATCCAAGAACAAAAGTTAATGTATGCATTACTAAGACACTGTACTGCTAATTGCAGGTGGGGTCTGGAAGTAAATGCTTGGATTATGGAGAAGAAAGTTAACAAAAAAAATAAGTTAATTTTTTCTGGCAGTAGTAAGTGATCCAAATCTGCCTGGCCTGCCTATTGGTAATTTCTCATCCTTCATCCTGGTTAATCACTCCTTGTGATGCTACAAGGAAAGGCAAAACAAAGCACTTCATCTATGCTCTCTGCCTCCCTCAGGTATGTTTTGTATTCCGTATAGGACCTGTGAGGCAGCCTCTGTGCTTTAGAACTATTCTTCATACTTTGGGGAAGGTGGGGAGCAGCTTTCCCCTCATGACTCTTGCAACCCCTTAGCAGCAGTGCTGAATGCTACTGTGGTTCTCTGGTGCAATAGCAAGCAGGTGCTTCCACGGGAGTTAAAGGGCTTTTGCTGAAGTTTGCAGAGATAAGGGCTGCATAACCTGAGACAGGAAAGACAGTGGTAGGTAGTGGAAGGTATCTGTCAAGAAGCTTGAAACTTGTGGCTTCCAGCATCAGGAGAAACGATCATGCTTCACTTGTATATCCACAGTTTTGGAAGTGGTGTAGTGCCCTGCTGGAGGATTTGTCAGAGGCAGCTGAGCCTGGGCCATGTGAATGGGAAAAGGCCAATGGGAGCTGCTGGAGGCTCCTCCCTGAAGGGAGGACACAATGTTGTCCCTCCTAAAGCTGGAGGTGCTTAAAATTTATTGCGAATCTTAGGCTTTCTTGAAACTAGCTACTTGTAATTGCTGTAGGAGTCTTCACGATCCAGCAACATTCATTGCCTGTAATTCATAAATCTGCTTTTCAAGCATTTCTTTCTCCCTCATAGTAGAGCTCAGCTGTATAAAATTGTTAATGGTATTATGCTCTGGATAATCACAAAACTTGTTTAAGGAGATAAATTAAACCTAGATGCAATCATAGTAATTGTCTCAACGAAAAAAATAAAGTCTTTTATTATACATACGGTAAAATCCCAGACCTGTTAGTGGTTGTACTCTCTCAGAGGAGAGAGTAACTGATGGCTTGCACATCAGTTAAAAATAAAGACATTCAAATGCAGAATACAGGAGTGTAATGGCAGGAAGGGGAAGGAAATACTCTGAAGGTAGGGCAAAACTGCAGTAAATCTGTATTCAAGAGGATTAGACCTGAAAGTCCTTCACACAAGCAGTTTGTGGCAATGGCTGAATATCAGGAGCCTCTGTAAATGTTTAGGTGGAGGATTAATCCTACATTTGAAGCAGAACTATTTATATTTCAAAGTAGGATATGTTTCTTCCAGGCTTTCCATTCTTAAAATATGTTTTAAATTCTGCTGTTGGGGCTAATGTATTTTGTTTGTACAGTGACTTTGACCATACTGTCCTTACATTCTTCAGATTCATTTGGATACAAATGAAAAAAAAATGGGATTATGCAAAGAAGGTAAGCAGTTAGATAGAGATATATGATTACACTACTTAATTTCATTCATGTCAGTACTCAGACATTCAGGGGTGGAATGAAGTCTGAACCGCCAAAAGACAAGATAAATAGCATTTGCATAAAAGCAAAATTAACTTTTTTTTTTTTTTTAAATTGTGGCTTGGGGTTCAAGCTATCTGATCCATAGCTTAGCTTTGATGCCTTACTCTCTGAATATCATATTCTTACTGTAAAAGCAAGGGTTTTTTTGCTAAAAATAAAATTATATGAAAGAAAACACTGACATCCAGTATTTGCAAAACTGACTTCCTTAATAATAAGTAATAAGTAATACTGTCAGAAATTTCCCTGCAGGGCAACAGGTTTTGTAGGAACAAATGGTAAAGCTTAATATTCTGGGTTAAATCACTGATGAGCATTTAAAGTAAGTTCAGAATGAGTACAGGAAGTGGATTTGTGGTTCAGTACTTTTAGTGTTTCCTCAAAATGCTGCCAAAAAGCTGATTCTCAATTCTTGGATAAGAATTGATAAGAAGCAATATTTAAGACAGGCATAACAACTAAATGTGAAGATGATCAGAGCTAAACAATGCAAATTCTGTTGTGAAATGTTTCCTTCATTTAGAGGACAGGTATCAAATTTTAATATGTTTATTCTTTTTCTGTCAGTCAACAGAGTATAAATTATAAATTTATATGAATTTATGAATTGGGATGGACTAATTTTTTTTCCTTAAAAGCTAAATAAAATCTGCACATCAAATAAAGAATAAGCATGTTTCTCTTAGCTACTGCAGAGCTGGTATAGATCTAGTATATATCTAGTATATATCTAGTATATATATAGTATATATATAGATATATATCTAGTATATATCTAGTATATACTGGAAGCAGGTAAAACACTGCTTTTATTAAATCAATGTAATTTAACTTCAGTGGTATCAGGGAACTTAATCTCCTGGCAACTGTTTGATATCAGAACCCAGATCCATATCCCTGGCTGCCATGTTGTCCTGTAGCTCCCCTGAGACACTTCTTATCCCATTCCTATTTCCCCCTGGCCATATCAATTTAACATCTGCCAAGCCAAATAAGGTAGAACTTGCCTGCGTTGACTGTTGTTCTTGTTAGATTGGTTTAACATGGTTTATCAGCTGGGTTCACTGCTGAGCCCTAAAGATGGTTAATGGCACCATCTCTGAAGGGAGTATTATGACGAAGGACTGATGAAGGCAGTGCTCACCTTTTGTCAAGGTGATGAGTTTTGTCAAGTTACTCCCACCTCAGTGTTATGCACCACTGAATTGCCACAGTCAGCTCATTGATGATAAGCTGCTTGACCTTTGCCTCAGAGGGAAGTCCTGGAAAAGCCAAAATGCTATTCTTAAATAATGTTTCCTGTCTATCTCAGCAGCAGAGCCTAATCCTGTGTTGTACATTTAGTATGCCTTAGGCAGGGGAAAGCCACCGAGTTAATGCACAGTGTGACATCCATCTGAGAGAGAAAGAATGGTTAGTGAGTGTGCCTTTATATGTCCAAATAGTTACTGATCTGATGCAGAAGATGTCGATTGGAGTAAGAATATGCCTCCTCTTGCTGTTGTAGTCCCTTAAGTTTGATTCAATTAGTACTCTTTAACATTATCCAGGCACTAGTTTATTACATCAGTTTTGTGCCAACAAAGCTATGTGGTGTCTTTTTCATTTCCTAAAAACCATGAGTTCTCTTTGAGGATACCTGGCAGCTTGGTGAGGAGAAGGTGAAGCAAGAAATCAGAAATCATCTTGAGCCCTTCCCAAGACATCTGCCCTTAGTTCTGAGGATAAGATAATGGGCTAGATGGACCTTTAGTCTAACATTTGACCATAATTTTTGATGTTCTCACCTTTGATCAAGTCAACAACTTAAGTACAGGCCTACCCCTTACCATTTTGTGGTCCATCGCAGGCAATCTTTACTTCTCCAAATCCTTCTTTTCAGAGTCTGACTCACCTAGCACATTTATATATATAGCCTGCATATGCAATGAATGATTTTGGGGTAAATCTTTCTCAGGGAAACAAGATCTAATTTCCTTCACAGGATTTAACAGACTGTAGAAGATGGGTGAAAATAGTCTGGTCTTCTACAGGAACTACAGGTACAAAGCAAGATTGATTAAAAAAGAGGAACGTGTATCCATGATATTTCATTCCTATATGCCCATGAAATGTTTTCTATTTCCAAATATTTGATCTAGTCTCTTGCACCTGTGCACAAGTTATAGCACTGCTCGGTCTTTAGAGCTCTAATTATATGAGTAGTCCTGCTGAGTTACCTACTCCTGTGACATGAAATTCTGTCAGTAGAGATTGTGGGATCCACAGACTAAGGCAAGTAGAAGTAGGTGCAGTGCATAGTAACCTTTATAGTGCATATGGCAATATATATTTTTAAAAGCCTGAATCATGAGATCATGTAGACAGGGAGATGAGATGTGGACATCGTCACAAAATATCTGAAAAAAATTCAGAACTCCTTAATTCTTTTTTAAATATACCCAGTGACAAGATGCGCAAAATTAAAAAGGAGAGTTCTTGGACTTGTACGCTGTCAGAACTGAGTCACTGGCATTTTGTGAGTTGGAGCAGGTGTAAATAACTAATGCATTCTTCAAGGCAGAGGAGCTGCAGGGCTGTATCCTTATCTCTGGCAATTCCGGATGAGCAAACTATGAAAGACTACAGCATGAGAATCAGCTCTGTGCTACCATCTATTCAAATGTAAATACTCTTATGCTAGACTGAACTGACTGTGAATTTGAAACCTGCTATCCATTTGCTATTTATTCTTTTTCTCCCCTTGTGGTGGGGAGAAATAGTTTTCTCCCTGAAGCTATAAAATGCTAAATCCCCAGGAGGTGGTGACCCTTGAGGTTTTGAGCCATTGAGTGCTTCTGCAAAATATAAATATATCACACTTAGACCAGAAAAGAAAGTTGTAGTTGTAGTTGTTGTTGGAGAGGTGGCCATGTTGTGAAAGCCATGAGCTGAAGGGGTAAGAGCCCCTCTGAGGGACCACGGCCCCCCAGCCCCCGGCTGGGGTCATAGAAACTTGGAAACAGTGTTAAACTGGACTGAGATCTGTGACTGAGAGGCTGGAAGTTTTTTTTCTCCACCGTGAGCAGCAGAAGCAGTGGCAAAAAACAACAACACTGGCTGGAGAAAGTGGCAGAGAGCCAAGAGATAAGAGAGAATCAGCAGAAACAAGCACTGGGTTGAGATGTGGGAGGGGGACTTGGACCAGAGAATTGGATTTTGGGGCTCTCAAACCATGACACCCCTCTTACAGATTGCATTTACCTCCTTTACTGTTTGTTTGCTTTTGTTTTATTTGGTTGTTTTTTTAATGATGAAGTGTTATTTGCTGGAGAAGGTAACTGCTGATCTTCCTTTAAGCATTCCAAGTTCAGAAGTTCATTGAAGCACTTTGAAGCTTATGAGTTTTCTAATGAGGGCTTGCAATAATGGTGATCTACAGGACAGTGCTGCCCAAAAACTGTCTGAAGCAAGTGACGTCTTTAATCAGAATCACTGTCCCTTCCTTTGATATCTGTTGTAAATGTAAGCTGATTGTATCATTCTTTGACTCCTCTTTTGAATGCAAATAGATGTTATCAAGTGTGTTAAGCATGTGTTAATGCTTGTGGAAAGTTTTTTGTATTTTATGTTCTGTTTAGCAATTTCTTAAAAAGACCAGAGCTGCAGATCACTGGTTTTTTTAATATTTTTTTCACAGAGAACATTGACTTCTACAGTCAGTGCCAAGCAGGAGTGTCTCAAAGGTTAGATAATTTTCAACTTAAGTGCTGTAGGCATGAAAATATATTGGGGAGGGGATATCACATTTCAGTTGTCTTGGAAGATTTACCTAAGCACTCTAAGTAATTGTCAGTAAATTAATCATCATTAATATATTTAAAGGAATAAACCCTTGATGAATAGTCTGATTCTCTTCTACAGAGAACAGTTACATAGTACTATCATAAAGTAGGGATGGGATGAGAAAATTGCTGGCTTCTGCCTCAAGAGGAGAGTCTGAAGGTCCAGGACAGTAGTGGAAATAGGAGGCAGTGGGAAAGGGAGACCTTAAACACGGAGATGAGGAGAGAGATGGTGGGAGAAAAGGTCTGCAAGAAAATATGTTGCTCTGACTAAAAAAGAAACTTCTAAAATCAAAACCTTAAGCCAGATATGTACACCTTATAGATAATGTAAGACCTTATTTCTGTTCAATGCAGTGTATCAGAAATAATTCAGAGTAGAGTGAAGATTAATGGCTTGCTTGTAAATATCAAGAAATATAAAAAAAATCATTAAAATTTTAAAAGGTAACCTTTTAAATATTAGAAAAAAGCACTATCTTTGATTCTTATAAGCCAAATTTCAGGATAGTGAGAATTTTTACTGCACAGCTATAAACCTGGGAAAATAAATTTTATTATATATATCCCAAAAGGACTATAACCATACCAGGGCAAACAAGATGCTTCAATAAAAAGTGTCTTAGAGTTTGAGCTGAAATTTACTGCAAATAGTAATTTAGTTTGACAGAGCAAGGATGTTACAAGATATAAAAAAAAAAAGAGAGTGAGCGAGATGGGAAGTGCTTAACATAAAGGAAGGTCCAAGGGAGAAGTGAGATAACTGGTTTTCAATGTGGTTTTCGTTAAAAAAAAAAAGGTGATAAATCTGTAACTTTTTCCATCTCTCTATACAAACGTCCTAAAAGGGACTAAATGCAAGTAGGGTGATGTTACAACCGAAATTCCTCAGATGCAGGTAATATCCACAGACAAAACCATCCTGCTCAGGAGAGAATAGAGGTCCGCTAGATGGCAGCAGTGATGCTAATGTAATTTAGTATCTTCACCTTTTGGGTTGTTCGTTATTTTGTTTTTTATTCCAAAATAAAACCAAATTAGACACCAACATATGTACTGTGTGTGAAAGAAAGACACGCACATGTCCAGTTGTCCCCTCTTCTTTGGTAGAAGCAGAAATTAGGCAACACAGTAGCAGAAACTAGGCAACACCTTTCACACCCAGTCTGGTTTGGAAGGCTTCAGGCTGTGCTTGGTCAAAACAAATGGTAAAAAACATATTGTTTCAGGCACCAGATATACTTCCGTGGTTTTTTGTTTGGTTGATTTTTGTTTGTTTGTTTGGAGTTTTGTTTTTAGTTTTTGGATTTTTTTGAAACAGATGACTGACCAGGCTAAGCGTCTGTTTAAGATGTGAATTGCTAAGGTTTTGGCTGATGGTAGATGAGCCTCGCTTCTTTTTATTTAGCTATACAGAAGAGGAAATTGGTAACTAATTAACTGCTGAGAAATTTGACTTAAGATTTTTAGGACTTCATGTTGAACATTGTTTGAAACTATAGTCCTTGTTCCTAGAAGAGTGCAACAGAGAGGGATGACAGCATTTTCTAAAGGGGTCCTGTGGAGAAAAGAAGGAAAGGTAAGAGGCAGAAGGATCCCTGATGCAAAAGAAAGAGGGCTTCCACTTGAATCTGTTGTTATTTATATGGCTACGCTTCTTTATAGTGAGCTCACCTATTAAATCCATTAATGACGTGTATCATCTAGGAAAGAATGCAATAGCACCAGTAAATGGCTTCTTATGGTATGACATTGCACTGCTTTATGTTTTTAATTGACTGTAAGGCCTAATACTCATTAAAATAGGCTTTTATCACTTAACTAAAATTATCAAGCCTTTACAGACCACTCAAGCAATTCTTAATATAAAGTATGATTGATTTCTCAGTTTTTTTCTCAGGTCTTTGGTATTCATGGTTTCCCCGTGTTCTCCCATCCTGTCCAGACAATAAGTACACCTCATTTGTTCCAGATAGGTAGTTCAATGTGAAAACTAATAATTCCAGTCAGCAAAGCTGGCAGAGTAATTATGTCTTGATACATATAATGTGAGGAAACTTGAGAGCATCTGAAGAAGCTGAGCTGCTGCAGCTAGTCTACCATGTGTGGTGACTTTTGTTGGAGAACTGAAAGTGAAATGAAAACCTGCACTAGGAACTCAGTGAGAGGATTTTTGTTGCTGCCAAAATATTGGTCCCGTTGCCAGTGTAAAAAATGAACAAAGAAATTAGATTGCCTTTTTGCACCCCTCTGACTTGGGAGGGATGCTGATGCGTGTAGCATGGCTGGTACTTTACATGGTAAAGAATGATGTACGCTCCTTGTGAGGTGGTGAGACAAAGAGCCTTTGTTTCAATTTGGCACTTCCCTTTATACCCTGATATCATGTGACCTTCTAACCAATAGTGTTATCCACTTAGACGCATGCTCCTTTGGGCTTCTCAGCCCTGGCACGTCCCTCGTGCCTTGGGTATGTCTCCTACAGATGTGATTTTTGTGTAGAACACTGACTGATGATCATGCCCTGTCAATGGATTGGAAATTAATGTTTTCATTGCATTTGTCTCAAGACTGATTCTGTGACAGAGAATCAGTTTAAAGAGTGTATTACTTCAAAGGATCATTGAAATAAAGCTGGGACACTGTGGTGTTTGTTATGCCAGTACAGCTTTTTTGTTGTTCTTACACCTTATTTTTCTCTGAATTTTGCTGTTGAGTCAGTTAAAACATTATAGAAATAAAAATTGTACCCTGACATTCTTTTTAATAAGAAAACGAGTTGAGACGTAGTGGGAAGGGAAGGACCTTTGGGTTGTCATTCATACTACTGCAAGTACTGCCTCATGACGTTTCTTTGAGAACCTGATTAACGTGTCTTAAAATACTTGGGAGTAGTAGGGCAAACTACTAAATAGGAAGTTTTTGGGGAACAATGTTTTTCTGACAGTTAACCCTCTAATTTGGCACCGGAATTGTTTTATGAATGATGTGTACTCCTTTGCCTCTGGGACAATATTGTCCTGTGGCTTACACAGCACTTTTCCCTAACAGTGCTTACTCCTTTCTGGACAAGTATATCTCCTGTAAATGCCTCTTCTGCTGTGTGAAAAAATTCTCGGTCCTTGTTAGGCAGACATATGCCCTTTCCCAGGTTCATCAGCACTACATGAATAGGTTACCATCCTTGAGTTTATTCCTTCTTCCATGGAAACTAAAATCTATTATTGTCTACCAGCAGAGCTACTAATGTGAAAACAACTTGAATAGTCTTTGTGAACATGTTTTTGTTGACTGGTATTTAAGTTGGGTAATGTGGTAACTAGTTCATAGTGACTAAAATAGATTAGGAAGTGTTCAGCAAATCAACCTTTGTTAGCATCTATAAGAGAGCTGTAGTCTCTAGAAGAGAAATGGTCATGGTTAACTTGGAGGAGACTGGGAGAGACCTTAAATCAGCACGATGTGGATTAGGAGATAACATATCTATATATATCTGCACTCCTCTGTGTGCACGTTTTATATGAGCTTGTCCTTTTCATCCAGTTCTTCAGCTGGGTTTGCATAAGATGGAGAAGAGAGTGAGCCCGAGAGAGTGAGTTCCTTAGTTGTACTTAGAGCATTCAGTGTCTCCTGGCTGCCAACACAGATGAGTCATATGCAGATTTCATCTGAGCAGCTCAGAGCTTTGAAAAGAAAATCGTTGCTTGTGACAATGAGATATTTTTATCTTAAAACGTCTGTTAACTAAACCAGTATTGATAACTTTGAACGGGTAGGGGGTGGATATTTTGTAATTGGATGTGTTGAGAGGGGAATATTTTCACTGTTTGTGTCTTTCAGTAGTGGTAGCTGTTTTACAAGGTGGGTAGCAGTTCTGCATACCAAAAATGTCTTATGGGGAATAAAAACGTACAAAAATTGTAAACAGTTCTAAAGTAGAATATGTATATTTAATTTTTTAACTATACTTATATCTTAAGAGGTAAGAACAACTTACTCCAATGTTGGTGCTTTATACTATTTTATTTGGGCTTAGACTTTCTTTATATCAAAAATACAATTTCTCTTAACACAATGATACTTAGTGTGTTCTTATATTCACTGAATGCTGTGTGCACCAGTGATCCAGCAGACTGATGTGTAGCATCTTGAATGCACAACATCTGTCACTTCATAAACAGAACATGCATACTTCTTATACACAGTGTTATTTCAGTAATTAAATATATATTATTTGGGAATTAAATACATATTTCATAACATAAGGAAGGGTGCATGTTTACGTTTGTATAAATGCTTTCTCTGTGATATCTTGGAGGACTTTATTTTGCCTATTTGCTTTTTTTTGCCATTTTTTTAAATTTCAAAACATACATTGATTTTAAAAACTTCATAGAAAGATTGCCTGGTCCTACTCAAAATCCATTAGCCATTCTAATTTCTTCTTGACACAGAACATTTTGCAAGTGGATGGAATACATGACAGCCAGAAAGGTGGACCTATTGAAGTAGGAGAGTAAGAGGTCCAACTAGGTGCTTAAAGTTCAGGTTGCCCACTCCATGCCTCATTATGCAGTACAGTCATACTTTTTTATACTTACCAACTTATAGGGCTGGCAGGTTTTAATATCTGAAATCCAAGAAGGCGTATGAATGAAATCTCTTGGTACTTCTTCACACATTACTTTTGATTGTAGAACTGCATTTAGAGTATTCTCATAGAAAGGCTGGCTAGACAATGCTTGATTTTCACTTAAATTGTGAAGGTTAGACATGTTCTGAATGGTGGTGTGAGCACATTCAGCAAGGTCGTGTGCACTTGTGGAAAGTGAGGAATCAGGATGTTATGCGAATGTGCAGATGTACTGGCTATTGGCTCTGTGAGCATAGAGAATCAAAGCCTTGATGAAAGAAAAAAAAATGAGCAAGTTTTATGAACAAAAGCCATGAGCAGAATGAGGACAAGACTTGTTTTCCTCAGCTCCTTATATATCAGGACAGATATTTACAAATTTTGAGAGTTTCCTGCCTTAGGTTTTCGTGTTGACCTATCAGGCCTTCTTGTCACCTTTTTTCTTCTGCCTTGAGTAATCTCACAGCACCAAACTTGTCTGAGTTCAAGAAGCATTTTGACAACACTCTCAGGCACATGGTGTGATTCTTGGCACTGTCCTGTGCAGGGCCAGGAGTTGGACTTTGGTGATCATTCTGGGTCTCTTTCAACTCAAAATATTCTGTGCTTATGTGATCTTTAATATTCTGCAAGCTTGGACTCTGCAGGCATTTGTTCTCTCCTAGCAACATAACTGCATTTGATTTCTACAATTAGTTGACATATAATTCCTCACAGTCAGTATCTACTGTTGTGCCCCTTTCTTCTATCTTTAGCTTTAAGAGCACAGTATGAGAGATTCTTTTTAATGCTACTGTGCCTTTATTTATACAATGCTCATGAGGACAGAACAAGTAAAAATCTCCTTAGATGGCAGAGATGCTCTTTACCATAATGTTAAAATACTGAAATAAGATTGAAGCTCATACAAACAAACTTTTCTGCTCATGTCATCTGAGTCATTAAGGAGAATTTTCATTTAAAATCAGGTTGTTTATGGTTTTTAATTCTTCGTGTTATTTTGTCATAAGCTTTCTGTGTTGCATGGCTTCTTGAATACCAAGAGGTGGTTGTGTAATTTTACTTTTTTTTTTCTCCTAGGACAAGAGAGAAATACAGTAAGGCATTGCTGTTTGACTACTGTGTTGTATTTTCTACTGGATTTCACAGTTCAGAAGTTCTTCCCTGAAATGTTGTGATGATGTAAGTCATCCTGCTGGAGTGGGAAGGGAGAGCGGAAGATGGGAGTGAGTGAGTGGAGTATGGTTTGGGAGAGTCTCGGTGAGGGCACTGAATGGTGGAGTAGCATTTCTTAAACCACGACACCCTAGCATATCAAGATGCAAAAGGAATGTGTAATCACAGAATCGTAGAATGACAGAATATGCTGAGTTGGAAGGGACCCATAAGGATCATGGAGTCCAACTCCAGCCCTATGCAGGACACCCCAAGAGTCATATCATGAGCCTGAGAGCATTGTCCTAATGCTTCTTGAATTCAGACAGACTTGGTTCTGTGACCACTTCCCTGGGCAGCCTGTTCCAGCATCCAACTACCCTCTGGGTGAAGAACCTTTTTCTAATATCCGACCTAAACCTCCCCTGACACAACTTCAGGCCATTCCCTTGGGACCCGTCACTGGTCACCACAGAGAACCTCATGAGGAAGTTGTAGACTGCAACGAGATCTCCCCTCAGTTTCCTCTTCTCCAGGCTGAACAGAACAAGTGACCTCACCTGCTCCTCATATTGTATGAGGGGAAAGATTAACACTCCAGGTTCAGCTCCTTTTTTGCTCTTTCAGAATTGTCTGAGAGGGCGTGAGTTCCTTGGGTGAAGAGGCCTAATGTGGCTTGACCTTTTTTGCCTTCTCCTAAAAGCTGCAAATGGTTCACTATAAGGAGCTATCACACTGTGTTCAGATACCGTAGGTTACCCAGTGGTTTCACAAAATGATTTCTTTTCCTTGAATGGACACCTTAATTTTTATTGAAGGAAGGAATCTGGAACCTTTATAGTAGAGGGGTCTAAAAATGGGTTTGGAAATGTTATATTTTAAATGTTATATAGTGCAGCTTCTACTAGTTTCATGCATTCTTCCCGAGCCTAATTTAAAGCTGCTTTAGAAGGAGGAATATTTACATATACATTTTACTTCTTGTTACCTTTACACAAAGTAAGTGCATAACTGGCATAGTGAGAAGAACTATGATAAGTTTTTTTTCCTTTGATCTTTTAACTCCTCTTGCTATGGTCAGGACCGTCTCTTTGAGTATGCTAACAGCTCTTCAATTTAGCAAATAATTTGCTTATACTGATAAAATTTTCTACGGGTGACTGAGTATGGCAGAAGATTGAGTTATTCCTCATAAAAAAGAAACACAGTGCTGTGCAATATTCAGGCAGATTTACTTATAATCTTGTGAGCATGTAGGCCTTTGATTTTTTTTTTCCCAAGAAAATGCTTTGATATTTTCACTGGCATCTTAAACATAAGCCTGACATTTTGCCATTAAGAAATAATAGAAAAAGGGAATTAAAAATGAAATAAAAGATCACTAGTGAATGAAAGTTTATACATATATATCAAGCAGTCATCACCTCAATGCTCATAAAAGACAGAAACTTTCATTGCCATTGAGAAAACATTTCCTGCTTATAGGGAGACCTACAAAATATCCTCAAATATTAATCTGGAGACTAAGCTTTATGGCTGTATTGTTCATAACCAGAAGAGTGAAATCATATTGGTACAAAATGCTTGTGAAAAAGGCTGCTCTTTACAACCCCAGATGGTTTAATTGCACAGTGCTCTGAATGGCCGGCCGTACCTGGCAGAATAAAGCAGGTAGCGACTGCTGAAATATTTCAGATGAGATTTTCAGGAAAGAAAATACCGATGATCTGTGAGTTCAGAGCAGTTGTTCTACCATGTACTTAATCTGAAATCTGTTGCTTTGGTTAGATCTAAAGATGAGCCTGTGTGCCTGAAAACTTTTCCAGATAAAAATACTATTTTTCCACAAAAGACAAAGATTATTTTTGATATTTTACTTTTTTTTTTTTTTGTCTGTGTTATTTAGACTGAATAAACTGATATCTGCTTATAGCTTCTTTAATGATAACCACAAAGGCACAAAGATAATCCACCAGTTTGGATCCTTTCTATCTAGCACACAGGCTGTCCATTTGAATCTTTATGCATTTCCCGGAACTAGGGATATTATAAAGAATTTTAAGTATTTAACTAATACTAAGCACAGGCATTTGTTATGCAGAGAAAAAATACTTATTTTTCTCATTTGTAGTAATTTGCTTATGAGAAATTAAGCATTCAGTGATTCTAAGGTGATCATATGCCATATATTGCATAATTAAATATTATTGAAACATCTGTGACACACCTTCAAAACAAACCCTTTTGTTTTGTTTTCTCAAGGTAGAGTCCCAGCAGGGGGCTCCCAGATAACAGAAATCTTTAGCAGTCTTAATGCACACTTGGTGCCCACACTTGGATAATAGCATATATTTTAAAACTTCCTAGAATTTGAGTTATCTTACTGTAGGTTTTGTTGTTGTTGCTGGGTTTTTTTTATTTTTTTCTTTGTTTGTTTTGTTGTTTGTTTGTTTGTTTTAAGCCTTTCAGTTAAAGCAGATTTTAGATGGTGAACTCCTCTGGCTTATCTTGAAGTGTTTCAGCAGGAATTGCTTTTCCTTGGATCCAAAGCTAGATGGTAAAAAGTTCAAATTTTTGCCTTAGATATTTAAAAAATCTGGCTGATATTGATCTTGTGCCAGTTTAGGCTTAACTCCACCTAACAACAGAGAGAGAGAGCTTGGAATCCTTATGCACTTTAGTAATTTCCTGCAAATTGGTTAAATTTATAGCCCATATCAAGAAGAGGCAGCATTAATTGTGTTAAGAGCAGAATTATTAGTCTCATGTAAAGAAATAATTTAAAAAAATGAAATATTGCTATAACATGTTAGAATCCTGCTAAAAAAAAAAAGTGCTAATTTTACAGCTTTTTCATTTACTTCTTTCAGTCTCAACAACTGGAGACAAGTAAACCACCAGCCAACTGTATTTGAAATTATGCCAGCTGGGATCAATGGAATTTTCTCAGGAAGCAATCTGACAATTCTCTCCCCTCCCCCCATTTTCAAAAAGTCTGACTAGAGATTAGTCAAAAATATTTCTTCAGAATCATTTACTCAGATATTTAAATATTTCTTGTAGAATATTTTAAGACCAATAAAAACAGAAATTGAGATTATTTTTTTTACTGGACTCCAAAGGTGTGTTACACAGATGTTTTCTGAGAGAAGAAAGTAATGGGACATGGGTTAAGACATTATTTGAACTAAATCCTTACCAATAAATTCTGTGCAACTTTTTCTTTCTGTCCCTTGATCAGAAGATACTAAAACTAATAAACACAGCTTTGAAGATAGATGGGTGATTCACCTGGATAACTGTTAGGCCTTTTAAAAACTGTTAAATATTGTCTCTTGTTTTACTAAAAAATAGATAGCCTTAAGAGATATGATTTGTTTGTAAAAAGGCTTACCGGCAAATCTGAGAACAAATTTGAAACATCTCACATGTGTTAATAAACCTCAAAATACCAAGGTTTCCAGAACAGATTTACTTTCCAGGTTCTCGATTTACACAAATATAATAGGAACAAGACTGGAAGCAGATTTATGGTTCCAATATAGCCATTTGATCACACTGTCTCACATAGCTTACAAATCCATCTATCTACAGACTATGAAAAATGCTGCATTTGCAGTCTCTTGTGACCACGCTCTCAGAGGTGGCTAGAGAGACTCTGCTAAAAGAGACATCAGCAGCACGCATGGGAGTATCAGATAGTTAAATTTCTCAGGCCTGAGAAGTGCCAAAGGGTTTAAACTTCCCCAAATTTCTTCTGCTTGTGCCATGATGCATGGGAGATGTCAGTTCACCCTTTGTATGTAACTTATCTTCTCAGATTATAAACTCCTCTGTCTGATGGTAGTATAAGAGGGTGTATATGTAGCTCCTTGGATGCCTGGGGTCTTGTTGAACTAAGCCTATTGTCATGCACATGGCTCAGAAAAAATTCTCTTTAGCATTTTTTGGTGAATATTAAGAACTGGCCACTTTTCACATGAGAAACACACAGTTTTGCAATCAGTAAGCACAAATAATTTGTACATGTTTTGACTTGGTTTTAGCTGTTTTTCCAAGAAGAAACTAAGTGCAAGAAATGTATATTCTTACTGACCTGACTCTAGAAAGGACCTTTGTGTGGCTTTTCAGTGTGTTTCTGTTTTATTTAATAGTTTTAGGGGGGGTGTGTGTGTATGTGTTTTCTGTTGTTGTTGTATTTGGGAGTTTGTTGTTTGCTTTTCTAATGGAATTTCAAGAATTGGAGCCAATGTCTCTGTCACTGGGACATGTTGTTTGGTAGCGAGGGTGGAGATCGTGACTGCTGTGTTACTCTGACTTGTGAGTACGTACCTCAGCTGAGGAGAAACCAACCACTCGGGGTGTAGACAACGCTGTATCCAGGCTGGGGGAGCTGCAGCTGATGTTGCTGCCTCATGATTTACCCAGAGGTTGAGGAATAGTTTACTGTCAGCTCAGACTCCTGTGTAGGTGACTTCCATGAAAATTTACCTACTATAGGTTTAATTGCTGAGTGAATTTCAAGTTCCTTTGTCCACACTTTTGACTCTTGCTTTAGGCTCTGAGTAATTCCAAGACTTCTGATATTTCTATATTCTTCCTTGAAAGAACGTCTAATTATATTTGTAATATAACTACATAAATTGCATTTGGAGTACCTACCTCCTCCTGTCTGCTCAGGTAGACTTCTCAGTCTAACAAAATGAGGTTGGACTGGCAGTTTAAGGTGAATTTGTATTACCAATGCTGTGGCAATACTTGGTAATCTTACCATATTAACGGCTTTATAAATTAAAACATTCTAGTTGTCAAATATTTTGCCTCTTAAAATGAGGTCATTTTGGCCCTAGAGTTATAACACCATATATGTTGGTGCTATAGCAGAAGTGCCAAATAGAGGACTGTACTATTGTATTTTCTACTATAATTAATTAATTATTTTATATTTAATAATTTTATTTTAAAACATATTTACAGTTTATTACACTCAAGGGCTTGGCTATTGTGAATTCTCTTGCAACTACTTCTAAACTTGGCCAATGATTTTTGAGAATAAAGGCCAATCCAGTTTTTAAATGGAGATATTTATACAAGAGTGAATGTTAAAAATACATTGGCTTAAAACATTTTTAATGCATTATTATTTGCATCTTTGCATTGTCATCAGAAAATGTTTTTTTAATAGGTTTTAAAATTACTCATAAACACTGTATTTAATTGTCTTAGGGAATTAAGCAATGCAGGGTTGCTCTTGATATTAATATCCTTAAACACTTCATATGGTACCAGCCAACCTTCTGCATGCTGTGGCACAGAGCAGACACGGCCTGAGGGCTGTGAGCTATGTGAGCAAGGGCATGTTTCTGAGAACAGCAGCACCCACAACCTGACATCTTTTATTAATTTTCCTTCTTCATTATTATGTTAGCGAATGAGCTGTCCCAGCATTTGTTCAGGATTTCAGCAGCTTTCAGGTAGTGTTCGTTAGGAAAGTGCTTGTCTCTTAGAGAGAACATCTAAATTAAGACTCTTCCCTCTTTTGGATCCTAGTGGATTCACCAGTTTGGTGCAGGCCTGGTAAAATATTTACTGCCTCCCCTAGGACCTTAATTTACCTGCCTGATACTTTTATTGCACAGAAATGGTACAGATTGATCCCTTATCCCACACCCCTCTGATTCTTGGTTGAACAGGTATTTCACTGATGTCATGAATCAACATCAGTATTAAATGAGAGGTTGGCTTTGAGCAGCTAAGAACTTACATTTCGTCCTTCAATATTAATTGTTCTCAGCATGCTCAAAATTAATAGTATGTAGGTTAGAAATCTGCAGCAAAGCACAGCTTTAATTACTCTCCCTTTAAAATTTTTATTATTAAAGGGAAGTGCTTTTTATTAAGCTTTTTAAGTGGCTTTTTAAGGAACTTCAAGACCTGGAAAACACCCACACTGTGGTACATACCAAATGTATTGTGACATGAAATGTACTAAAAGTATGTTAACATATTAGGATTCGGCATGGATCTATTTTGTTATGTACCTGCATATAGCATTATATAAAAACATATACTAAATAATCTGTACTGCTAACAATATATTTCAGTGCTATAAGTTAAATTGCAGTAGTTTTTTGAAACACTTTTGCCTATTTCTTTCAAAAATACAAGTAAGTGTTGTACCTGTATACGTCCATTTGGTGTTCCTTGCAAAGTATAAGCAACAAGAAGTGTGTTAAAAATCTAGTATTCCAGGGAGAAAGTAAATATTATGACATTATGCAAATTGAAGCAGTAACTTCCAGAAGATGCAGATTAAATATGTGCTGCTGCAAGAGTGTGTATCTAACTGGTCACACTGATACGATAGGAACTACATAGCTTGGCTGTGAAAAGCTTGTGAAGGTTTTCTTTCTGGTTACTCAATTATAAGATATCTCTGCATCTGAACTTTTAGAGTTTGTGAGAGGAGAAAAATGGGATAATAAATACACAACAGTTCCTTTCTCATCTGACACCTACCCGTTCAAAGCAAGTAAAGAAGGAAATACTTGTAAAAATGCCCAAACTATTATTGGATTAAGTGATTCTTAGAGCGTTTATATAAATTTATTTCAAATTCCTCTTGATCAAAAGTACTTCAGTGCTAATCTCTGCCATTAATTTTTTTTTTACTTGATTTTTGTCTCCAAATGGGTTCAGGCCAACTATGACAGCATTACTTACACACACTAGAGATGAGATTTAGTGTGACTGGAGTTCTTCTAAAAGTTATACATAGTTAAAAAAAATAAGTTGAAGACCTTTATATTCAGAAGTGCAATTTTGATGCAGGCTAGGTTGACAGTGGCAGAGCAATAATTTCAAAGTATTGGAAGACATTTGCACTTCTAATATGGCAGAAAGGGAGGACTTGCTCAAATTCAGTAGGCAGAACGCAGTCTGTAAAATAGAGAATAAGAAAGCCAATTTATACCAAGATGATAAGGTGTGATGAGATAATGTAACCCATACTCTGCAGTGTCTCTCAGCTTTGAAATGAAACATTTTTAAAATGTTGTCTAATTATTTTTTAATTGTTCTTTTGATGGTATTAATGAGTTTAAATAGTTTCTAAAAAATATTACTATACTTAAATAGTTGACATATCATTCCAGTAATCTGAGTTTGATCCAGAATCTGCTTGAATTAAGTGGTCTTTGAAAAAAGCCTAGTGGGCTTTGCTCTACAAAATGCTTATTTAGTTCTTCAAAGTGCTGTACTTGATAGCTGCAATCAATTACAGCATCTAAAGCTTGTGCTGAAATTCAAGCCTGTGAAGCTAGTTGTGACTCCACTGGAATGCTTATGTACTTAACTACTGATTATAAGAGTCATCGCTCACATATTTAAAGCTGAGTACTTGCATGTTGGTTGTTTTTCTTTTATACACTTTCTAGAGAGATGGATTCAACCTGAAGCATTTCCCCATCTTCCCTAAGGTATGTATTAAAAAAAATATTATGTGACATGGAATAAATACAAAATTGGGTGAAACTGGAGGAAAAAGTTCCAAATCAAATACAGGTAATTATTTGATAACTCAGTACATGGAGTTTATGAATAGTTGCTCCCTACAGAGCTCCATGTTTCTGCCACATTTGCTCTACATTGGGAGTAAGAGTGGGGAAGTTTGCTGTGTGTGCCACTGAAGGGATTTCAGTTTGTCCATCCCCTCCTTTCATCCCAAAAGAGGAAAGACCCTCTTTTTGGGATGGACAGCCAGTAGATTCACCTGGCTGTTTCTGAAGCTATTTGTGCTAAAGGAAGACAGCAAGGCTGTCTCTGAGTTACACCTGGCAGCCGGAGAAGACCCTCACTTTCTTCTTTGGTCTTGATGTTTTCAGTCTTCCTTTTCCATTTGTGCTATTTATTAACTACCAATTTGCCACTTAAATTTATTGAGCCTGCCAGCTCCATTTTGTGCTTGATGCTGAATAAAACCTCCATGTTTTGGAAGCAGTATTTTTGGTCTACCTATAGAAGCCCATAAGCAGCTGCAGGTTTTCTAACTTACCTGCAGTAATAAAGGTCTACATAAATGATGCCCCAAAAATTTTAAGTGTTGTACTCACTTTTGTCTTAAATTTCTCAGTTTCAGCTGTGTGCTTTCAGTTATAAATTATTACGATGATCTCAGTCTCAGGTATTCTTCATGAAATGATGTTAAAGAAATTATAAAACTCTGTGTTAATTGATATGTTACATTCTGTATAATAGATGTGTGAGTAAAGCAGTAACAAGATTGTATTTCACTGTTTAGACAGCATTACACAGATGTGGCAAAAAGGTTACAAATTCAGCTGCTCCAGCTGAGGAGCCCTGAACTGCAGCTGTCTCTCGGATTTCCAGCCCTGGTGTTAAGCAGCTGAGCAGCCTCTAGGGTCGAATACAGAGCAACATGGTACATAGTTTCCCACCAATGCCCAACTAAATACCAGAGAAGTAAAACAATGATGAAATGAGCTTCATGCAACAAATGGACTAAATGTGCTGGTCTCCCACTGATTTATCATCTTTATCATTCTGTAGCCCTCTGTCTTTTTCCATCTTTGTACGTTATGTAGGAGAATAAGAAACTTCAGGCTCGGCATGAAGAATCTTGGGAGGAACTGGAGGAGGCAGGTTTAGGGAGAAGTGTTTGTTTCTGGAGAAGATTGTGCAGCTAAGCTGGTGGGGAGTATAAATGTGGGTTTCAGCATCTAAGCTGGAGAAAAGTCTGTCTGGATCTGAAAAACATTTTTGAAATGCAGGAGGTCCAGTGGTGCAGCACAGCTTTGTGCTGCTACTGCCATCTTGCCTGCTGCTAGCAAGTTAGATGGTTTCACTGGACACCCAGCCTGGGGAGGAGATAATAATTAAAAAAAATTATCAAAAAGTACATTTTTTGTGAACTAGCATAATGTAGTTGTTGTTTTTCACTAACTTAGGAGTGACTTGCTTACAGTTCCCTTATTCTTGCTATTTTTTTGTTTAGTGGCTGAATATAACTACACATTCTTTTGTGTCTGAAAAACAAAGCGAGCAAATACAATTTCTGCAGGATTCTCTTATTCTGTTCCACATCTTTTCCTCTAAACTAGAGCATGTAGCTGTTCTTCAGTTAGATTTCCTCACCCGTTCACTGAAAATGAGTGATGCTGAGAGCATCTCATTCCCTGGTGTTTCTTTGTGGTTCTTGCATGGAGCTGTGAGACAGAATACACCTGTACTAACTTCTTGTGCTTTCAGCAGTATTTAGACAAGCACATACCTCAGCTTCTGTGTGAAAAATAAGTTATATCTTGGTATGCCAGTGCTTGCTTGAGTGCTATTGTGCTTCATGCAGTAAATTGCAGACCGTAGCTGTATTGAGGTGGGTTTTTTTTTCTCAAAATGTATTATATAAACCACTTTGCAATCTCTATTAATCTCTATCAAATTAACTGCAATGTGTGGGAAGTGACCTGTGTAAAATTATCCAGTTTTACAGATGGTAAGAACAATCCTGAAAACGCATTTCAGCTTATGGCAATATATTGGTGGTGCTGCAGCTGTTGGGCAAATACAGACATTGTCTGTTTTTACTTTACAAATGTGCAAACTGGAGGAGTCCTTGCTCAAATGTGAGAAAATGTAAGTGCACATTGGTGTTTTTTTCCATCTGGTAACTGCCAAGAGTAAGGAGTAGCTCCTCCTACAGCTACAGCTACAGCTCTTTCTCCTACAGCTACAGCCTGTTTAACAAATGCATCTGTATTTTGGCCACGCATGCTGTCTTCTGAGTGCTGGTGCCAACTGATTTCTCCCAGTTTTGATACTGGTCATTGCTCAGTCTTTTACAAGAAGGGCCTTAAAGAAGTTCTGGGGAACTAAAGACCTGTTAGCCTGACCTTAATGCCAGGGAAGGTCATGGAGCAGATCATCTTGCGTGTCATAACATGTGTGCAGGACAACCATGAGATCAGACCCAGCCATGCGGCTTTATGAAAGGCATATCTTTACCTCCTTCTATGACAAGGTAACTCATGTAGTGGATGAGGGAAAGGCTGCAGGTGTTGTCTTCTTGGACATTATTAAAAGCCTTTGACACTCTCTCTAACATCATTCTCCTGGAGAAACTGTCTGCTCATGGCTTGGACAGGTGCACTGTTCACTGGGTAAATAACTGTCTGTATGGCCAGGCCCAGAGAGTGGTGGTGAATGGAGTTACATCCAGTTGGCAACTGACCATGAGTGGTGTTTCCCAGGGTTCAATACTGGGGCCAGTCCTGCTTAAGATCTTTACTGATGATCTGGATGAGGGGATCGAGTGCACCCTCAGTCAGTTTGCAGACAACATCAAGTTGGGCAGGAATGTTGAACTTCTGAAGGGCAGGAAGGCTCTGCAGAGGGATCTGGACAAGTTGGATTGATGGGCTGAGGCCAGCTGGATGAGGTACAACAATGCCAAGTGTCGGGTCCTGCACTTGGGTCACAACAACCCCAGGTAGCGTTACAGGCTGGGGGAAGAGTGGCTGGAGAGCTGTCCACCAGGAAAGGACCTGGGATGCTGGCTGACATCTGGCTAGGTACAAGCCAGCAGTGTGCCTGGGGGCCAAGAAGGCCAATGGCATCCTGGACTGTATCAGAAATAGTGTGGCCTGGGGGACTAGGGCAGCAATTGTCCCCCACTACTCGGCACTGATGAGACCATACCTTGAATCCTGCATCCAGTTCTGGGCCCCTCACTACAGGAAAGGCATTGAGGTGCTGGAGTGTGTCCAATGAAGTTGGTGAAGGGTCTGGAGCACCAGTCTTATGAGGAGTGGTTGAGGGAGCTGGAGTTGTTTAGCCTGGAGAAAAGGAGGCTCAAGGGGGACCTTATTGCCCTCTACAACTACCTGAGAGGAGGTTGTAGCAATGTGGAGAGTTGGTCTGTAGTAACAAATGATGGGATAAGAGGAAAGGACCTCAAGCTGTCTCAGGGTTGGTTTAGATTGGATATTAGGAAGATTTTCTTCACTGAAAGGGTGATGGTCAGTCATTGGAACAGACTGCCCAGGGAAATGGTGGAGCCACCATCCCGGGAGGTATTTAAAAGACATATAGATGTGGCATTTAGGGACATGCTTTAGTGCTAGACTTGTCAATATCAGGTTAATGGTTGGACTTGATGATCTCAAAGATCTTTTCCACCCTAAAAGATTCTGTGATTCTGTGATCATCTTACACCAGCCACGTTGTGGCCAAGGACAGGGTTACAGACCAGGAAGAGGAGATGACAACAGGATTCACAGAGTAACACAGAAAATTCAAACAGTCTGCAAGCAGCTGGAGGGACAAAGACAATCCTTCTGCCTCAGAATCAATTTGCCGTGTCCTCTTCTTCCCTTTTTTCCCTTCTGAGTTGAAGAAATGCTCCTAGCAGTGCATTGCTTGTGATAAGGGGTCGTGCTGATTGCCCAACAGGCACATATGCTTGTTCAAAGGCCTGTTGGAAGAAAGTTTGCAGCAGATGAAGTGTGACCTGTGACAGGCTGAACAGGTGCCCACAGTGTGCATGTGAATGCCCCCCTCTAATCCCTACCCTTTCCTAATGGCTATACACTGAGGATGTCTTCATTGACTGTGAATCCTGAAAACTGACCCTCTGAAACTGAAATGTTCTGAGAGGTGGAAGAAATGGTGAATAATTGATTGACTTATTTTTGCAAAGTTCTTGTATATCTTTAGGTTTTAAAAATATGAAGGAAGTCCCAAATTGGTTGAGTCTTAAAATACTCACTGGTAAATCTCTTGCCATTGATACATGGAAGAAATATTTTTTAGCATTTTCAAAACTATCATCTAATAAAATAACTCTTTATAATTTGTTCTGTATTTTAATGAAGTGAAACAAGTGTAGCTTTTCATTTCCGTTAGATGACATGTTTTTTTATAATTTAGAATAAACTGTAGTCTTTTTTTTGGCTGGAGCTGTTTAATAACACAAGTAGGACAATCTATTGAGTACCAGTGTAAGTGGGTTACTTGTTGGCATGATGGGTTGTCCTCAAAAGGACTCAATAACTGACTCTTTAAGAAAATTCCTGAAGGTGTTTAGAGTAAAACCAAAACTCCATAGCCCCAAATCATGACAATGCAAAAGCAACCCACAAACTATTAAGATTCCCTGTAATAAAAGATGTAAACACGGGTCTAGCTAATTTCTTTAGTAACATTCACGGCTATATCACCAAAATAGATGCAGTCAAGAAGGGAAGTTCCCACTAAAATTCACTTTTAAGATTATATTTAAAACCTAAACATTCCACAATTAAATATAGCTTTTTTGTATTCCACCTTTATGATATGCTAGATGGGCTTCCATGGATATTGCATGAATAAGTGGTTGGTAAATCCAATGTTGCATCAGTCAATTTGCATTTGTGAATTGGTTGGAGGTAGGTGGATTTGTTTGCCAGTGTTCACATCACAGAAGATTTTACTTGTGTAAGAAGTGGTGAAATAAGTCCTTACATTGGAGGCAAAGATCATTCTTCCCCTTGTCCTCTTGCAGTTGCAGCAGTGTCTAGCAAAGTTGCATCCTCTGCTGTAGCAGTTTAAACATGGTGGTCTCACTGAAACCATAAGTTTTCAATGCTCCAAGCCAGAGCTTCACATCTTGTCATGATATGCTCAGTCTCCCTCCCTTGAAATAAAGACTTGCTCTAATGGAAGTCATGTTGCTGTCTGAATATCACAAGGGAGAGAAATCTGTGTAAAGGTATTGTTGAAGGTAA
Organism: Corapipo altera; assembly: GCF_003945725.1. Taxonomy (NCBI): domain Eukaryota; kingdom Metazoa; phylum Chordata; class Aves; order Passeriformes; family Pipridae; genus Corapipo; species Corapipo altera. The sequence goes on along the minus strand of NW_020884876.1, from coordinate 951,634 downwards.
GTCATGCTTCTTAACAACTAATACTTTTCAAAGATACGCTCCTTTCAGCACACCAGATGAAATTCTGCTGTTTATTTCGAGGCAATGTCATGATAAGAGAACAGATGTCTCCAAAGCAACAAGATGTCATTGTTCTGCTAGTGAAAATCTGAGAAGAATTAAGAGGTGTCATAAAATACTAGGAAAGGATGATTTAAATCAGAGCTTCCATTTTTGACATCATGACATAAGAATTTGAACATAGAATTCAGTACAATAAATTATTAATGTTTTCTTAAATATCTCAAAGACAGATTACATGTCTAGTATCTTGGAAAAGGGTGAGAAATGAGAAGCAAAAGAAGCAACAGCATGTGTTGGCTTGAGAATCTAGAGATTTGGGAGATTTCTAGAGGATCTTGCCTGAATAGGCAATAAAATTAATGGAAGACACTGCTAATGCCAAAAGGGTGAGAGATAATGGGATCCAATCATTTACTAAAAATGGGGGGAAAAATTAGGTATAAATAAATAAAATAGTATTCAGTATTTTACCAGCTGTACTGGGACCAGGCTAGAACTGTCTCATACACCATCCTCACAGTGCTGCAGGTTTGCACATTGACTCAAAGAGAATTTTTTTTTCTCTTGGGAAGCAGGTGTCTACACCACAGAAAATGATAATAGCTGCTGGTGGGAGTACTTGACAGAAACTGAAGAATCACACACTTCAGGTACATAATAATTAACAGTGACACTCAACTTCCCTGACATATTTGAAATGGAATTCAGTGGAAATAATAACATGGAGTTAAACGTGTTTGTGTGTGTGGTTGCTTGGGTAAAAGGATGAAGGAGTTATTTGATTAGTAAGGTTATATATGTTTCACTGCTACGAACAATTAACAGAAGTAGATTTTGCAGCAAGAGACAAAACTGCAATGCACAGTTTTAGAGGGCAGAAGATTTAGGAGTATTTTGTATCTGCACAAGTTTATAGCATATATCATTTTTTAAACTGTGGGGACATGGTAGCTGAAAGTTACTGGAAAAAATAGCTAAAGGGGTTGTTCAGTTCATCATAGAAATAATACTATAATGGAGGCATACTGAAGTGATAATGCTTTGTTACATGATCTAAAACCAGTCCAGTGTATTATGTGCATGTTTCCATCGTTTATTCATCTTAAGAGCCAAATGACTAACCTTGGTTTATTTTTCCTCAACTCTGTTGAGACTGAACATTGCATCAATGACAAACTGCTGTGTACATGGATGCAAACAAAGCAGGTTATTTAGAGCTGCTATGATTGTTCCAATTTCTTTTTAAAGAAGCCAGTATAATTTCATATCTGAGCCTGAACAGAAACATTAACTCAACCGAAAATAGAAAAGTTGTTTGGGGAATATGAGGCATGAGGGAAAGGAAGCATTTAAATCATCCTTGAGGGACGGGTTAAAACCCTGTCTAATTTGTTGGGAACTCAGACCCTGGTCTGTAGTGTAATCGATGTTGTCTTTCTTGTTCAAGTCATGCCTGGCCAATGATCTGTCTTCAGCAAGGAAAATGTAACTCACATGTCACAACCTATGAGAAGTTTGGTGATACTGTCCTCCCTCTCCCTACTGCACAGAAACCAAGCGCAAGTTAATATATCACAAGGTTTCTTTTCTACTTGGGAGACTAAGATCGGAGTTGTGCTCAAATTTCTAACGGGCAATGCTGAATTTTACCTAAAAACATTTTCTGTAGTGTTTTCTCATGTTTTATTTCTTATGAGGCATATGTGTCATCTAGCACATGAAAAAATTGATGTTCATATGACCTAAAGGTAACTATAGGCTCACAGAAGCATATTTATTACCATGAGGAAAGTGATCACTAATGCAAGTTTAAAGCAATAAGTCTTATGAAAGTTGTTTTAATGTTTCTTAACGTCATTTTTTCTTCTGCTCATTTGCTAGTTTTGTCTTTGATCAGATCCCTCTTGTGGGATGGGGACACTATATGTGTGGTAACTATAGGCCAAAGTCTACTCACCAGATGCATCTAAAGAGCTGCCTTGCCCCCAGAGAAAACATGGCACACCAGCTCAACCTGTGAAAAAGACCTGACAGCTCAGCACTTTTTTATGCATGTGGTTGGTGACGACAATGCCGCCAGTGGATACGGGCACACCGAGCAATACTTGGCCCTGCTGCATCCTGAGACCCTGCTGCCTTCTCTGGGTGAGAAGGTGGAGAAGCCCAGAAACCTGGGTGAGAAGGTAGGGAAGCCCAGAAATCTGGGTGAGAAGGTGGGGAAGCCCAGAAATCTGGGAGACTCAGAGTTGCTCCTGTGGCAGTGTATGTTAAGGGCATGAGGCAGGGGTAAGGGAGGAGAAGGGAATTGCAGAGTACGGAACTGCAAGTGTGTGGGATGTAGGTTACCCTTTATATTAGTGTGGGGTTTTCTGCCTTTTTTGTTTTCATTTTTCTGTTTGGTTTTCCTACCACAAGAAGTGATAGATGTTGGCTGGGGTATTAACGTGCAGAGCTGCAGCTGTTGCAGGGTTGCAGAACTGTTGCTTAACTATTCAAATGTGAATGGTTATTCAATCATATGAACTAGCAACCTTGTTATGTGAAGCTGTCCATCTTTGCTGTTGCACTGCAAGTTTGCCTGATCACCTATGAGAGGACGAGCATGGGCAAGGTCACAGCTTCTTGGCCATTCTGCTGCTTTGTGGATGAAACACGAGAGGACTTGCAGCAGGTTCGCCAGATGTGTCACAGCCTCTTTTGCTATTTCTGCAGAAGACTGTTATTGATATCCAATGTACGGCGTGTGTGTGGAAGCATATGCATGGTATACATTTCAAGGTGTAGTTTATATTGTATATACAACTGCCTCTGAGGGAGTGCTTGCCCCTAATGCACATTCTTGCCACTTTGCAAATATTAGAATGTAAATAAATTTACTTCCTGGCCTTAAAGGAAAAAAAAGAAAAAAGGGAGAAATATTTTGAAAAGTTATCAGGCCAAAAATTCCTATCATGGTAACTGTCCTGCAGGAGTCAATTTGATTGAAAGGAACTGTAGGAGGTCTGAAGGCAATGGGAAAGATGCATTTTTTAAATGCTCTGTTTAGCAGATGTTAATGACAGCCTTTAGTTGAACAACTAATTCCTCATGGGTCCCTTGTTTTCTTTTTCACAACTGAAGTAGCAGTTTTTCTGTACCAGAACAGATCTAGCTGTATTAAACTGACTGTGTGGTTCTTGATAGCAACTGATGTACTGCCTGGGAGTCTGATAGGTTCAAAAGCAAACTCATGATTAGCCAAAATAATGATTTTTAAATAATTTCTTGTTTCTTGAAAAGCTTGAATTGATAGGTTGGATGGCTTTCTCTGCATGGGTAGTGCTGTGTTTTAAAAGGTTATGTTTTTATAGGCTAAAAGGTAATTTCAAATTTCTATTTTCAGTAAGCTCTAAGTTATACTTTCCCAAATATTATTTTTATTTTGAACTGCTGCAGTAGTTTGGAGTTTTTTTCTAATTCTATCTTAGGTACATTTTTGAGGTATTTCAACTAAGTTTTATGCTTTGTAACTTTTTTTCTGATTAACTGAACTATGCTTTCAGGTTTATATTCTCCAGACATTATTTTTATTGTCGAATGACAAGAGTGATCAAAGGTTCTTTCAGACAGACAATGTTATTTCCAAGCAAAGCTACCTTAACTTCAAAAATAATGCAGTAAAGCCCTACTCAGGCTCTGCAAAATTCTCAACATAAGAAATAGCTTGGCATAGTTTTAATTTCACATCTGTGTACCTTATAATCAGACTGTGCCTGTTCAAACTTTAGAATATATTTTTATCTGTGGGGTGAATGTGGGTTGCACTGGATGAAGAAGAAGTTGTGGTGTGAAGAGGCAGTTATAAACCAAGGAAGATTAAAGAAAACCCATTCTCAGACATTTAGACAATATTTAAATAATTAACTCAAACTTACAAACATCTTCTTTTTATTCCCTACCAACTGTTGGTCAGATTTCTTCAGATGACTCCAAATTTTAATTTCACATTGTCCTAAAGAGCTGTTGGAGAAATTTTAGAAGGAAGTAAGTGATGGTCTAAACTGTGATTGATTACCAAGTGATAACCATAATAAAGAACTCTTTTAGTAGTTTAAATATACTCAGAAGAGCTGAAAAAAAAAAAAAGGAGGCATTAGACTTTGTTAGTTATGGATATAGTTATTAAAGATAGTGTTGATGCTCTGTGGAAAATTCTTGGGTGTGATGTGGTCATCTAGATAAAGTATGTGCTGACTCATACAGTTACACTGAGAAACTGGGAAAAAGGAGAGGAAAGTCGCATTGGTACTACCTGCACTTCTGCCAGGACAGTAATGTAGCTGATTAAAAAACCCAACGTACCGTAGGCCATAAAGGACTGTCCCATCTGGATGGAGTCGAATCATTCGGTTTTTCACTGTCACCCCATGGACAAATGATTTCTTGTCATTCTGGAAATATGTGTCCGGCACCCAGAGCTGGTCAGCCACTCTGTTGTCCAGAGTTAGGTTCAAAGGTATTCCAGAATAGGAGAGCCTTTTATCCCTCCAGGATTGTTGAAAGTACATGGTCAGGGTGTAGTCCTATGGAAGAAACAAGAAGGGTTCTTTGTGTTTTCATACTGATTAACTTACCAGAAGTTTACTTTTAGATAAGTCTCAGTAACTAAGTTTCAGTGGCAACAGAAAATCTAGGGATCATTATGGTGTTGTTGCCATTAGCCATGATCATAAGCCTTGGCTTGTTCAAACCTCACACCACTCACCAGTGGCAGTGACTACCACAGGGCTTTCAAAACCTCTTAAATCAGAGGGAATACATTTGCTTTTCCAGTCTGTGGATCAAACTTGGGTTTTGATTTTTTAAACATTTTTTTTAATGTGAAAAGAGCAGGGTTTAGGTGACCTCAACCAAATAGCATTGCATAGCACTGAGGACATTCTTTTGATATTCACTCCCCTTATCCTGATTGTCCCCACAATCCAGAATGGCCAGGAGTCCTTAGACTTCCTCAGAAACAGCAAATATGACCTCAGAATATAATGGATAACTTCCCATTCCCCATCTGTTGGAGTTGCTAGATGTAATGACTTTAGATAGCCAGGCACACTTTGCCTCAGCCTGGGGAATGCAGTCCTTTCTGTCCTTGACAATTGGATTTTACCGCATAGAAAAATCAACACCTTTTCTTGACTATCATGTTGTAACTTAGGTGAAATACCGTTTATGCAGCCTTTCAGCTTTCCCTTCATCTGAAAAGAAATTGTTCTAAAAGGCTTCTAGTCTGATTTACGCTCTCTTATCTGTTTTTCTGGGAATTCGGTCATTTTAAAGATAGTCAATTTTTTAAAGTGGTAAAGCTCATGTACTTTGTAGCGGATGGAGTTCTTAGAAGATGACTAAAACAGCAGTATGTGGACTATTAGTTTTCTCTTCCTCATCTCTTCCCCCAACCCTGTTTTCAAGTGACAGGTCACACTTACATATTTTTTTAAGGTAGAAGTGCATCAAAATCATAGCTATTATTGAAAAAATTGGTCAGGGGTAAGACTTTTTTTTTTTATGTGATAGAAAACCTTACCTCTGTCATTCTCACAAATCCTGGCATGGACTCCAATTTTTTGAAGAAACAGCATAAAAACTGCCTGATACAATTTGCTCTCTTCATCTTTAATGGCTTCTTAAGACTGTATCGTTGCCATGAAATCAAAGCAGAGTTGTTAACTTTCAAAAAACCTTTCTACCTGAAATTTTCCGTCTAACAGAGCTATGGACTTATCAGTAAAAGTTAGTAATAAAAATGCTGTTCTTCCTTGTCCTTGGTCTGTAGTAATTTTTTGTATGGATGAAATATCAGTGGTTATATAAGATAGGACAATTACATCCATTGCAAGCACAGATCCCAGATTTGCAAGGACTTCATAGATATGCCCTTTTCCAGGCCTGCAAGACAATTGCTACCTGCAACAAAGACAAGAGGTTATATGTTGAAGGAATAAGTTTTTTTTTTTCCGGCCCAGGCCCTAGGAGGAGGTCAGGACAGCTTCTTTGCTTTCTAGACCATGCTGGTCAAGCCTGGAACTACAAAGTAATGCAGTGGAGTATATGCTGTGCGTTGCTGAGTGGGTGATTTATAATTTAAATAGCGGTACAGAGAAACATGGATACCAAGGAGGCAAGTTTTTGAATGTACAACTTGAATAGAAGTCAGTTAGAAGCCTCACTTAAAGAGAAGTTAAGTCCCTGCCCCTTGTTCCTCCTTGTACAGCAATCAGTTGGGAATTGGATGAGAGAAAATGAAAATTAAAAATAAAAACCAATCTAAAAATCAAACAAGAAAAACCCAAATGAAGATGAAAAAAACCCAACATCACAAGTCTTCATTTTTCATATGTTGTATCTGTTTTATAACCTGTCCTACTTCAAGCCACTTCAGGTAGAAAAGCCTTCAGAGATGACTGATAATAGTTAACCTCAGTGCTTTACCAGGTATGCTCTACATCTTCTGCTTGATTCAGCAGAGCCTATGCAGTCCTCAGCACAGATGGTGTAGAAATTCCAATTATACACAATAATCTTTTCTCCTTCTTGTTTTCCTTTTTATTTTCACTAGGTCTTAAAGCTGCTTTTGTAGAACTGTCATGCTGTCCTGGAAGAAAGCAAACAATTGAGAGGGTGTCTATGTGATGGTTCTCAAAGCTCAACCAAGAAAAATAGCCAAGGTAAGCTACAAGAGATCTTAAAGGAACTGATCAAGTGAAAGAAAAAGAAATTCTGTGTCTTGTCTATGACTATTAGAAGAAAATGAGTTGCTATTTTTAGCATCATAGTCTGTGAAGAAATTTTGTTTCATCCAGCTGTGCTACATCCCAAATACTGTGGTTGGTAACACCATGGTAGGACAGAGTGATCCTCTGCCCTGCAATTGTGCTACACTATAGAGAAGCACACGGCAAGCCAGTAAGTGCTAATGAGGAAGAAAAAATTCTGAGCTTCATCCTAAAGGAATCTCAGTGTTTCTTAACTGAGGAAATTATCAATTTTTTTCCCATTCCCCAGTACTTGAGGTTGTTAATAATTTAATATTTTAATGAGGAAAATAGTCTGATGTCACGATTGTGAGAGTCCCTGTAGCTGTAAGTTCTTATTTTAAAAAGCATAGTTAAAGATTATTTTAATGAAAAGCAAATTATATTTAAGCTATAATAACCCGAATTCTATAGTTATAAATTTTCTAATGTTTTTACATCAAATACAGCCTTATCTTTCTCATATCTCATCAGTGAAGGATAAAATGCTGGCAGGTCATATGGCTAGTCACATCTTGGAGGTTTCTGTATTATTTTTTATATTGTACAGGGGTGTGAGTGAAGTGGCAATTTAATGACTACTTGTCTTCTACCTTGTAAAATTTGCTGGGGATTTTGGAGTTTCAAGCTCTGGAGTATATGAATAATTTCCGAATCTGTCATATCTGTAGTGGTAATTGGCTGCAGAATTTTTTTAGCTTTTATGAAAGCTTCCCAAGATTCCCACAAGTCTAGACATGGAAATAAATCAGACTAGGTTTAACTTTCATATTTATGAATTTCTATTCATGAGTTAAAAAAGCAGGGCTCAATGTAAAATTAAAAAAGAGAATCTGTTTCTGCAGCTAACTGTTCTTTTAAATTATTTGTTTTTAAAAATATTTCACTTTTTTTAGAAACACACTGAACATTTTTTGTGCTGAACTGTACTTTCCATAATTAAAAAAAGCTGTAATGCTGCATAAAAATTATGATATTTCAGTAGATTTAATTGAGCTATCTATGCTTTCCAGAAGTGCTTCCCTACTTTTTCAGGGCATAGTGCACCATTAGAGGGGTAATGTTAGAGCACCAATAATAATGCTGTTTTGATGTATATCTGGTTTAGTGTTTGGTTTTTTTTTTATGTAACAAATTTTGATTCGTTAGAATGAGATTTTTTTTTCCCTTTCTTAGTACTTGTGAAAATTTCTTAATTCTTTGTATCAAACTGGAAATGTGTAAGTGAATGTAACTAGATGTGTACTATAACATATATATCTGTACAGTGCTTTAATAAGGTGCATTAGGTTGCTAAGACAAATACATGCTCTTCCTAGGTAAGAGAGGTTCTGTGAAAATGTGAGTAAGAGAAACTAGTCTATTTTACTCAGAATTGCAAATTATTTTGTAATCTGAACTTAAGCAGCCTCATAAATAAATACTGGCGCCAAGCTTCACAGTTCACTTGAGTAATATAAATTTCTTGTAGGAAAGAAAATGAATGGACCACTGAAGCATATTGTACTTGAAGTTAGAAGAACAATTTAGAGTTCCAGTAAGGAATAGACTGGACAGTTCCCATAAGTTTCTTTTTATTTCTATACTCTTTTTGTTCCCTATTCTTTTTTTTTTTTTTTTTTTTTTTTTTTGTGCAATATGTATAGATGATGTAAGGGCAATAATGGCTTTTTTTCTTTCCTGTTAAGCCTCCAGGCACTTAGTATTTCTTAAAGAACAACTGGAGGGAAAACAAAGGAACAGAAAAGTTTCTAACGGGCAAGTACTCCACAGACCAGTATATATTAATACATGTCTTGATACAGCTTTTAAGAGAAAACGCAGACAGCAGTAAGAGACAACCATGTTTTCTCTTAGTCATTTCTCTCTGTGAGGCAGCTGAAAACAAGTTTTTGCTAAAAACCCCCAACTAGTCCAGGTGGCTCATACCTGTCTATCTGCATCTGAGGATGCCAGTTAATGTTCAAGTCCAGGTATTGGCAACTACAGTCCAAAGGTGTTCTAGGTATTATATACTGCTTTTTGCTGAAGTCCAGGATGTTCTAGGATTCTTCTCCTCTGAGCTGTGCAAAAACTTGCCTATTCATATGCAGGCATGAAAGGGAATGGTGGAATGACATTTGAGGACTGTGACATTGTGCTCAAGTAGTGCTGTCCTCATCCTCTCCATAAAGCAGGTTTAGAAAGCACTCCAAGGAAAAGAAATTTCAAACTTTAACTTACATTCCAAAACACTTCATCCAGCTTGGATTTGAAGCACCAATACACAGGAGTGCGACTGGGCATTTGGACAAAAACTATACTTCCCAGGTTCTTGTGTGGACTGAGCGGAAGATGGTGCCTTACTGTCCAGAGGACTGACTCGCAATGAGGTGGGCACAGATCAGCTTTGAGGGTCTACCATATGGAATGTGATGTGAAGTCTAAAGAAAATGAAGCCAAAGATGTGTTGGATGAATGCAGCACTTTCAAGTTCCTGTTAAGGTAAACCATTGTGGAAGAGTTAATTAAACCACACTTCCCTTGCTACCTATAAGCAAGATAATTGGAAAGCAGCCTGTTTTCCAGCAGTGGTTGTTCCTGAAGTACTTAATTTTTTTTTCTTTGTAATTTCCAGCTAGCTCAGCAGGAGTGAACTACAAGACCATTACGAAGTACCTGAATGTCTAAGGAGGACGACACAGTGCTAAGAGCTCAGAATAATTCCTTGTGGTGTCAGTGCACAGCACTGCAGGTGAAGCTGACCTGATTGTGATCTTAGGAGCATATGGGAGAGGTTTGTTGAATTTTGTTTTGAACCCTATTGTATAAGTGATAACAGTACCAGAAACCTTATAGGAACTGGACAAAAAGTTGAAAAGAACACAAGCAGGTGAATATCAGTAATGTGCAAATGGAGTCACAGGATGAACTAGCTGAGCATGTGAAGCAAATCCCACAGACCTTTATTCTGTGATGTGTAGGGCCTTATGGTAAGCCAAGCTTCTAAGGAGGAAATCACTTGTGAAGACAGCCAACCATGGCTAGACTCCTTGGCTCCAGAAGATGCTTAACAATGTAGGGTGGCAGATACATATATCTTAATATGAGGTTGGGCTAACTTTATAAAAACAGTAACTGAATTTTTTTTTAATGCCTTAATATATATATATATATTTACCAATTTACTTCTCAGTAGGAGTTATTTCTATTTCTGTGGGTCTGGTGATGGAAATTTATTTGATTCTTCCTGCCTTGTTCTCAGTTGTGATTCTACTGTATCAATTTTCTTTAGTTTCAAGAGAAGCAGATGGAGGTCAAAGTGACATGCAGTGAGTCAGTGGCTCTACCTGGAACAGAAGCAGTGATTACATAGCTGCCAGATCTTAGTGTGTCTTTTTTTTTTTTTTTAATTTTTTGTTTGTTTGTTTGTTTTTTATTGGTTAGTTGCCTTTTTTTTTTTAGCTTTATATGTAATTACTACTTCAGGTTTTGGTGTTTTAGGATTTGTTTAGGTTTTGTTGTTGTTTATAGTCACAGCCTAGAGTCACAGTTCATGGTCACTGCAGCTAAGGCTACCTCTGACTTTCTCATCTCAAAAATGTTCTTTTTTCTTGTAACTATGAGGTCTAGCAGAGCACATTTTTTTGTTAGCTTCTCAGTTACCTGTGCCAGGAAGTGGTCATCAGTGCATTCAAGAAGTCTTCTAGATTACCTGAGCCCTGCTGTGTCTTCCTTCTGGCAGATATCATGGTGGTTAAAGTCTCCCATGAGGAACAGAACCATGCACATGAGACTTCTTCCAGTTGTTGGAAGAAGGTCTCATCTGCATTTTCTTCTTGGCCAGGATGTCTATAGTAGATATGCACTACTACAAGGCCATGTTGTTTTGGCTGCTATTCTTGATCCATAAACTCTTGTTTGGCTCTGGACCTATCCAAAGGCAGAGCAAAAAGCTTTCTGGTTGCTTTCTCACATAGACGGCAGATCCGTTTCCTTTACTTTCCAGCCAGTTCAACAACAAATAATTCTCGTTGCTTATTTCTTTGCCAGTTCTGTTGCCTTGTTTCCTCCTCCTGTATGCTCCCTTCCATGTTCTAGTTCATTGAGAAGCTCCTGTCTTAGCCTGACAGCTCTTCTGCTAAAATTATGGCCTTCTTGCATGACAGGGTGGATTGTTTCTGGTTTTCGTTAAAATTCAGCCTCCATTGTTTCTGCTTGATGACTGCTTGCTGGGGAATTTTACTTAGCAATTACCCAAACAAGCCAAATTCTACAGTGCTGATGTCCTGAGTCCTAACTCTGCTGCTCACTGTCCCAGCTATCCTCCAGATCCTGAATTCTGTCACCTTCTGATCATTGTAAACCAAGTGTGCTGTAAATACCTCCTTTGCATCTGCGATGCTTTTACAAAAGGCAGCTTGAGGAAAAAGTCTCCCATGTGACTTCTCATGAGCTGCATAATTTAAATAATATTAAGCTGCTTACATGATAATCCATCATAGTTGATGAGTTTAGAGCAACGATGTGGATTTTCTGTGGAAAAATTGCCTTTGGCTTTTGCTGGGAATTCAGTTTGCCTTTAGATGCATGTATTGTTGACAATAAATCCTCAGAGCAGAATGCAGGGTATTTTTAGAGTGCTGATAATAAAGGACCTTGTTTTATTTTTATCTTACTAACAGCATAAGCAATTGGATAACTAATGAAGTTGGCCAATTTAATGTGATTAATCTGATTAAAACCCTACAAATCCAGTGCTGTTGCCAGTCTCATGGGAATCCACATTTCAAAATATTGTATAGTATGTGTAGGCATTTTGGGAAAGGAAAAAAAAACAATCAAGAGCAAATAACTCATCAGTCAGTTTGAAAGCATCTGAATAGTACTCCTGAGTACTGATTAGAATATGGACGTGCAGGCTCTCTTTCCTCCAAAATATGTAACTAGGGAGAACATGGGATTAGTAATTATTTGAAGAACTGAGTAGCTCAGAATGTTGAAACTGGTGCCACTACACTGAAAATCTGGGAAAATGTTTTCATGCAAATTACTTTATAAATACAAGCCTCGAAATCAGTTTTCTTTAATGCTTACAGCAATAAAACCTCTCTCTGAGTCTGAAGTTTCAGAAGGCTTTCACCTCACTGAAGGCCAGACAATGACTGTTTTCATCCCTTCCCATGTGAGAGCACACATCTGAATAACTACTTAGAAGTGGAGGGAATTGATTCAGATTAGAGATGAACTTTGTCATTACTATTTTGGCATGGTGCTTTTTATGTAGGTAAATTCCCTTATCCTGTACACACCATGGCTACCCGAGCATTGGTGCTGAGGGAGGAAAGAACACTAGGAGTGAAGTAGGAAGGCAGAGCAGCTTCTTTGCATAACAGCTGTGAAAGTACAGTTCTGGAGTGGGTTTTACAGCCTCAAAAATGAGGCAACAAAAACTTAAGGACTTGTGAAAGATCATAAAGCACATGTACCAGTGTTCTCAACCAAGGCAATTTTCATGTTTGCTAGTCAGAGGAGGCCAGGATGAACCAGAACGAGTTAGCAGTGTGGTGCCATGCATGGGGCTACAGCAGAGACCAGCTTTAGTAGCTGTGTACAACTGTTCTACAGCTTCAGGTGAGAGTGACAGAAGCAGTTCAGATCTATTGCCAGGGCTGCACCAACCCTTGTCACCCAAGGTCTGTGGGTTGGCATCTAGTGGTCTATCTGCTCTCTAAATTGGCTATGTAAGTTTATTAGTGTATTCACAGTATTAAAATATCGCAGGAGCTCAGCAGCCACTTGTCTGTTTCAGCATTATCTCGCCTTTGTTTGCTTATTTATTAACTTGGGAAAAAAAATTTGCATCTAAAACATTTGAAAAAGCCAGGAAACCAGTCTTGACTCTTCAGCTTTTCCTTGCTTACTACAGCCTGCTAGAGAACATTGAGGTGCTGTTGTGAAGCTTGTCCAGCATGGTGACTTCTGAGAGGGGCAGACTGGAGCCTGGTTGACAGAAGAGTGGTTTTGGTTTGTTGAGTTGTTGTTTGGAGGTTGTTTTTGCCTGTCCTTCTCCTTCTGAGATAGAAATTTTTTGGTCCATCTTGAGATGTTAGCAGAAGTACATGTAGCAGTTCTCTTGTACACAGCTTCACTTTTTTTGGTGCTTCTTAGAGATAGGATGAAGTTAAAATGTCTCAGAGATCCATACGTGATGATCACTGATGCAGAAGGCATAAGTTTGGGGTGTCCAGGTGTCCTGAATTTATTGCAATTGACACTATAGGCTAGAGGGGCTATTGAGGGCTGAAGGATCCTAAATCCATGGGTTGTTGGCCAGGCAATGTTTTCTTATGTGGCTTCTATTTCTGGAGACATTGCAGTGCCTAAACTGTGTCAACTAAAACTCCTCATGAACCCTTTTCCATTTAGAAACAAGAAAACAGCTGCTTGTTACTGCTAAGTTTTCACTGTTTCGCAAATGAGACAATTTCAATACAAGAGAGGAATGGAAATTCAAGTGTGTTTTCAGGAGTGAAACAGGCATTTCAAATGGTTCCTGTGCATTTATCTCTCTTTCTACAAATATGAGACTGCTTTTCTGTTTCTTTTCCTTAATTCCTTCACTGTATAGTAAGGCTAATTTTCCACTAAAATACTCTTGTATTCAGCCAGAGAAGTTCTACATGCAGCTGGCTAAACTGAAGCCTAGGTCTGTGCCACTATCGTTCAAAGCTAAAATGTAGTATTTTCCTAACTATGACTTTTTGTTGGACTGGCTTAATTTAATGCAGAAGTAATCAAAATGCTGTTGTCAGAGGTGTATGAAGTGTAGAAGTCCAGAAGGTTTTGCTTTTGCTGAGAAATGAGGTGTTCGTGGACACAAGTGGAAGCCAATGTCAGTGAAGCAGCACTCCTGGCAGAGGTGTAAGTTATGGGACAGATGTAGACCTCCTCCTGTCACCTACAAAGAGGGTCTGTGGCAAGGAAGGGATGACAGTAAGAAACTGAACAGGGGAAACTCCTGGGACAACAGATCAGCTGTTTAGCAGTTTTGTTGCACGGCAAGAGGTGACTAAGTCATGCTGTTCATGGTACGAACAGTGATGCAGATGATGGAAAGGTTTTTCTTCTTTGTGGCAGTGAGTTTTGCTGTTCTTCAATATGATAAAACAGCTCTGCCTGGTGACTTCTAACCAGAGAGAAGGCCCTTACAGGTGATCAGCTTTGTGATTCAGCACAAAGTAGGATGCAACACCACACCACGCAGCAAGAAAAGCTTTGAAGCAATATGGCAAGTGGCTTCAGTTAAGGTTTCTGATGGAGTAGGTGTAGTCAAGTATGGGTTTAGTAGAATGAACCAATTCAATAAATTGCCTGTTATTTGCCTTACCCAATCACATAAAGCTTGATTAAATAGTTACAGAATTAGTGGATTTGCATCAATAGACACTGAATGTTTAGAGATAAACATGCTGGCTATGTCACATGACTTTCCAGATGGGTATGTTATATCCAAGTGGATGTGTAGTTTTTCACTTATTTATAGCAGGAATGACTTTTAGATCTGTTAGGTTATAGTAATAAATTTACTGAACTACCAAATAATTTATCTTCCTGTTTGCTTCCAGCTGATTACAACATCTCAAGGTATCTCAGGATAATACGAACATCTGTTCCCTGGAGACTGACTCTTCCCAGACAATAATCATACAGCTAATAAATGGAGTGGAGAATGGAGTACAGGAAACAACAAGGGACAACTCTGCCTTTATTCGCTAACTCCCACCCTAGTATTTCATTCCTTTCACTAGACTGGCTTTCTAACAAACCCTACAGCAAACTTTCCAGATGCAATAGCCCCTTTTCTTCAGAACAGGATAGAAAATCAGGTAGTGGCTCTGGCACCTGAACATCTTGCTCTAAAAATTTGTGTTACCAGATCATCAGAAGCAAGTAGTCCTTCCTCCTTTTCCACCCATTCTGAACCCTAGAGCACAAGACCTGAAGCAGATCTCACTCCACCACTCACAAGTGTTCTCATGGGAAGATTTCCCATAATTTCTCATAATTTAAAATGAGTGAAATAGGTTACTCTTCTGGTATGCTTTTCAGTTTGCTATTTTTAGTGATAGACGTAAATCTGACACCTAATTTGCACTTGTTAAAACAGGCTTATGAAAATACATTGTAAATAAATCTTGGGAGGAATGTAAATTAGCGTGGTTCAGGGTAAAATAACTTCCCTTTTATGGGTCAGAATGAAAATAATGTTGGGGGGAGATTGTTCCACTTCTGTGTGTTGGAGGATTCTTGTATCTTTTTACGTAGCACTGGATATTGGCCATCACTGGAGACAAAACTTTAAGTGAACACCAAGTCTTGGGCAGGATGACAGCCCTCTTGTTCTAAGGCAGCCAGATGACGCTAACACTTGGATCTCCTGGATTACAGATGAGATACAACAGACAAATAAATGTCTGTGTACTGAGCAATAAAATAGCTGCAGATGAGCTCTGTGGTTTCTGCAAGACACATGGACATAGTTAATGCACTTCTACAGAGAATGTGTATGGGACAGGACGGAAGAACAGCTTGGTTTTGGCTGTAGCAAAACGAAATTCAGTAGGCTTAGTAGGTATGGTACATAGTCTGTTGTAATGGTTACTGCCACAGTTTTATAACATGAATAATACTCTTATGTCTCAACTCCAGGGGAGCAAGTAAGACAGCTTAGTCTCTGCCCAGCACTGAATTTTTATCATATATCCTCTCCTATATCACCAACCTGATGCTTGGAAAAAGCTTTTCCCTGATGGGGATATCTGTTAGGTGGAAGATAAGTGTTCTGGGCGAGAACAGTGCTTTTATTTCTCCCTTTCTGTATTTATAGGAACAATTCTTCTTCTTTAATCCTGATTTTAGTCAATTTTTATTCATATTCCTTCTTCAAATTCTGTATGCAAAGATTGCTTGTCATAAAGATACCTATTTTTTACAGCATCAATGTAGATTCAGCAGTAGGTGTCAGTTCAATATTGGATGAACTGTTTAAATCTCTCCCCAAACCTTTTCCTTATTCCTTTCATGGTGAGTCAAAGTCTAGCAACTGAAAGGTAATCACTATGGTTACAGTATCCAGTTCTAGCAACAAAAGCAAGATTTAAGTCTTAACGCTTGTAGCAAATGTGTATATTTGAGACACCCCCGGACATTCGGGATTGTGTTTGCAAGTGTTAAAACAGACAGTGACAGTTTGAGATAATTCCATTGCAATGCTTTTCTTGCAAGACAGTGGTCTGCTTTTATAAGTGTATTGCTTACATAAGAAGTGAAAGAATACATACTAGTTTAAAATGCAGCTCAAAGCAGTGTTGCATTTTTAAAATCAGAAAGATAAGATTTAATCACTGCTTGGTTAGCAGTCTCTGTCAACACTGTCGACCAAAACCAAATTGAATCTTGGTTCCTTCACAGCTGCAAATATTATCAAGACATCACCATGGGCCATTTTTAGGCATTATGAGAACTATGAACATTATGAAGCACCAGAATTTCACAAACCTACAGCAGATGACTTTATGGCCGAGGTGGTTGGTATTTCCTGTGTTGAGGTCTCTCACCCCAATTAGTAGTGAAATTCCATCCATCTCTTTACGGATGGCAGAAAATCACTGATCTACCACACTTCTCTCTAGTAGACAGGTATCCATCCATAAGGCAAATTAACAACCCAAGACTGGAATTGCTCAGGGAGATTTGCTGAGATGTCCATGCATGATATCCGTGCCTCAGTGCTGTTAGTGCTGTACTGGGGGCTCTGCTCAGGGCCAAGTCTAATGGGAAAATCTAGACAAACGATGCTTTTATGCTGGCAAATGTCTCTTCCGGCTGTGGATCAGGCATAGGAATGAACCTGGATAGGAAATGTCTAATCCAGACCATTCTATAGTTCAGGTCAATACAGGAATTACAGGGTTGTCTTTATGCTTAATGAATGGGGAAAAAAAAAAAAGGTGTAGAGTTCCCTGAGAACTGAATTTCAAACAGGACTGCAGTAACTAGCAGAGATCGAGAGACTCTGTATCACAAAACAATGTGGGGTTTGTTATTGCATTCACAGAATGGCACTACTTGCTAATCTCAAAGGGCTCATTCTCCTATAATATTTCATATTATTTTACACTATAATTGTTCATTCTGGAGAAGAGAAGGCTTCAGGTTGACCTAATTGCAGCCTTCAGTACCTGAAGGGAGCCTAGAAGAAAGGTGGTGAGAGACTTTTTACATGGACATGTAGTGATAGGACACAGGGAAATGGGTTGAAAGTGAAAGAAAGTAGGTTTAGATTAGGTATTAGGAAAAAATTCTTTACTGTGAGGGTGGTGAGGCACTGGAACAGGTTGTGGAGAAGTTGTGGATGCCCCATTCCTGTTCAAGGCCAGGCTGGATGGGGCTTTAAGCACCCTGTGAAAGGTCTTTCTGCACAATTCAGAGGTATGGGAACTAGATAGTCTTTGAGATCCCTTCCAACCCAAGCCATTCTGTGATTCTGTGATTCATTCCCTAGATAATTTTTCATCACGAAGTGCAGAACTAATTGGAATTTTTAATCAAACCTTTAAGGAAATCCCATTCATAATATTTTCCTACAATACAGTTTTAAATAGCACACCATATTTTTCCATTTCATATATGATTTTTTTAACTTTATGATATTATTTTTTGAGTCTTTGAGAAAATAGAAATCTTATATAATGTTTTACTGCAAGTAATCTTTTATATTTAGTGACTCATCATAACTGTGGTTTATTTTAGGCCTGAATCTATTAAATATAATACCAGATGTAGAAAATTCTCCAGACAGCAAGTCTTTGAACTTTGTAACTAAGTCATCCGTATCTCAAGCAGCTAGTACATATTTACCATGGAGTTTGTTTATTTGTTTGTTTTGGTATATAAATTAGGAGGTGGCAGCTGCTCTTGCTCTCACTTGACTTTTAAATTGAGGATGTTTGAAAGGGCGCATTGTTTCAGATTAAGCTTCATTTGTATCTGAGGTCTGAGATGATTAATTGACAGCTCCTTTTGCCCTAGTTTTTTTTGTTTTGTTTTGCTTAGAGCAACCTTAAGAATTATGTTATTGGTTTGGGGTTTTTTTTGTCGTTGTTTGGTTGTTTTTTTAAGATCATAAGGAACAAAATTAGAAACAGCTGGTCATGAAATAAAATGTAACATATGCTTACCAATTGTAGACCAGTGTCACTTCTTGTTTATTCTCTGACTGATTCAATAGATAAAAGAAAGGTGGTGCAACTCAGCTATCTAATGTTCAGTAAAACATCTTAGATTGCATGATTTAAACTGAAGAAGATGGGAATTAGAACAAAACCAGTGTCATGGTTTAACCCCAGCTGGTAACTACACACCACACAGCAACTTGCTCCCTCTCCCACTCCCACTCCCCTGCCCCCAGCAGGAATGGGGTGCAAGAGAATTGGAAGGGTAAAAGCGAGAAAACTCGTGAGTGGAGATAAGAACAGTTTAAAAATAGAAATAAATTAATAATATTACTAATAAATTGTAGTAAAATGAAAATCACAAAGAGAGGGAGATAAAATCCAAGAAAAATAAGGGATGAAAATGAAAGCAGTTGCTCACCACTAACTGACCAATGCTCAGCCAGATCCCCAGCAGTGGTAACTGCTGGCCAACTTCTGCCCTAGTTTCTTGCTCAGCATGATGCCATACAGTCTGGAATATCCCTTGGGTCAACCGTCCCGGCTGTGCCCCCTCCCAACTCCTTGTGCACCCTCAGTCTCCTCACTGATGGGGTGGCGTGAGGAGCAGAGGTGGCCTTGCCTTTGTTGTAAGCCCTGCTCAGCAATAGCTAAAACATTCCTGTGTTATCAGCATTGTTTCCAGCACAAATTTAAAACACAGCCCCCTACCAGCTACTGTGAAGAGAACTAACTCTACCTCAGCCAAAACCAGCACAAACAGTAGAATGGTTAAGGTACTGGATAAAAGAGGATGTGCCAGTAGTGTGCAGTGAACATAGAAGAAACATGCCAAGGGAGATTACAGGTGGAAATCCTCAAAGGATGAGATTTGGGACTAATTTTTATTTTCTGTTATATTTTTTCTGCCACAAGAAAAATCAAACTGTGCAAATGATATTTCCAGCTGATATTAAAGTAAGGAGCCACAGTTAACATCAGAGAGTATTAGAATATCACAATGATCACCCTGAAGGCTAGGGCAGTAGAACTCGGATTATATTCAATATTGAAAAGTCATAGACTAGGAGACTAATCACAAGGATTTATTTTATGAGATCTTGTTGAGGAATGGGATAAAAAAAAGATGAAAGAGCTGAGTAACAATGTGTCATTGTTATGGAGATGGGATAGAAAAAACAGGATTGTTATAAGTAGTAAATGTTGCACTCCAGATAAATCAGAAACAAGCTAATATTACTGAGCACAAGGGACTGGGAATGCTGAACATTGTCCTGGTCCTTCACAGAAGGACCATTTAATTAAAGAGGAGATTGATTTAGACTGGGGCAGTCACAGAGAAGGGGTGTGGTGATGGTCAAGTCAATGGAGAGTACAGTCCTGAATTTCAAGTCCAGCCTTGTGTGACAGCAGCAGGCTTAGTTAACTGGAGTTTGGGAAATCTGCATGCTATTATACAGGGATGCTGACGCCCTCTTATATGAGCTGTTTGTTCTGCTGGGTAGTGGTGGGCTGTAAAAGCCAGACTAGTCATTATGCAGGTAGTCAGAGTACAGATCTGTGACACACTGCGGGCCTGAGCTATCACCAGCTGAAAAACTTCAGAAAGGTGTGGGAAATGCAGAGCAGCAGCTTAAAGGCCACAGATGTGCACAACTTTTACATACTGGCAGGGCTACCTTCTCTGACTTCCAGCGTGATACATTTGCTTTTACGTACTGATAAGAACTGATTGTCAAAAATGCACTTCTGACAAATACGCTGTTTTACTGTCAGCATCAGAATGATAGCTGGTAATGCTGAACATGCCTCTCCTGAAGCAGATGTTCCCTCACTTGCGTGCTGTAAGAGCACAGCTCATCCCTTCCTCAGCTTCAGCATTATCCTGATAAATCCAAGGATGCCCGCAAGCTCTTGTGAGGCCTGGCTGCTCTGTGCTACTCCCTGCTGGCAAGAGACACCAACTTAGGAGACTGCAACTTCAGTTTAGGCTGCCCGGGCACAATCTGGGTGTGGCGAAGTGTCCTGTTGGCAGGGGATGAAAAGTAGGGCTGTCTGTAGCTGTTTGATTGGAATTGTCATTTACATCTTTATTAAGGTATCCTGGGGAAGGTGATGGTTGAAAAATAGAATAAAGGAAGGAGGGTGAACATGGAGAAGAGGTGAAGGAGGCATGAAGTACTGGGGCAGGAAAAAGTGGTCAGTGAGGGATCAGCAAAGACTAGCTCTTCAGAGAGCAGAAAAATGATCAGGAGGGATCAGAAAACAGTTCAGGAAATCACTTCTCTGAATTATATTTTAAGTGAAGTCAGAGAACGACATTTCCCTCCACAAAGTTTTCACTTCTAAGGAACAGGAAAAATAAAAATACAACAGAAGGAATTCAAGCAGGACTGTGCTGGGAAAGCCTAGGAAAAGAGAGAAGCAAGATTGCACGATTGTGCATTAGAGAATAGCAGCATCAGAAGGAGGCATGAGATGTTTTGGGGGCTTTTTTTTCTAAGGTCAGCAAACAAATGGAAAAATTAAAAGAATTTTCAATCATTCAAAAGTAAAACCTTAAGTTTTCTTGCTGAAAGTTCCTCTAAAATATTTTTAACCAAAGGACACCCCACATTTGCTTTGTTTTGCTTTTTCTAAACTACTTTATCATACATAATTAAGTATAGATGAATATGCTATAAAAATATAATCTTAAAAATCAATATACCAGGCTGTTGACGCAGTATTTTTTTGTATTAGAGAGGTCGAAAGACTTCATAAAATGTGAGAATTAATGAATAATTTAAGAAAAAATATTTCTGTTCTGAGAGCCCTCCCCAGGTTTCCACCTAAATGATTCAAAGTGTGTGGGTGTTCAGCCTCTTTCTAAGCTACACCTACAAGTTTTTATACGAACTACAGAATCATGCAGGTTGGAGGGAAGCTCAAGAAAATCTCCTCCAGCTCACAGTATATCCATGAGATCAGCCTTCTTGGGGCCTCATCCACTTTAATTTTGAATATCTCCAAGGATGGCAACTCTACAACCTCCCTCGGCAACTTGTTCTGTTTCATTGCCCTCAGAGGGAAAACCTTCATCCTTATGCTCAGTCAGAATTTCTCATGTTTCAATTTGTTCCCCTTGTCTCTCATCCAATCTTTAAGATGTGTGTAACTTAAATACAAAAAAGCTCATGTACTGAACTAAAAATTTCATTAGAGCTGATTGTGATTGTTAATGATATTACATGATGATACTGACTTTTAAATTCTTCTTATATATTCCTGCATGATGTGTTAACATTCTTTTTGAACAGGAAATTTCTCATTGTTTAGAAGCACGCTAAAATAGAGTTATATGTGACAACGTAAGAAAATATATGTTTAGAAGTTTCAAGTGTATTGTAATTATCTCTAAACCACATTTTTAAGCTCCACTGAGCACTATTTGAAATTTTGGCTGAAATGCTTAGCTTTAAACATGTAGACCAGAAAATCAAGTAGATCGAAGGGCTTTTGTAATTTGCTAAATCTTCTTCATTTACAGGTGAAGGAAAAGTTCTCACAGATATGTGTTGGGCTGGTGATTTTAAACACTGAACTGGTGGGGAATATCTGTCTTTCATTAATGTGTAGGTAATCCAGAAAATTACTTTCATTCACATAAGGTATTTTTCTGAGGTAATCTTCTGCATTATTTTACTCCGTAATATTCTAGTAATAGCATGTGTGTACTTGCATGATATTTTTCTTTTTAACTTAAGATGTGTCAGGAAATAATACTGGGGATTAATTTTTTTAATCATGACATGCTGTCATATCTCATCAGAAGTGTGACACAAATAGAGCTCATGATCATCTAGAATATTTCACTGTAATCGAATTCTTATTAGTAATGAAGAAAATAATAGTGAAAGGCTTTGAGTCACTTTGAGTAATAGTTATTAAAAGTCAGACATGTTTTACTTTTTTTTAGATTCTTGTCATATTCCCAAGTATGAAAAAATCTGAGGGCTGAGGAGGAAAGGAAAGCAAAGCAACTTTTGCTAATATACTTTTAGCAAATGTTGGGAATCAAATTTTGTATTTGCTTGCCTATAGAGATGCACAGGCAATTTGTGAATGTATTCAGCATTTTCTTTAGCTGGTAAGTAGCAAATAATATTTCCTTCTGGCCAATGCACATTGTATAAAGGAATAAGAGTGTAGCCTAAGTACAGAAATGCTTCAGTGTATATCTTGGCATAAGAACTGGCTTCCAGCTAAGCTTTTCATAATCATGGGCAAGCTTATATAGAGGAAGATCTGACATTTGATTTTAGAATAGTAGTTCATTTCCCTTTCTTTTCTCTATGATATATCATACTTCTTTAATAAAAAAAGACACATTTCCCTAATAGAAGACACTGATATTATGATAAATGAGCATAATAGAAGCCATAGAGACTAAGATAGTGTTTGCATTACTTTCTCATCTGTTTGTAAATATTATTTAATATCAATTTTTACTTTGATGTGGCTGTTTTGTGTGACTATGACTAATAAGAGTTTCTATCCAAGCCAGGGTGTTCCTGGCTCTCTTCATCTCCTGAGCATATTCTGTAAAGCCACTGAGGAATCAAATAAAACTCGAACCTGTACAAATTCTGAATGTGGTGCATCCTGCCTCTTGAATTTGTCTACTAACACTGATTTGGTTAGGATAACAGACAGCCTGGCTTTTGCACAAGCTTACAGAGTTTCTACAACTACATTCCAAAGAAAAGCTACAGAAGGGTGTGGTGGTCAAGGCAACGCAACATTTGTATGGGGACAAACTGAAAGTAAAATTGTCAGTGGAGATTCTGGGAAAGAGGAAGATTGTAGAAAAAAGGAAGATCTTATTTCAGTCCTGGGAAAATCCGTAAGGAGAAATTAAAGGAGAAAATCAGCAGTTTTACTGTAATTTTAGGAAGGTATCAGTGCCATAAAAGAACTGTTTCTGAGCTTCTTGACTTTTACACGTTGTTAGTTTAAAATACTGAATTGCTCTGTTAGAACTTCAGAAGCTCTAATATGTATTTTAGGGATGTTCACATGAACAAATAATTTGATCACCTGAATTTTGACACTAGTTTTCTCAGGCACTTTCTATAACTTTTTGATTACACTCTCCTCTCAGAAGCAATATTCAGCCTTGATTTAGAACAAAGCTTTTGTCTGCTGCCACTCAATCATAAGCTACTGAGCAAGCCATTCCTTTGTTTCCTTAACCACATTCAGAGGCAGTGGGACCTGGATCCACGTCCTTTTCTTGAAAGAAGTTAGTATTTCTGATGGGTAAGTAACTATATACCTTTATGATCTTAGCCATGCCCAGTAGAACAGGGTTAAAGAGCTCTGTCTTATGCACTCTATGAAGGCTTGTAATCACCTAAAATATAGTGGGAAGATGTAGGTAATATAGCCAGCAGCAAACCCAGAAAATTACTATTATAAGAAACTAACATGGGATTCACAGACCTCCTTAAGCAATGAAGAGCAGCATACCAGCCTTCCACAGAAAAATCAGGAGAGGCAGGTGGTGACTGCCTTTGGAAATCGATGCTCTTTTCTGACAAATGCATTAATATATAATGGTTGGTAGTATCAGCTGTAGGCAACCTCCTTGATCTAATAAAGACAACTCTTACATTTCACAGATGCTGAAATCTAAATTTGGCTTTTGATGCCAGTCTGGATCAACATTTTAATTAAAGAAACCTATCATCCTTCCTTTAACTACCACTTTCCACTGTGTGTGGCCACATGTAATTTTTTGTCCTGCAATGATGAGGTAATTTTGAAAATGCTTGTTGAGAGAGAAAATAGTGAATTCGATGCTACATTCTGTGATTATGCACACTAGCTATTTGACCATTGTTGCGAGTTTCCTTAATGTGCTTCTATTTCCCTAGCAACTGAAGCAGAGTTAATTAGCCTGGCCTAAAGTTCAAATACCCTCATGAGTATAAACAGTTCAGGTGCACTAATTACCAAGTATTACTGAATAATGATCCCATCAAGGAAATTTGTAATATTACAGAGTGAAAGAAGCAGAATTTGCTGAATGTTTTGTTCACAAGAACTTACATGTTAATGAGCACAACTTATGTCTGACAAGGACCTTTAAAGGAAATAGGAGAATCATATTAAATTCAGAGATATGCTTTTGATGTCTGTTTTGTTGTATTTCTGGTAGATTAAAAAGTCTGTGCATGCTGCTTTGACTATTCCAATAACCTGAATTTTGAAGCAATTTGTCTGAATTTCTGGAATTGTTTCAGTTTTTGTTATTTGCTTATGTACTCATAAGACTGATGTCTTTTATGTAATGAAGTTCAAATGTGAACTGACTAGTTTTGAACATACTAGAAGGTTATGCCCAGTATCTTACAAAGCAAAATTTCAAATTACCTTTGTTCATGGTAATGTGCTTATAAAGACAGTATTTAGAGGGGCTTTGTTTTGGAGTAAAATGGTAACTCACCCCCTGCAACAGCTCACCTTATCAGTTCCACTATGGTTTAGTATTTTATTCTAAAACATGCTTTGAATACTAAAAATGTCCCTTTTTACGAGTGCATCACACGCAAAGAAAAAGAACATTATAAACATTTTTCTTAATACATTAAAGATGTACTTGCCAGAGATATTCCTGCAATGATGAGTAGCAAGATTACCACCAAGATAAAGTGGGGGTTCTTTTTGACCCTAAGAACTTTATTTCTTTTGAATTCCTTTTCTTTCACTTTTGTTTCCAAATTCCCCTCTTATGGGATAGTCTATTCTTCAATTTTTAGCCTTTTACTATGTGAATATAATAATCTTCCTTTATCATAGGAATGACTGTCTACTGACTACAGAAATGACCAGTATGAAAGTCCAGGCTGTGTCAAGTTAATTTATATAATTTGTTTTGTAATGGACTTGATAAAAGGGGTTTTAGAAGATGAAGGAAGTAACTCTACAGAAGAGTGATGGGTCAAGGTTAATTTAACTTGGAATGAATCCATAAGGAGCATGATCTCTTTCCAGAGAGGAGAGCAAGTTTTTTGCTACTCAGTTAATCCTTTCCTGAAAGCATCACTGATCCTGAAAACTCACAGATCAGCTTGCCAGAAGATTTCTCTTTCCGATCAGTGACACAAGGCTGGACCTTTAAAGCATGAGGACTACTTCAACATATTTTTTCTTAGTTTCCTAACATTATGATATACTTTTTGGCTCATTCCAGCTAGCACATCTGGTTTATATTTTTCCCTCTGTAAGAAAAGCCTGAAGCCCACAATCTGCTAGATGTATGTTTTAAAGTTTAGCTTTCCTGTAAGAGCCTCATACTTTTCACAGAAGTTGGAAGATACTGCATGGAAAAGGTGCCTCTAGCAGTTATTTTCCAATTGCACAAGGATCTACAACAGCCTATGTAATTCAAGAGAATGAGGTTTCTGTTATATGTTCCTAACTCAATTTTATTCACTGTATTCAACATATTTTAGCAGTCAGTGTTAGCTTTACTGGATAACTGTAATTTCTCTTGAATAGGAAAGTAGAAAATATTTATATTTCTGTCAGTTTTACCTTAAGTCAAATCTATGTGATGCATGCTCAAACAGACAACCCTTCTTCCTGCTTCTTACATTCTCCCAATTTATTTTCAGCATCATCTTACTGGGAAACAGTATTATGTGTAGTTATAATGGAGTTCACAACCTGTACCCTGGCCCACAGTTGACTTCCAGGTGAAACTGAATACTAATCTCCAGAGCTCTAATGGGCAAGGGCCTGAAATTTTGCCTTCTTGTGCCATATTGTCACTGGTTCAATCTATGTTAAGCAGACATTCTCTGCTGTACCCTCATTAGAGGGTATTAGTCATCCCAGCCAGACAACCTATTCAAACAGCCAGTGGCTTTCATTTACCAAATCCATACATTTCCTTTAGGAGGAAATCCAGGCAAACTGGAGAAATAACAGGTCAGCATGACCTTCTTCCTGCATGAGCTGGTGACAAAGTCCATTTGTGGCCTGGAAGGCAGAAGAAGCAACAGGGGGCCCATGACCCTCAGTCAGTCTATGCAGCTCTGCTGTTTACAGTGAATACACCAGCACATCTGTGATCTGTTGGAAGGTGTGCTATAGGGTTAGTCTGTGTAAAGTCCTTGGTAAAGTTTTGCTAGCTTTCTAGATCACCCCAAAACATGTATCCTCTTGTTCATGGTGAGGGCAGTGGCTTCAGGCTTGGAGTTTATTTTTATGAGTAGACTTGAGTATTTTCACATGTTTTGATCAGCAGAGGATAGGAGAACATATCTATATTTGATGAATACCATAAATAATGGAAGCAGACTATTTGAAATGAACAGTTTTGTGGTTTCCTGGAGGAAGTCAGTCACTGCTTTCATGTTTTTACGTCCTCATATGGCATTTGAGGAGTCCCAATCACATGTTTGTTTTGCAATATTTCAGAGCTTTTGCTAAGGGTTCTACTTGATTTGACAACACAGAAATTACTTGGTGAATAAGATTTTCTTTTGACTTATGACTGGACTTTGTCTTAAATAATAAAGTTTAAAATAAAGTACTAAATGTTGCCTTTTGGGTTTCTCTTCTTGTGTTTTTGCTGCTTGGCATCTGCCACATTTATTTTTCCTTTTCTGCCATTTCTATCTGGATGCAGTTAATTACCCTCTCTGTAAAGGATTTCTTCCTAATATCCAACCTAAACCTCCCCTGGCACAGCTTAAGATTATGCCCTCTTGTCTTACTGATAGCTGCCTGGGAGAAGAGACCAACCCCCACCTGGCTACAACCTCCTTTCAGGGAGTTGGAGAGAGTGATGAGGTCTCCCCTGAGCCTCCTCTTCTCCAGGCTGAACAACCCCAGCTCCCTCAGCCTCTCCTCACAGGACTTGGGTTCG
Organism: Corapipo altera; assembly: GCF_003945725.1. Classification (NCBI taxonomy): domain Eukaryota; kingdom Metazoa; phylum Chordata; class Aves; order Passeriformes; family Pipridae; genus Corapipo; species Corapipo altera. The sequence continues at coordinate 924,647 of NW_020884876.1, read as the reverse complement.
AGTTCCTTCACCAGCCTTGTTGCTCTTCTCTGGACCTGCTCCAGCACCTCAATATCCTTCCTGAACTGAGGGGTCCAGAACTGGACACAGCACTCCAGGTGTGGTCTCACCAGTGCTGAGTACAGGGGAAGAATCACTTCCCTGGTCCTGTTGGCCACACTGTTCCTGATCCAGGCCAGGATGTCATTGGCCTTGGCCACCTGGGCACACTGCTGGTTCATGTCCAGCTTCCTGCCAATCCAGACTCCCAGGTCCCTTTCTGCCTGGCCCCTCTCCAGCCACTCTGTGCCCAGCCTGTAGCACTGCAGGGGGTTGTTGTGGCCAAAGTGCAGGACCTGGCACTTGGCCTTGTTGAACCTCATCCCATTGGAATCAGCCCAACTCTCCAGTCTGTCCAGGTCCCTCTGCAGAGCCCTCCTGCCTTCCAGCTGATCGACATTCCCCCCCAACTGTGTGTCATCTGCAAATTTGCTAATGGTGGACTCAATCCCCTCATCTAAATTATCAATAAAGATCTTAAATAGAACTGGGCCCAATACTGACCCCTGGGGAACACCACTAGTGACTGGCTCCCAAATGGATGCAGTACCATTCACCAGCACTCTCTGGGGCCTGGCCCTCCAGCCAGTTCCTAACCCAGCACAGAGTGTCTCTGTCCAAGCCATGGGCTACCAGCTTTTTCAGGAGAATGCTGTGGGAAATGGTGTCAAAGGCTTTGCTGAAGTCCAGGTAGACCACATCCACAACCCTCCCCTCATCTACCAAGCAGATTACTTGATCCTAAAAGGAGATCAGGTTTGTCAGACAGGACCTGCCCCTCCTAAACCTGTGCTGGCTGGGTCTGATCCCCTGTCCATCCTGTAGGTGCTGTGTGATTGCACTTAGGATGATCTGCTCCATAACCTTGCTAGTGCCAGGCACTGAGGTCAGGTTGATGGGCCTGTAGTTTCCCGGGTCCTCCTTCTGGCCCTTTTTGTGGATGGGTGTGACATTTGCCAACTTCCAATCATCTGGGACCTCCCCAGTGAGCCAGGACTCTTGGTAAATGATGGAATGTCTTCTTGCAAATTAATAAGCTACTAGAAGCAAGTAGTGTAAACTTAACAGTATCTGTGCAAGAATGATTGTGGTTAGTACTAAGTATTTCTCCTGTTTCTTTTTGGTCTTAACTTCTCTGTGCCTCACTCAGCTCACTCACCTGTAGAATAATAAATCTTAGCTAATTCTGAGGCTTAATTAATTGCACTTGTTAAAGGACTATGGTTATTACATTGTGATATGTAAAATGTCAGACTTTAACTGGTAAGAAATGAAACATCTTAATAGCTATACATGAGAAGAGTTATGTCTCTTGAAGGTGCTTTTACCTTTTTTTTGCAAGAGTAATTTGCAAAGTAGAAAGGAATAGAAACGAAAAAATAAATCAGTATAAGGTTTCCTTTGCTGCTAATTTTGCAAGACTTCTTTAAAGTGGGAATGTGTAGACTTTGGAAAGACAGCATAGTGTCCTCAGCCTAGAAAGAGGGTCTGGAACTCAAATATTGATGGCATCCTGTTAATCTACCACCTACTATGATATACCAGATGAATCTGTTGGAAAGCTATAGCTCTGGTACTAGAAATGGTGTGTTTGTAGTCAGTATTTTTTTTTGAGACCTTTTTTTGCTTGAGAACCAAGTCAAAGTGTATTTGTCATTGCCTGGGGAACTGCAAGTACGTGGCTCCTCTGAAGGCCCACAGGCTTTTAGTACATTTCTGCTTGAAATTTTGGTAGACTTGCAATCCCAAGCGATTTTTTGATTGCTTAGGAGGGAAACTGCCTTTTCATCCTTTCAATTAGTTTGGATACAGCAGCTACTCTCAACTCAATTAGTATTTGTTACTTAAAACACTCCCTGCAGCTATCCTACAGTAGCAAATTAACATTTAGTTAAGAAATTTGCAATTTCTTGATGCAAATCACAGAGGGAAGTATACATATATATACACACACATATATATACACAAGTGTATATATATACACACACATATAAAGAGCGGGTTTTGATACTTCACTGTGGAACCCTTTGATTTAAATCGATGAATGCCCCCATAGGAGGAGGTGTTGGAAAAGGTTTGAAAAAGCCTGGGTACTCATTGTTCTGCGGGGACAACAGGAACAAGGTGCCAGGAATCCTAAAAATGCATAGGTTCTGTACTGAGCTATAACAAAAGGAAAATACAGACAAGGATGTTGGAAGATTGTAGTCAACCCCTTGGTTGAGAACTACAGCTGGACTCTGTTCAGCTATGCTATAGCTGAGGGGAATAGTCTAGGCTATGCTGTAGAGATTGGTGTTGAAGGAATAAGAAACACAGGGAATAAACACAAGGAGATAACAGTGGATACTGTTTACCTGGACTGCAGTAAGACTTTGGCACTCTTCTTTAAGATCCTCATAGAAAAGCTGATCAAGCATGCCCCAGATGAACAGACAGTGGTTTGGATTGAGAGCTGGCTGAATAGCCAGCCCAGAGGGCAGTGATCAGTGGCACAAAGTCTGGTTGGAGGCCAGTAACTAGTACTGTAGCCCAACAGTCAATGCTGAGTTCAGTCCTGTTCAACGTCTTCATTACTGACCTCTATGACAGGGCATGACACCAAACTGGGAGGAGGGGCTGATACACCAGACTTATGCCACCATCCAGAGGGACCTTGACAGGCTGGGAACCTCATGAACTGTACCTAGGAGAAGTGTAAATTCCTGCGTCTGGGGAGGAACAACCCCATTCACTGGTACACGTGGGGGACACACACTCACCTGGAAAGCAGCTTCAACATCAGCTGCAAGGTGTCCTTGCTGCAAAGAAGGCTAATGGTATCTTGGGCTGTGATAGACAAAGTGTTGCCAGCAGGCTGATGAAGGTGATCCTTCCCCTCTACTCAGGACTGGTAAGACCATACCTGGAGTACTGTGTCCAGTTCTGGGCTGCTCAGAACAACACATACATGGAACTACTGGACATAGTTCAGTTAAAGGGCCACAAAGATGTTGAAGGGATGGGAGCACCTCTCCTGTGAGAAAAGGCTGTGAGAGCTGGGACTGTTTAGCCTGGAGAAGAGAAGGCCCAGGGGTGATCTCATCAATATCTTTACATGCCTGAAGGGAGTGTGCAAAGAGGATAGAGCCAAGCTATTTCCAGTGGTGCCCAGTGGCAGGACAACAGTGATCAGGAACAAATTGAAACACAGGAAGTTTATCCTGAACTTCATGAAACACATTTTTTACTGTGCGGGTTGACTGATCACTGGTACAGGTTACCAACAGAGGTCACGGAGTCTCCATTCTTGGAGATATTAAAAAGCTATCCAGGCATGGTCCTGCACAACATGCTCACAATGGCCTTGCTTGAGCAGAGCGACTGGACCAGATTACCTCCAGGGGTGCCTTCCAACCTCAACAATTCTGTGATTTTTATCACAGAAAAGTGAAAAGTTTACAGTTTTTAAGTGTTTTCAATTCTGGATGTTTGTGCAGCCACAACATCTACTGTGAAGAATTTGGCCTGTCTGACTTAGGTAATCACCCTTCACTAATACACGTTTATGCAGTAGATGGAACTGTTTACTGAGATAACACAAGAGGTGAATTAGGCCTGAATGGGTTTATTTAAGCTGTAGTGCTTCACACGTTCTGCTAGCACACTGTACGCTGCATTAGCTGCTTTCTGCCTTATTACCCTATAAGGCTCTAAACGTTTTGGGACTTTGTTATTGCAGAGAATTGGCTTTCCACATCTGATACCACTGCTACTGCAATTAGTGTGAACGGGTGAACAAACGACCAGTTTTAAAAGAGAGGGGATAAAGCAGAAACATCTCATGAACAGTAATAACCTATACAGCTTTTCCCTTCCTGTCACAGCAAGCTAGGAAGTGGGAACTGCAGGCAAATAACCAAGAATGTGACATGCTCTGGGGACTTCAAGCTGACAATGCGGTATTAAGAGGTATCTATTATAAGTCAGGGAAATTTCCAGGCATTCTTCAGAAATAACTGGAAAATCTTGTAAATGTTATTTTGCAAATGTTATATTTGTTTAAATTCTCAGTGAAATTTCTAAGTACTTGACTTGTTTCCTACATCACACTTTTGCACTTTATGAAGACTCTAGCTCAAAACTTCAGTGGCAGAGACACTCTCAATATTGAAGGGGTACACTGGGTGTGCAGTGAGATCAATTAGCTAAAACAGTTTCCAGAGTTACAGACTTTTTGCTTTGAACTCTCTATATAATTTCTGTGGTTTGAGTAGAATGATGGTAATCTGCATAGTCATTTTGTTTCTGGTATTGATGTCTGTTGAAAATGCTGTTAGCTCTGTTGTTGTGGCTTATAACACGGGCTGGTAAAAAAAAGCATCCACATATGTGTCTAGGAAGCTTTAGATAATCCATTTTGAAGTGGATCAAATACAGAGATGAGCAGCTCCAAACATTAGTATGATATGAACTGAACTCACTCTTTGCACTGAAAGGGAGCTTAATTAGATTTTTTAATTTAATTTAAAATTGTAGAAATCACAATTATTTCAAACCGGTTTAAAAATAATGAAATGAGTGGAATTTTTTGTCATGTGGCATACATTCATACACAATGCAGCCGATTCATATTCTGGAGTGTGGGGTTTATGGTGCGTTCTAGCAAGATTAATGGGTAAAAACCTGTGGTAATGAAGAACTGACCAACTAGTTTGACATTGAACTGTGTACAAGGAAGAATAAATCTAGTGCTAATCAGGTAACACATAAAAAAACGATGTTTCTTAATCACTTGTGTTATTAAGAGGAAAGTCCTATGAAGACAGTAGTAGTCATTGAAGTAGACTTTAATGTGAAACATTAAGCCAACAGCAGGAAATTAGAGATTTAGAATTTGAAATGTCTGTAAAAATGTTTACAAAAGAGAAATGGGGAGTTGCATAGTATAGTGTGCAGCTCTGCTAATCCCTAAATACAAACAAGTTATTTCAAGACTAGTGTTCCAAATAACTCACAGCTGAACCTAACCCAAGACTGGCAGTTGATGATGGACCATGTAATACCATAATAAAATAAGAGCACTATGGCAGCAGTGAGAATCAGAGGAAATCTACAGCTCTTATGGATATAAGAAAAGTCTCTATTTTCTTTGAACTCTTCCTTTTGTGTCCAATATCACTCCTGAAAAAGCTTCAGATTAAAAAAAACCCCACAAAATCTGTTTAGTATTTTTTTTTTTTTGGTTACAACACAGTAGCCCTTGTAGTTAGAAGGAACAGATTCACACACACACACAGGGGACAGATTTCTAAACAGTATAACATCACCTTTTAAAAACAGGAATAGGTGTGGTTGGTGTGCAAATTCTTGGTGGACAGTTGACCAAGGTGTTGAGCACTGGAATGGGGGAATGTGTTGTATATGCAGTGAAGGCATACCCCAGTATGTCTTGAAAGACTGACTGGGTGCTCCTAGTTATAAAAGATGTGACATGCAAGGAAGCTACATTTGGTAAGCTGAAAACTTACTCTGAAAAACTGGAAAAGAGATTATTTCTGAAAGTATTATGTGCTGGGAAAGATGCTGAAATTAGCTGTACTGAAAAGGGAATTTGCAGGGGGGCAGAGGCTAGTCAGCCTCTGAATCAATTTTGTGCCTGAAAGAAGTTGAACTTAATAAAAATATCAAGGAAAATAAGGTTTAGTAGTGGTCAGATGTGCCATTGCCTTTTACTTAAGGTACTATGTACCTCTATTATGAAGAAATTTTAATGAACTAGGTCCCCAAACAGCAAACACCATTGGCAGTAGGATGTGAAGAATTATTCAAGCAGGATAATCCTGGCAGAGTTGTGAGGCTCTGCCTTCAGAAGTGCAGTGTGTCTTGGGTGGAGGAGTACTTCTGTCAAGGGGGTACTGTACAGCCTGGCCCAAATCACAGCACCTAATGACTGTGAAGCTTTTATCTTGGTGAAAAAGCAAGCTTCTGGCCTACTTGGGAAGAGTGTCTGTAACACATGTAAGGGAGGTTTCAGATGCACTGGAATTGTGGCACTTGTTGGAAAGGGTGTAAGGCAACCTTAAAAACTCTTGTTCACTTTTAGAAAGTCTTTAACGTAGAGCCATTACTTTCAGATAGTACACAGAATGCTTAGGGCAATACACTGAAAAATAAGAAAACCAGCAGAAAAATACGATTACTGCCAAAAAGTTTTTTTGAGAATATCTGGCTTCTGGTTGAACAGAATTTAGTAAGCAAATAACTCTTTTCCTGACTGGAACTGATCAAAACTGCTGGAAGCAGGATACCAATGTTGGGCAATTTGGGATCACTTGCCCAAATATCAACCTGAGTTACAGCTCCCACTATAATGGATCTGACCGAAGACATATGGCCTGTGAGAGTTCCCTGCATTGTAAAATGAGGCTGTTTGTGTTCTTCTGGCTCTGGCAGCCAGGATTTCATGGCTTTTGTCAGCCCTGTTGGGGAACAAAGCATCACAGTGAACAGATTGGGCAGCTAAGCTGTTCCTTCAGAGACCTTGTGCTCACCTTAGACCTGATGCCCCTGGTAGCTTCTGTACCAGCTCACCCCTCAGAGAGTGACTTTTTAGCCTTGAATTTCTAACTTGGGAAGACAGTGATCTATAATGTATTGCTTAGTCTACTTTTAAAAAACAACAGAAAGTACAAAATGACAGTGATATGAATCAAGGGAATGGGTAAGCCATGTTAACATGCTTGGAAATAAAACAAAGCCCAAGAAAAGCCATTGTCAGTGTCCAAGTTCCTTGGCTGTCATATTCAATCATAAACATCCCGGTGATGTTATGTCTGCAGAAGATGTGCTTTATTATTTATAATAGGCTGTGGGAACTTGCCTTTTAGTTGGATTTGTGTTGGTGCTACCATCTTTTTTCCCCCTAGGCTGTTTCAGGTCCTCTGAGAGCTCTGTTGCAGAGCAAGTCTTTTCTCAGATGGTCCATAAACTTCAAAGTCACTTTCCTGTATGTGCTGCTGCAATGCTTTTTTTGAGTTAACACCACACTGAATGTATACATTGAATGCAATACTGTATGTCATGTATTCTCTTAATGAAATCAGCCAGAGGGAAGAGCTTTCTGCTGTAAAATTTCCTAATCGATCTTTCAGAAACAGTGAGCATTCAGGACCAGGTAGTGATTTCCCAGAAATATGAAGAGCTGTGTTTGGTGTAGGAGTGATGGATTAGGCAGACTTTTAGAAGGTAGGCAAAGGAAACATTTTATAAATTAGTGATCACCTCATATCTACTTTTATTTAAAAATCTGTATACACAGAAATTTTAAGCAAGGACAGCAGGATGCAGCATGAGAACAGATGATCAGCATTCGGCAGTTGTGAGGACAAGACACTGTTACCTAGCAACTTCTCAGAGCTGTCTTTTATAAATCCATCCTGTCATGGATGCCATGTATATGCCACAGTTGGTCTTCACAGATTTTGCACTACTTAGTGCTGCAAAATATATCTTCTCAGCGGTAGTATCCTTGGCAGGTATTAAATGATGTCAATCTAGGTTGTTCTTGCCCTACCTGCTTCCACAGCAAGGCAAGGGGTGTGGATTTGTTCTTTGCATAAGTTACCATAAGATGCTTGAGTTCAGAGATGGGGCAGCATCTGTGGAAGCTGTTACTCAGCCTCCTGCCTTCTTTCTTGTACAGACTGAGAAAGAAGGGACAATGATCTATGTTGATTCCCATGCCTATAAGCTGCTCTCCATCTTTTGCCGCAGAAGGTGATTATGAGCTATAATTTTGTCTTCCTGAGGTGAAGAACCCTTACTATGGCTCAGTATTAAAATATGACATGAATAGGTACCAATATCCTCAATTTTGAAAAGTGCTGCTTTTTGTACCTTTATACAATTCTTGGACAGAGATAATTTGACTCTGGACATTCTGGATGTCACAGGATTACAGATATTCAGCAAGACTGATTTAAGGCCTTAACTCTTCTATCTAATCTTTGCCTATTAATCACATTTATTTTGAGATATTGCAAGTACACCATTTTTTCCAATGGCATATGGAATCAGCATTTGGAAATGGTATGTTTTACTCCTTTCAGTATTTTGATGTGTATGCTGTAATACTGTAAAAAGAGAGTTGGACACATTATCCTAAATATTACAGGGAAAAAATACTGAGCTGATTCCTGCATTAGCTTTTTTAATTGCTTTCCATTCTTTGTTATAAACAGATGGAGTGCAGCATCTCTTTCTTCAACAAGTAGTTGTCTTTAATTTGATGTGTTATGAGCTGGACTATTTCTCTTGGATTCTCTTAGAATACAAGTAGTTCAACAAGCTGAACTTTCTCTACAGCTCCTTGAAGCTGACAGACACCACATCTCTAAAAAAGATTACATTAAAAAAGAATTTAATGTTTTGAAGTGATCAATTGTAGTAGTAAAATATTGTGGCTTGTGACTTCCTCAGTTACTTTAAGTGACTCTATATTAACTTGTAAACTATCAGAGACACTGAGAGAACTGAGGTCCCACTCTGGTTTTATTTGCTGGGGTTTTAGCATTCTTTCTATGGGAAAAAATGTCACTGGTAATTGTCACTATTTATAAGAACCTTGTATGGAAAGGATAAGATACAAGCCTGTCACAGTAGTGGTGAATTCTACCTTAAACATGTTTAGTGACAAGGAATTGTTTTTTTTTTCCCCCCCCCCCCCCCCCCCCCCAGATTTCTGCCTGTAATAGAAAAAGCAATGACTGTAAAGACAGGAAAGATTCTGCTCTGTCTCTTCCTTTAGCTGTCTTATCTTTGTGTCAAGGTCTTGATGTACTCAAGAAACAGTCTGAAAAAGTGTGATGTGATCAGTTAAAGATGCACTAAAGTTCTATATTCAACACTAATATCGAATGTGCAAATACAGGGTAGGGAATAGGTAGCAGCTCTGGGCAAAATGGCTCTCAAAATGCATGTGGACTAATGTCAAGCTGTTGCAGAAGAAAAAAAGGCATATGCTGTAGTGGGATGTGTGAAGAGAGGGAGAATCTGCAACATCTTGTATTTAACAAAGTACAGAGCAGACACAGAGGGGATAAGCTATCAGTCTTCAAATACATGAAAGGCTGATGATGATTTGACTCGTTGCTGACTTTTTGACTTGCTAAGTCAAGACATGATGGGCTTAAAATGCAGCAAGGTAGATGTCAGTTAGCAAGGGGAAAACTTTCTGATACTGAGGATACACTTCACATCAGTTACTTCAGGATGTTACATGGAATCAGTCACTGGCAGTTTGTAAGCACCTATTAGCCACATGTGTTGTATGGGTACCATAGCACCACTAACACTGTCTTGCAGCATTCAAAGAAATCAACTGTGTGACCTGTTCAGGCTTTTCTGGGATTATGCCAATATGTATAACTGTATTAATTCATTACCAGGTAGTATTTTGTTAGAGGCAGGAAGAAAGGTAACACAGTTTTTAAGTATATTAATTTATTTTACAATTACTCAAATATCCATTCATGCCAACTCCTAACAATCCAATAGCAAAAGTTAACAATAACATTTAAAGAAGGTGTCCTAAATACACACAGAGTGGTCTCTGTAATACAAATCATCCTGTTACCAGAGCTGCAGGTCATCCTCAGTTTTTGTTTTTGAGGTTTCCCCCCCGCCAAAATCTTTATTCTCTCCTAACTGTGGAAAACTTCCTACAGACAATTCCTTTAACCCCCTTTACCATGGCACACAGTCTTTGAATCTGATCATGCCAGATGGTAAGTTGTAATCAGGATCATTCTTTCTAAGTCATTTCTAAGTCTTTCTAAGGGATGGGTACTGGAGTGAAAAAAATTTACTCTTTCATACAAGCTGGATTCCTACACGCTTTTGTTTTTGCTCACTTGTTTTCTTTATCAATGTATTAAGTCTTATAACTTAGATGATAAAGACTTTTGAGTCAGAGCTTCCACCTACTGTTTGATTAACATCTTGCACATGGAGTTTTTTTCTCTGTCTCTGTCTCTCTTTGGTACTTTCTCTCTTGCCCTTCACTTGCTCAGTGTGCCTAATGCACAGATCAGCTTAGTCCAAACGATTTCAGCTCAAACACTTGGCACATGTGAAGTAGAGCACTCATTCTGGAAATGGCTTTAAACAGCAAAGCTTGATTAATTGTTTAATGTCTGATTTCCAGTTAAACATTTAACAAATCTTATCTTTTACAGTATGCTATGCACAGTACGTGGTACATCAAAGCAGACAGCTGTTAAGATGCACACTGTGCCATTTGGCATATTGGCCAGCCCGCAAGAGTGCAAATGAAGCAAGCCACCAAGCTCTGTGTGGGGCTGGGACACCACAAGGACAAAAAAAAGAGGACACAGCAGAAAAAGAAAGCAGAAGGGTAGTAGCAATCACAGAAGAGGAAGTGTTTTAGGAGCCATGGGAGAGGGCTGCAGCTTATCAGGTGAAGCCTTTAAATATTGAACCTACTTGTTTCAAGTTGATTACTCATTGTTTACCATCTGATTTTTTTTTTTACTGCATCATATATCAGCTCCCCATGAAGACAGAAGGTGGAGCCAAGATAAAAATTTTGTTCACCAGTCAGTTGCTGAGCAAAGTGAACTGAGCACAAGGTAAGTGTTAGATCACAGCATATGATCATCTCAGGGAAGCTGCTCTCATTTACAGTAGAGCATTAATTACTTAGAAATGCTTCTTTTGGCCCAGTGAACTATACTGGAAGAGAGTGGAAATTTTAAAAGTGTTTCAGAAACAGTAGTCATTGAGCAACCAGAGGACCTTGACAGGAAAAGGAGAAAAACCTGTCAAAAGTACAGACCTAAGGAGGATTCTTGGAACAGTCTTCTTCCTAGTAAAATTCATGATGAAACACTTGGTAACATAAAAGAAAACAAGTTCAGAAGAAATGGTATATTTCTAACATGGAACTTCTCCTATTGTTCTTTCCCTAGAAACTGCTTCACTCATTACACAACTATTTTAAAGAAACTCCTTGTGGTAACAAATCTGCATACAGTCTATTTGATAGAGCTAGAAACTGGACTCAGGGAATGTGGCTTTTACAAGCAGAAATGAACACACCTCCCTGTTTTGAAGGTTTATCAACAATAACCCAGTGTTGCCACTTGCAACATTAACAGTTAAACTAGTATAGATAGCAGTAAGGTACAGCATTTTTTCCTATCAAATGTAACTTGATTAGTATAGTCCTTTTTATATTTTTGTGTTTACTTGGCATAAGTACTTTTATTTTTGTTACAGAAAATTTTATAGTTTCTGCCTTTTTTAATTCATATGTTATGATGAGTCTCTTAACTCCTACTGTCATGGTTTGAGATTCCCAAAATCTAATTCCCTAGCTCCATACCCCCTCCCACATCTCAACCTAATGTGGGATGATTTTCTCTAGACAAAACACCAGACTCAAAATGGGGAAAAGGGAATATATTACAATGACTGTACCTTATATACAATCTTAGCTATCTCTACCATGACATAAGTATTTACAATGGATCAGATCTCTTCTCCCCTCCAAATAAAAGTCCAGGAGGGAAGAAGGACAGATCCCTTCCACATTTAGGGCAGCAGCTCCTCTTCTGTTTTGCATGCAGCAGTTGCAACTAGATTGTTGTAGCTGGATCTCTTTTCAATACACACAAGGGGGTCTCCAAGCCCCTCGGCTCTCCTTCGACTCCAAGGGAAGGCCTCACCTGTGGACTGCCAGCAGGGACGAAACTTGCTTCACCACAGGTATATCACGAAATGCAGGGGTATCTTCGTGAAAGTCCCTTCCTCAGGGGATTCACCCCTGAGTCAGAACATCTTGGGCAGCTTTCAGTTGAGAGTCTTTGCCTCAAGAGTTCCACCAGAGCTCCTGTGCTCTGTCTCAACTGCCAATGTGGCAGCAGCAGCGGGGGAAGCAAGGTCACCCCCCTCTGCATTCCATCCGGCCGTCCCGGTCCACCTCCGGGACGTCTTTGAGCTTCTTAGCTCCTCTCTCTCCGGTACTGCTGTACTCCAAGACTCCTCTCAAATAGGAGTCCATCTACTCCTCCTCTCTCTAGGAGGGGTCTCCAAGGGTTTTTGGGGGGGTTTGGTTCAGTTCTTACCCCCAAAACTCTGTCTCTCAGCTGCTGGCTTTCTCTCGGCTTTCCTTCCAGGAGTTCTCTCCTGCTTGGCTGTAATGCCTCTGCTGCTTCGTCTTATCTCTTCTGGCTCTGTGCCACCATTTCTCTGGTCAGTGCCGGCTGCCGCTACTCCTGCTGCTGCCCACGGTGGAGAGAAAACTCCCAGCTTTCATAGCTACAGACACACAGTCCAGCTTAACACTGTTTCTGAGTTTCTATGACCCCAGCTGGGGGCCGGGGGGCCATGGCCCCCCAGAGGGGCTCTTGCCCCTTCAGCTCATGGCTTCAGAACGTGGCTACTTCTTCTTCAACCCAAAACTACAACTCTTCTCTTCCGTTTGGTTGTGATATGTTTATATTTTGCAGAAGCACTCATTGGACAAAACTTCAAAACTTCCAGGGCCACCACCCCCTGGGGTTTTACCATTTTCAGCTGCAGGGGAAAAACCTGATTCAAACCACTACACCTACCATTCCTTCAAATTTCAGCCCCATAAGCCTTGAATGATGCCTTCTTCAGATGAAGGTAATTTTAATTTGAAATGCACACAGAAAAATGGTCCTTTATCTTTTTTAACTCAGCAGTGCAAGTCTGACAGCATCAGGTGCCCCTAAGACCTATCGCTTCTATGACATAATTACACAAATTAAGTCTACAAATTAAGCATGAAAACACCCAAAATGAGTGTGACTTGTTCTGTCTTCCCTTGACTCCACTTCCATGTTTTAGAAATCAAGTGCATGGGTAGGAGAAGTTGTACTGCGCTCCTGTTCATTCCCTGGCTACAGTGATGGGGCCACAGGGACCTGAGGCCATGGCACGAAACACCTCCTCCCAGCACTGGGATGGGTCTGGGCACACCAAGGCTATGGCTGTAAGGAGCATGGTGAGGGATGGGTATAAACAGGAGACACAGAAAATAAAGATGCTATTAATGAATGGCAACATTTAAAATAGGATGAAGGTTGGAGAGTTTGGGAGTAGTTTACCAGTTGTCTTGTCCTCCTCTTTTTATAAATACTCTCCTTTAAGAAAATACATCATGATGCTCTTATGGACTGATGTTTATTGAAAATCAACAGTTCTTCTGTGCTTATTGTAGTAACATTAACAAGAATTATTTCACTAGTTTTCATATGGACGGCACAAGCACTTCACATAGTTAGCAGTAGTTCACAATTAGAAAAATCAAACCCTTGAAGGTCATTCACAGATTTCCCCTCTTTATACCACCTATGTTTTTGCGGTAATGTTCTTAAAGCTCATGCTGCCCATTTTGATTATATTCAGATGAACATTTTTTACTCCACTGAAAAGATGATTTTAATGACACTTTATTGATGCGCACAAGGAGGCATGAAATTAGCTGCGATAAATAACACTATTTCTTTCCAGGAGGCTTTAATTGCTTTATAGTCTTATGTAACTGGGACCACTCTGTGTGTGGGTGTGTGTTTAAGTGCACGTCAGTGTGTTTCTGTCACGCCATTTCCAGATGACAAATATGGAACTAGAGAGTATATGCAAATAGAGCTTTGCCACTCTGCTTTATATTGAGAGTGGAGGAAAATGTCTAATAACATTTGCAACTGATTCAATTACCCTGGCTTGCTGAAATATTTTATTGTTGATTCTTGATTTTTTTTTTCCCTTGCTCACTGTTTCATGTAGATTGTCTCCCTCATTTAACAAATCACTTTTTCCTTTATGTGAAGTGTCATTTCACTTAACAGTAGAATTTTTCACCGCACCTTTGACAGACATTTTATGCATCTTAGAATGGGGATGAATTGATTGGTAACTTGCTGGGCTGACATGTTTTTCTCTTATGACAGTACAAATTAGCTTAGATTAAGATTTGGATCAGATTCCTAACGCCTATGGGGCCGTGTTTTGACCTAAAGATTTCCACCTTGGCAGAACACAAATAAGGCTCATGGTTTAGTTTATATATCTTGGGCCTTCATAATTTTCCTTCCATAACCTGAAAGGGTTTTGTCAGGTAGCAGAAAAAATGAAAAAGAGCTAGCATTTAAAAAAAAAAAAATTAAATCATTAATAGCTGCAGCAAATCCTCTATTTGAAACCAAGCCTAACCCTCTAGGGAGATACTGCTTTCCTGACATCATGGATGGCAGGATCAGTTCAGGCTCTTGGTTCTCTTACAGCCTTCCCTTTTGGAAACTGAAGTAACTCTTCTAGGATGGGTTTCAAAGTATATGTACAGGCATCTTGTTCTTTCAGAGCTGACCCTTACGCTATTCAAAAACAGTGAGTGAGAAGACTTCTGGAGTTAGAGGGTAAGCTGTATGGAAATTTAAGCACAGGAAATTTAGGGATATTTGCTATGTAAGTGCTCCTTAAGGATTCAGCACAGTGAAATCACATCTTGTTAATTGTGGAGGATATGTGCAGTGATAACAAATGGATTCTCCTTGTGGCAAAGCATGATGTGTCAAGATCTGTAGCCTTCTGCTGTGAAAAGTACATAGAAGATGCAGCATGAGCTGGTTTTTATCTGCCCAAGTAGTGAGTTGGCTGCAGGTTTCGTATCAGTGCAAACACAAACAATATTACTGCCTTAAGGATAAGATAAAGTAACTTATTAATTTTGACAAAATTCAGTTTCACAACCACAACAGCACGGCTCTGTCAGGCACCATCTACCTATGTGGGCTGCGAGTAAAGGTTGAATGAGCTCCCTTTCCTGACACTTGTCTCAGCTGTATCTGAAGTGGCTACTTTCGCTGCCAACACTGAGCACATGCGCCCAGACCTTGCCCTGTTGTCTGGAGGAAAGTGAGGAGAAGGCTGCCAATTGCCTCTCCCTGCCACCATGCTGCCCACCAAGGCAGCTTTACCTCCACAGCCTTTTCCTTCAGTGTCAACACTGGCCAGGTGTGTGTTGCAAGAGAAACTTGCATTCAGGGGTGCACAGGGAGAGGGCACTTGAATGAGCTGCTCTGGGGAGAGGGTGTGAACCTGGA
The DNA here is from genome assembly GCF_003945725.1 of Corapipo altera. Taxonomy (NCBI): domain Eukaryota; kingdom Metazoa; phylum Chordata; class Aves; order Passeriformes; family Pipridae; genus Corapipo; species Corapipo altera. The sequence goes on along the minus strand of NW_020884876.1, from coordinate 909,474 downwards.
GCAGAGCTGTGGTCATCGTTGTGAGACCTACAGGATTTCACTCCTATGCTTACCACTACAAATTTTCTGTGTCCAGCACTTGCTTAGTTTCAGTAACAGCTTATTTTGCTTCTGCCTTTGCCATTGCTGACCATAGCTTTCAGAATTCTGTTTTAACCTATACTATCTGGAAATTGTAAGCCAGTAAGTAACAACCATTATGCTCCCGTATGTTGCACCAGCAGTTGGGAATCATTTGGTGATGCAGTGGGAACTACTGACTTCCTGCATTCCACTCTCTTTTAGCACATGCAGTCACAAAGGAGCAGGATGCTGCATATGCTTTAGTCTGCAATTCCCAGTACAGTCACTCACTCAGAGCTGCCGGGGGGGGGGGGGTATTTCAGTTAGAGATGCTGTGTATTTTGATGATGAATCTGCTACGAGACTGGAGGAAGGTAACAAATAATTTATCACCGGACACATTCCTGTTTATAATCTTTGTGGCTATTGCTGTATTGCTGTTAGATTTTTAGCACCTTTGTTTGGGAAGAGACTTCATATTAAGAAATCTGTCATTTGAAAAATAAAGCCTGTGCATGTCTATGCACATTTGGTACAGAGGGACTTAAAATATCCAAACAATCTTCTAAGTGTCCCATCATCTGGGACACCTCACATTCTCCATGTATGCTGTGGAGTATGTAATTTGGGCATGCAGGCACCAGGGCAGACCAGACACAAAACACTGCTGTTCATATTTGGTCCCATGAAACAGAGTGAAAAAAGCAGAGAACAATGCTCTAAATTTAGTCTGTTTAGAATGACATACCACTAAGTATTTCCACCTATTTTCAAAGCTCCAATAAAGCGGCATGGCAATACTAGTAAATGTCATTAGTTCTTTGAATTAATAGAATTACTGTTGGCAACCAATAGTAATAGATTAGACCAATTCCCATCTACTACATTATACTAATTCTTGGCAGTGTGAACATAATGAATCTGAGGAGTTTACAATGCAAGCACCCAACTAAAATTTGGAATATAAATTCTCAGCCTGTAATCACTTCCTTTTTTGCCTCTTTTCTCTTTAGTAGAGGCAGTATGATTTTTTCAGTCAGAGAGTCATAAAATTTCTGTTTAAAGTTTTTATCAGTTTTCTAAGACACAGTTCATTGGTTAATGTTATTTTTTTTAATAATCCTTTTCTTTTTATCACAGGTCATTTTCAAACTTCAAGAAATCTACCTGAAATCACTTTTTTTTTTAAAGTCAGATAGATTATAAATTTTCATTACCCAAATAAATTGGAATGCCATCTTAACTGGGTTGTGAATATTAAAGTACTGAGAAATGTTTTCAGAAAAACAGTATCTCAAGCATATCAAGTGTGTTCTTCCCCCTTCCCAGTGTTTAATAGCTGTACTGATAAAAACAGCATCATCACAATAGCATCATCACTATGTAAGCCTTTGAAATGCTACAGAAGCTGGTATTTTGTGACTTTAGCTCTTTATTTCTCTGTTGTTGGTATAACTCCCTGGAATAAGTGAAGTTGTTTTTGATTTGTGTGGGTGAATGAAGTTCTGCTGAGGCTGTTACCACCGGAATGGGCTTGGGATTTTGATTACGGTTCCTTCTGTTTGCGAACTGTTCCTACTCTCTGTCTGGGCTACAGTCCAAACACTACATGAGTGACAAGAATTAAATCTGAAGAGATTCAGAGACTCCTTTGTTTCTTCACCTATTCATGCTAAATTTTGAATCCTTTTTGAACAATCATACTGAAAAGAGAGAAGAGAGCAACTCCTTCTACTTGTTCCAAATAGATGCTGGTAAGACAGCAAGCAAACACTCCCTGACACCTTTTAACAAATGACTTCAACTGCTGAAGAGGACCATTGCGACCTTATAATAATCACACCTTTGGTTATCGAGGTGTGATTATTAAATGGCACTAATGTAGCATGCCAAAAAAATTGATCTATGTCACAGGTTATGAGAAGATCTGTACAGATATTGAGTAATATCTGTGCTCTTTCCCCAATGGCAAATTTATATACAGCTGGCAACTTCCTCAGATTTGAACACAAAGCAAGCACTAAATCTAAGCCTGACAATATCCTGCACAGTAAAGGGGAACCATCAGTCATAGGCAAACTTGCCTGAGACTGCAGTGTGCATGGAGAACTGTGGAGAATCCAGTGTGCTGGATCCTTCAACACACAAGTGGTGAAAACTAGGCTTTTTAATGGAAAGTTGAATCTCTCCGTATACTTTTAAACCCACGCATCCCAAAGGCTGGGCACCAGAGTTTTATTTTTTATTTCATTTTCCTTTATGAGCTATTTATGTTTGTTTGTCTGATACTTCATCTTGCTGGCAATCACTAAAGGAATGTCCCTGAAGAACTGAGGAATTAACGTTCCTTCTGTTTCTTCTTTACAACTAACCTTCCAATACCACTCTAATGCAGAATCAGAGTTTTCTGCAAGCTGAGCAAAAGGAGTGGATGAACCTACTGTTCGACCAAGAACAACATAACAGGGAAAAAAAAAATGTACAGCAATCTAGAGATAGGGAAGCGTAGTATCTCTGAAATGTCAAAATTTACACAAATGATAAGCAATTCTGAAACTCTTTCACGCCCTTCCATCCAGTTTTCATGATTACATCAACTTCTGTATTTTCGGATATTCTGAAGCAACCAAATAGTAGTCTGCATAGGGAGAACTTCCCACAGGAAAATACTGAAAGCAAATGCAAGACAACACTGTCACTAAGTGCTGTATCAAAAGATCTTGCCCTTCTCTGTCTGTGTTGGCCACTCTTCCTTTAGTTTAACTTCGGAAGGATTTTTACTTTGATATTGCTATTTTCATCACAGAATGGATGATTAATGGAAAAGAAAGCAAAAAACAGTTGTCTCTTTGCAGTCCAGCATAAAAACAAATTATATCACTGGTTTGAAAAATGTGTCATATTCACTCAGTAAAAACAAAACCCCTGCTTTTTTCTTGCTGTTGTATAATCAGTTTACAGATTCCAGAGGCTTATAGAAAAGACAAAACATTCAGAGACTTGGAGACTCCATAAAACCCCCTTTCTTTTTGCTAATGTGTGCAAGTCCAGTAGATATTGTTAATTTAATTCTCTTAGGCTTATAATCAGCAGAAGAAAATTTATATGGAAAATGCATTTTTGTAGGCATTTTCTTTCATAAAATAATCCTCTTAACCACTTTTCCCCTAACTGTTTGAGCAAAAATTAATTCTCAAGAGATTAGGAACTTGAATTATGAGCATTCAAAGAAACTCCTCTGTGATTTGAAAATATTGGAAGCAAATCATAGTCACCTAATAAAACATGAAAATACAGATGCAGAAATATATCACACAGAGATATAAATCCTTCTTTGTGACTCTAATTCTTATGCTGTGAAATTAATTTAGGTAATTCTGCTTTCAAAATGAAATCAGAGGTATCATAAAAGAAGTACTTCAGTAAACTTGTTGAATGTTGTTATAACTGGTCATGTTGGAAATCTCAGATCTTTAGCAAAAGAAAATAATATCACTACATAAAATGCAACTGCAACTCTACAGCTGATTTAGGAACTGAATCAGGCTATCAAGAATCACAGCCAAAGAACAGCTTTCCTTTCTAATCCTGGTTTAGGGAAAAACAACACTGACTTTTAAATGGTCCCTAACAACTTCACATAAGATGTCTTTGATTACTGTCCTGTGCAGTTTCTTATTGCCAGCTAACATTTCTCTGCCTGACTGATAATTTTGACTAAGTAAATGTTTAAATAACTGTGGCCAGCTACTCCTACCTATTTTGGAAGTAACTTTTTTTCTAAATACCTTTTTTTGAAAGGTTGTTTTGCCTGGACAGTGCAAGATATACATAGTTTTCCTGCTACTGATCAACTACTGTATTCCAACAGATGCAAATAGCTGTTGTGGAAGACAAGGGATAGATTAATGGGTTTTGGAGTATTTTTGGCAATGGATTTTCTACGCTGACAATTTGTCAGCAGGAAATGCCAAGTGAAGAAAACTCCAGAGGATCCTACAGGAGAACCTATAATACCCATTTGAAAACATGGCAAACATAAACAAACAATGGCTGCCAAAGGTACAGGAAGAGTGGTTCATAAAATCTTCAGGATAAAATCTGGATTTCTTCACTGCATTAAGTTTTGTTTTACTATTTAGTTCACAGTGAGAATCCAGAGATTTTTGCCATGGAACACTGCAAAGGGAGATAGAATCACAGAATCATAGAATCGACCGGGTTGGAAAAGACCTCCAAGATCATCAAGTCCAACCCTTGATCCAGCACTGCTGTGCTTACTAGAATATAGAAACTGAGTCACAGTATTTTGATTACATAGAAACTGAATCACAGTATTTTGATTACATTTTTTAAATCTTGTATCTCTGTGTAGAAACAACAGGGAAGTTAAGAGTAAATTTCCTAACACTGCCTAATACTATGCTCAGTTGTTTATACTATCTGGTTTGCAAAACATTTTCTAGAGCAAGAAGGCTCTAGAGTAGAGTTGGGAATTTATGCCAGTTCCAAAGATTATAAGGTCTGTTCACAAGTATGGTAGAGCTACAGGGCTGATTTTCGCCTTTGGGATGAAAATTCATCTGTGAATTTTGCTTTTGCTCTGTCTATTTAGCAACAAAGAGTTAAGTAATGCTTTAGCTTATCCCATTCCATTTTCCAATGTTAACTCCAAGTCTGTAGCATTGTGGACCTAAGCCTTTTGTGGACCTTTAAGTTAATGTTAATCACTAAATAAATAAAGGAATTTCGGAAGCATTTTTCAGGACAATGTTTTCACCACATACCTCTGCCCAAATCCTCCTGCTCAAACCCCTAGTTATGCAGCTACCTGAGCAAACACATCTAGCACTGTTTTTTGAAACACCAGTTCTGGCTTATTATCATTTGAGATACAGGAAGGAATGAGAGTAAGAGATGGGAGCCATGGGACAGCAGAATGCAGAAAGCTCTTTTTTGACGGGAAAATTTTTTGGCCACCTTTTCCTATCCAGCTAAACATAGATGGTAAAACATTTTATAAAGTAAAAACAACTTAAAGTGAGAAAGGACACCTAACTAACTTACAAAAAAAACCCCAAAACAAACAAATTACACTTTGTATTTCTCTTTAGATTATATTGTTTTTACAGTAGAGATTTAATCTGTTAACAGATGGATGAAAAAAGAAATTGTTTTTATTTTGTTTTTAATGTTTAATCTCTTCTGAGAGATTTTGTTGCTCAGAAACCATCTTTTACTTCTACGAAAAATGTACTTATTCTTTAAAATATGATCGTACTATGATAGATTGTATATAATACACCATCTGGTATTTGTATTCCAGTCTGGCATGCTCTAGGTACATTATTATCATATTATTTACATGTTTTCTGCTGATCATTTCTGAAATACATTTCACTGATTCTCTGATACGCTTTTATCATTTGACTCTGTGAATACATATTGTCAATAGGACTGTCTGGGTGTTTAAAGACTACAAAGAAACTGAGAAATTGCCCAAGTCTGCTATCAAAGTATTATACCACTCCTTGTTAAGGTGAGAATCATATTCTTGCTTGATGCTTATAATCCACTTCAGAGAAACACAATGCCCACTCTCACCAAACTCAGAAACATGCTGGAAATAAGACAACTGTTTTGTTTTGGGTTTTGTAAGCACTGTTCTTGATCTGGGTCTAAGCTATGCCTCGCTGTCCAGACTGAAGGCTCACCAGGCATTTGCTTTTCTTGCTTCCAATGCCATTTTAAAATGTCAGTGTTCTCCCTGGAACCAGATAAAAACCATCGAATGACATTTAAATTACTCTCAAAGTACAGGCCAATTTCAGTAAGTCCATAACTAAACTCCAGCTAGGTATCTTCCTACTGTCTGCCAGAAGTCCCCCCTCACATTCGCCATGCAGATGTTTGGTTTGCTCACCTCCATGACAATGAATGAGACACCCAGTGACCTTTCAGCTTGGCTGCCCCATTATGCATATCTTATGCGTCAGAAGATATTGAACCTGAAAAAAGAATCATTTGGTGATAGCCTACTGCTGCATATTCAATGGAAAAAACAACCCTGAGAAAATGAGCTGGATTGCTGACACTAGAAAATGTGTGTTTACTTATCTTATTGTAACATATTTTCACTCAGTCTTGCATGAAAATTCATTCATGGCACTGATGTGGAAAACAATATAAAAGTTGCCTATCTACTAGAATTCATACTGTGGAAAATATACTGTCTATCCAAGAATTTCATTGTTTCAAGTCTGCAATAATGCCCAGGCTGACCAGTCAAAGCCTTTTATCTACATCCTTATCTCAAAGACATTGGTTCCAAACTTACTTCAGTCAGACCAGCTAAGAACTTGTTGAGAAATAATTTGTGTCAGTAAAGCATCTTGTGTGATAAAGCATCTTGAATCTCTTTGCTCCTGGCTCTTTTCACAGAAGAATTTATTATATATCATTTTCTAGGATGATACAACCAGAAAGTTGAGTGAATGCGGAAAGTATAAACTGGGTGCTTGTACATTTAGGTAAGATTGCTTAGATGTAAAAACAGGCAAGAAAACAGAATTAATAAAAGATAATTCATAGTATAAAAAACCAGTAGGGCTGTGCTGTAAGACACAAAAATTACAAAGAAATGTGATTTGGGAATAATACACTGCATTATAATTACCTTCCATCCAGCATCTGAAAGATGCTTTATTCTGGAATGCATACATATGCAGAAGTTGGCTTTTGAAAATACACTATGTTGCTTGTCCTCTTTCATCTGAATCTGATTCACTCATTTCAGACTAGTTACTGCCAATTCATAATAGTGTTGATGAGCATGGGTTCTGATCCAATATTACTGTACAGTGAAAAGTATGACTCCAAAATAGACTACTCCTATCCTCTGATCTGTAATGGCATTACATGGCATTGCTACATTTTCTCAGTGACATGTATGAATATACACCTAGGAAGCAGCAAGGTAACCAAACATGTATTTCCAGTTAGCCTAAGGCAGACCCTTACAGAGACTGGTACTTGTACTGACACATGATGTGCTGCTTCATTAAAGATATCATATCAGAGAAAACCTTGAAGAAAAAAAGCATTATGAAATGTAAAACAAAGGAGACAAAATTACTTACCTTTTTGTGAAAGAAGCAGGTATTGGGAAATGTGATACAAAGTCATAAAATGAACACATGAGAAATAATGTCCTGGAGTAAAGGGGAACTCCCTGACTAAGACAGGGAAGCACTGCTCAACAATGTTCTGATTTTAGTTCCTGGAATCTTTTAAACTGGCTTGGAGTAAGCATAGAAAATACACAATGCAGAGCAAAATTCTCCTTACTCAGTGGATGGACCAGGTAAGATAACTTCTCTCCTTTCACGTTGATTTCTACACTTTCCTCTTAACAAAGGTAGCAGGTTTTGTCATGGATCTAAATATCTTGTCATTCTTAATTCCTGTTATCTTTAAGCAGTTATTAACACCGGTTCACCCAGGGTGTTATCCAGGTTATCAAGGGACTTCTTGCCAAGCTAATGAAAATTTCCAACTGGCACACACCAGCCATATTACCTTCTGTTGCCTTTGAATGATCTTTCTGGTAGAGACATGGCCAAAAAAATGAGTCCAAGAAGCAATTTTATGCACCAAAACACACCTAATATCCATACAGTTTTTAGGTGTCTTTCAGTTACTTGTCCAACTGGGCCAGTAATGCTAGAATCATGACACTAAGGGGGAATTGCTCCTTGCTTTGAATTTAAGGAGTGGCAGATTATAAAGCAGGGAAAAAAAAAAATCTTTGTCAAGGTCTTCCTACTGCCTAACTTTATCTTCCTAACCTTGAAGAAATATCAGTATAAGCTTTGCACAATAGGATTAAGAGAGAGAGAGATGAGGTTCCTTCAAATAAATTATCTAGAGGAGGGAGAAAAACTCTCCTCTTTGTCACTTTAAGCAACCTGCATTACCTCTCTGGTTAGTAGACTGATAGACTGAAGATATTTGGCACTACTACACTCAACTATCATTCCAGCACATCAGTAGCAGTGCTTTGGAATCAAAGTACTTGACCTGCTCCTCTACCAGGAACTAAAACTAGTATCCACCTCTTTGTACTCCTCAGGGATGCTTGACTTTAAAAGTGCTGCTCCCACCATAAGACACAACTTACCAAGAGGCCAAAGGGCTGCAACTGCAATGCAGAGTTGCTACTCTGCAGAGCACATTGGGCCTGCCATAACAGAGAACCCAATGAAATAAGTGTCCTCTCAAGAAATAAGAATGGCAGGTCTAGGAAGACTTTTTCATTTATCAGCCACGCACTTTCCATGAAGGCTATTGTTTGTTAGGGTGCACTAAAAATCTTCCACAAATACGTAAAGAAAAACATCTTTTCCACAGAGGAGAATTTTTGCTCATGTTAACTGCCCTGCTAAGTGTGTGAGACAAAAAACAGAATTTGTGTCAGTCTCTTGCTTCTTCCTCCCCAAATACCAGGCTTGCAATTTCTTGCAAAAGACAATATGACCACGGAAGGATGTATGTGAAAATCTGCCCACCTCTTTAAAGATCAGCAAAGCCTTCTGATTTTGTCATGTTCCAAAAACTGGGGAAATAATGATCTGAAATTTAATAAGGTTGAATAGCCTATTAACAGAATAGTCATGCATGCTGCTTACTTGTTCTACTAATGACAAGATATAGGCATTTAGTGGCATCAAAAACTGAATAAAGAGTAAGCTTCATATTTTGACATCTGATTCTTCTGATAAATGAGTATTGCTATTGTCTTCTCCTGTCAAAGCATTCTCCAAACAATATGTTCTTAAATATTAGAGTGAATATGTAAGCTAAACAAATAATGAGTACATGAAGATTTCCCAAGACAGCTCAGAATCATGTGTATTTTGAAATCTAATGCTGACAGAGTATGCATGATGCTGTGAGGTGTTCAGAAACTTCTCTTTCTTCTTCACACTATGTTCATCTGTAAACCAACAGTCCTGGGCAAAGTCTACTGTGCTGACTCAAATTCACAGCTGCCTCTTGATATATCACAATATGTCATTCAGCAATACCACTGAGGAAAATGTAATTACCATGCAACATCTTGTGCTGTCTTGGGATTTCTGACTGCAGAAATACTGTTGTAGAAATGTAGGAACAGACCAGCTGGGTCATAAGCCATGATGCTGTGTTGAAATTACCAGTCATGAGGGATATATTCTTTTTTAGCTGTAGGCTGTATGCCTTATCTTTCTACCTGACTGTGCAGAAACTTGCTCACTGTCCAAACGAACACTTATACAGTGTATTTAGTTCTCATAATATCCCTGTAAGGTAAAAATCTTAACATAGAAGCAACTAAGGGCCAGATGAATTGCTGCATTTCCACAGTCAGCCAAAACAAACCAACAAACAAACAAACAATCCATGTAAGGACATAAATTGACACTTTAGTTGCACTTAGTCTCTCCCCCGAGATGGATTTTTCTTCCCTAATGCAAAAATACATAACCCCTGTAGGAACGGATCTCCTACTGAACGCAAGAGTGAAATCTAAGACACCAGCATCTGAAACACTTTATGAGCATGACCCAAGCCAACTGAATTGCTGCCTTTTTCTTTGAAATCAGGACCTCCACTCATAGCTTTGTTCTGCCCCTACAATGACTGTTATGATTGACAGGAGGAAGAAGCATTAACACTCACACACTTCCCCAGTTTCAGCACAAGCTTCAAAGCTTCTATTATGGACCTATTTTGATTTCTCAAATATACAAATAAAGTCAAAGATAGTTGATTGCTCATACCTACAGAGAAAAGAAGAGATTCTTACTTGTGACTTTTAAAGCTTGTATGCCGTTCTGATAATGGTGTTGTAGACATGAATAATAAAAAAGAATATGCATAGGTGGTTGTTCACATTCCTTTTGTTTCCACTGGAGGTGGCTCAGCACAGAATAAGGAGACTGAGATCTCAGACTACTTCAGAAAGACCGATAGCTTCTTATACCAGCACTTAAATTACAGAATAGTTACGACTGGGAAGGACAAGATCATCTAGTTCCAACCCCCCTGCCATGGGCAGGGACATCTTTCATTAAACCAGGTAGCTCAGAGCCTTGAACACTTCCAGAGACAGGGCATCCACAACTTCTCCGGGCAACCTGTTCCAGTGCCTCACCACCCTCACAGACAAGAATTTCTTCCTAATATCTAATCCAAACCTACTCTCTTTTTGTTTGAAGCCATTTCCCCTTGTCCTGTCACTACATGCCCTTGTAAAAAGTCTCTCTTCAGCTTTCTTGTAGGCTCCCTTCAGGTACTGGAAAGCCGCAATTAGGTCACCCCTGGAGTCTTCTCCAGGCTGAACAATACCAATTCTCTCAGCCTTTCCTCATAGGGGAAGTGCTCCATCCCTCTTATCCTATTGGTGGTCCTCCTCTGGACTCGCTCCAGCAGGTCCACAACCTTCTTATGTTGGAGGACCCAGAGCTGGACACAACACTGCAGGTGGGGTCTCACCAGAGTGGAGTAGAGGGGCAGAATTCCCTCCCTCAACCTCTTGGCCATGCTGCTTCTGATGCAGCCCAGGATACAATTGGCTTTCTGGGCTATGAGAGGACATTGCTGGCTCATGTCCAGCCTCTCATCCACCAGCACCCCCAAGTCCTTCTCAGCAGCGTTGCTCTCTCTCTGTTTAATCCCCAGCCTATATTGGGGGGTTACTGCAACCCCTAATTAAAACGTTAGGTTATTATGGATGAATATAGCACCAGGAACAGGAAAATTGTAAAAAAGCTGCAAGGAAAACCAAGCTGACTGCAAGCCAAGAATCTGAAATGACAGAGAGCAGTATAGAAGGTTTTCAGCATTGGAGGGACAAAACGGCCATTGGGATCAGACACTCCAGAAGGAGGAAGAATTTTTAGCTTCATATTTGAAATTGGTTCACTGAATTGATCCAATGTAAAAATATCCTCAAAGATAAACTTTCTCTGATAGACCAGACCATGTCACATTGGTGAGAAGAGCCATGATGATTGCTGTGAGTTGATGGTTTACTACTTTATGTTTTGTCTTTATATTTTCCTCATATCTGCTAGTTCTTCTCATCACCTGCTTTGTACTTACTATATGTTTCTACTAGGAATAATTAAAAAGAAAGAATGTATTATATGAAATGTAAATAATCTTTTACATATCAGAAATTCATACCCTCAGTGTGCTTCTGGAAAACAAACTCATTTCTCTTGACAGTGGGAACTGAAAAGATCTATGTTCAGGATTCATTTCCAATTGACACCACAATGACAGTGTATTTGCTCCCTATGAGTTTAGAAATCCACGGAGCATTGAACAAGCTGTGAAGTCTGTCACTGCAGATTTGATTCCCAGCATGTTACTGATATTTTGCAACTTATTTTTTTCCCCCTAGTTGGTTCTGGCACAGTAGTTAAAATAAATCCAGAATGGCTGTTAATCTCGTGTTTTGTTTCCTTCATATGACACCTGTGACAAAGCTGCACTGCCTGTGAAATGCACTAATATGTATGAAGCCTCTGAACTTCATCCATTTCTCTCCTTGACCAGTGTATTGTTTTGACAAGTGAACTGTTTATAAAAAATTGGTTCAAGAAAGGATAAATCATAATGGAAGAACACAGGGTGGGAGCGCATCACTCCAGGCTTGGTTAGTCTCTCATGCTGTGAAGACTAACACCATAAAAAAATATAAAGAAACAAAGGTTTGATGTAAACCAGGGAGCTGGACTGCTCCTGCAAGCTGCTGAGTAAACTGTTGAGCTGGTAAAGCTAATATGTACTTCATTTTAGTGGTGTGAAAAATATTATCTATAAGAATATTCATTGAAAACAATGGGTCTATCAACACCTAGTTCATTTGGATGGGACCAGAATCCTCAGTGCATTTAAGAATTAGTACTTCCAGAAGCTCCTGAGATACACAAGCATGAAGATATCTACCTGCAGCTGACTTCTACTCATGTTACTTCACTTAAAAGGCTCTGCAGGTTAAAAATATGCTGGGAAATTAACTGTACTGCTCTTTTAATATGATAAAGATTCTGCACAATAGTTAGACACTGTTTATCTGTTTAACTTTGCTGTCTCTTCAGTTCTTTCTATAGACAATTAAAAAACACATAACTGAAATTCTTCCTTCTCAGTCAAATGTATTGATGAATTTTAATAGAGAACATTTATTCCAACCTTTAATTAAGTTTGGTGGTCTGAAATCAATAATCTTTGCTTTGAAACTACATACTCTATCATGAGTATTTAAAACCATACAACTTAATCCTGCCATAAGGTGGATGTCTGAGTGATAATGCAGCTTTCTAGAATGCGTTTCAGCCTTTTAAATTGCCTTTCCTTGGGTCATGATGTAAAACAAACCATTAAGGATTTGCCCCAGAACAGGATGAAGCAAACCTTTGCCAAAACCAACCTTGTAATCTTGAAAGGGTATTGTGAAGGTTGATAGGCAAGAAATCTAATCTACATTCTCCAGCTCTTAATACAGAGTTACTGCTTAAAGAAAGAGTCGAACAGGCTGCATTTTCTGGTGTTATTCTGCTAGATTATTCAGTGATTCCTACTACCAATTTCCTTGTGAACATATTTGCAGTAGTTAGCATTTGGGGTGGAAATAATTTCATTTAAATATGTTTTGGGAGCAGTGCCAGAGTTACAGGCATTTTTTTTTTTGTGCATTTGAGGGAAAGGGAATTTTACAAGCATGAAAATACATACCTTGAGATCCTGAGTTCTCTTTCTAGAAGAAAAAAAGGAGTCTCAAAGAGCATTAAAGTCTAAAACCTTTCTGGTAGCCATTTTGGACTTTTTCATCATCTACTAGAAGCTCTTAAGTGTTTTTTCAGTCTTTACTTATGCTCTGAAGTACAGCACACTTGATATGAATGGGACATGAGACAACCTAGAGAACTCTTCCAAGTAGCAGCTGTTTGGAACACAATGATCAACAAAACACATCAGCTGGGGATAACTTCTGAATGAAGACAATCTCTGGGTTTGATTTAACAGTTTCAGCTGTTGTCAGAGTACTTGGCATCCTCTGAACAGGAACAAGTCTTTCTGGTAACAGCCTGGGAGCTTGTTACTGTTCTTCCACTGAGGCTGGTATCTTTTCCCACCTCACAGTGAACTGGTGCTGTGAATGTTCCCTATCTTGGTTGCACAGCTTCAGCTCCAGGTCTGTACTGAACTGCAGTTGGCAGATACTTTATTAATACAGCCTAGAGGAGTTAAGAAACTTTTCAGGTAATAGAGTATAAAGTAAAGCTGATTACAAAAAAAAAATAAATCACTAAGTTTTGCAGAAGCTTGAAATTTATCCCTTAAATTTCCTCATGGAGAAAAATGCTTAGTTTGGAAGATCCTCTCCAAAATCAGAAGTAAAGGAGCAATGCAATTGTGAAAAATGAAAAAAGAAGCTTTTAATTAAGCCCCTGTCCTGTCCTGCACACAGACACATCTTTCATCTTCCTGGTAGAACTTAAAATTTAATTTTTATGGCTTTATTTTTCTTTTTTTTTTAGAAAGCAGTTTATTTTGGGGAATGGGTCTTTTGTGTTAATCATTGGCTCTTCCATTATTAAAGAATCATTATTAAAGACCCTGAATGCTTCAAAAGGTTTGTGCCACTGAACTGTGGGATTTGTGCATGCTAACAGATCACAAGCTGGACATTTCCAGTGGTCACAGCACAGCCATGATGTTTGATGTGGGTGCACAAAATAGGCAGTGCTGGAGAAAACCTTGCATTTTCTCATCCACACAACTACAAGGCCTATCTCATTGCAAGTAACTCATTTAGTTAAATCCTAGACACCCCAAATGGAGTGCTAAAGCTTCCACTAAATAGGGGGAGGGTGTCACTCCATAATTTCAGGTAATTCCATAGGCACCACTGTGATACAACTGATTAACTGTAGATTTTAGATCTGGCTGGAGAAGTGTTTTGGGGCACAGTAAAGAAAATGTGTGGTCCTTTCCTCTGCAAATGGTTACTTGCTCACTCCAGCGAAAGAGATTTTTGACAGTTCATCACAATAATACCATCATATTTCAAACTTAAAGTTGGTTTGGGTTTTGTTTGTTTGTTTACTCCATGAAAGAAACAAAAAGGTAAGAAGCAACTACTAAAAAAAATGTTAAAATCAACTGATTCTAGTTATTTTCTGTCTGTTGTTATCTTGTGCTATTCTGTTGAATTCCTAGAATACTTTTTGAACAAATGGGAAGTGTGACCACTTTATTTCTTGTCTTCAGAAATGTAAACTGTGCACAAGTTTTATTATCTGGCTAGACTACAGGCATGTCAGGATGCCCTGTGGTGTCAGGTGTTAAATCTGGGCTAAAAGATGAAGCACACAGATCAGAACTGAGCTTATCAGCTCTTGAGAAAAGCTGAAAAGTGAGGACAAACCACCTGCAGTGGCTAGAAAGAGAAGCAACTATGGGAGTCAGGTGAGTTGCCCTTGCAGCGAACTGTGAGTTTAACACTAGATAAAAGAATTACATCTTCTCTAAAGGGCATTCATACCTAGTTTGTTTAAACCTTGAAATCAGGGAAGTATTACACCAGTCAGGCTAAAAAGGAAATTGGAATACAGTTTGTATCAACCCTGAAGCTGGTCTCAAGTTCATTTAACTTCTGAAAACTTAAGATATATCCACTTTCTGGATCATATAAAACAAGATTTACATTACTGCTTTATACTTTCTGCCTACTTGCCAATTTTGTTGAAGAACCTCTTATTCTTGTCAAATGAAAAATGAGCCAACAAAACTTCCAGTGACAGTGACCCAGTCGTTTAACCTCAGGCTGCCAATTTCTATATTCATTCCATGTTTCACTCTTTAATATAATTACTCCTGTTTGGAATAGGCAGTGACAAAAAGTGACAAAATGATTTGACCTTTATGTATTACTACCTGATTAGTTTTTCCACATGTGCTGAAAAAAAAAAATAATAATTTTCCAAACATTTGTATTAATATTCATTTAAAAGTGCTTTTGCATGTCCTTCATGTTCTTTAGGATAGACGCTATACAACAGAAAAGTACTTCTTTCTTCTTTTGCCCTACAGCTAAGCAAATTTTAATTAGTAATTATTGAGCTTTATGTCTTTTGAAAAAAAAAATCAGTTTAATCTGTATGAACGTTGTCAGGTAAATATATTTAGACCAAGGAGCATTTATTGTCACTATGACTACCCTGATCACTTGCGCTGCCATCCTGGTTGAACTGAAGGAGTTTTTGACTTTTTAGTTCTATATGAACCAGACTTAAGATCACAAACGAGACTTGGATGCTCTGATTCAAAGAGGCATGAGATGGAGTTCATAATGCCAATTTGGTTTCCTATTGTAGAGTTTGTTTCCTACATTGAGATTCACGATGGCCACTATGCTAATTGTCAAGATACTTAATCAAGACAGAGAGAAAGAACAAGACCTGTGAAACTCTGGCTATGTCTGTAAACTTAGTCTTTCTCAGTCTGCAAAAAGTGTCTTAAGATAACCTGCATCCATACGTCTTTCTACCATTCTTAAAACTGGGGTCTAATGCATGAGCACTGGCCTGCCAGCACTAATGGTGAAACTTTCAGTGCCTTGGTTACCCAGCTCAACCCAGTGTTTAAATCCACAGATTTAGCTTATCTTGACTAAACATCTACCAGTATAAGATGCCACAGCCACCTGGCTGGCATCAGCCCTAAAGTAAGGTGAAGGCCTTCTGCTCTTCTAGGCTCTGGAGGATTCCATGTCCTTGCTCTTGATTTACAGGCAAATTTGAAAAACTTCTGTTTGTACATATATATACATATATATGTTTATTAATGTTAAGGGAAGTTCTGCCTCTGGAGTCTGTTAACCAATTATAAATGTAAGAGCCTTAAGTACTACTGTAGTGAAGCTAGACAATTGAACATTCTTTCCGTGTTTTCTTTAACCTCTTTTTGCTGAGACACGAAACCTTCAGTCTGTGATTACAGAAACTACATCATCATCAGTGTAAAATCAGTATGGTAGGTCAGGAACAGTGTTCCCAAAATAAAAAAAAAAGGCTTTTTTAATCTGCTTGATGTCTCTTTTAAGTGCTCTAAAAGAAGTTATTTATCATATGAATTTTTTTTAAACTTTAAAATATGTACAGCTATCTTTTGCCTACTGTAAAGGTTTTAACACTTTTTCTTCAGTAAGAAATACATTTTAGAGAAAATTAAGTCATGAACCACGTGATTTTTTTTTTTAGAGTCTAGTCTTGACTGTTTCCTAGTAGATACAGCAATATGTTATTTATTTGCATACCCTGAAGCTTGACAGTAGTTACCATCAATCATGCTATCCATGTTTATTCTTGATGTACAAGTAGCACCTTCTGTTAACCATGTAAAGGTATCAGAGTAAACCAGACATCACAGCAGCTTAATAGATTTAGTCATAGCACGATTCTTAATGAAATCTTTATATTAATATATATGTCCGATATACTTCTAAAGGAACTCTGTCATGGATGAAAGTTAGCTGAGCAGTCATTAACTGAGACAAAGGGAAGGGTCACCTTGTACCTTTGGAAGAGAATGCTTCCAGTAACTGTAGCAAGGATGTGCAAATCTGATGGAAACACTAAAACTTCAAGTATATTAGGGAGAAACTGGGCAATGGTCCCTGGGACTTTTACATTCTACTTCTCCTGCTTGTTCATTGTTTGACAAGCTCTTCAGCTTATTACCTGCAAAAGTCAACATAAGACAACATATCTGATGTCAAATGGAAGAGTCATAAGAATGAATGCTTCAAATAATCCTTCTGCAAAAGTTGCTATGGCAGCTCACCACAGTATTATTGAACTACCAAGCAGCTATAAAACAATGTTTAAAGAGCTGAACAGATGAGGACCAAGTACTCAGGGGGAAATAACAGAACAGTTGACTTCAAGACTGTGCAAGTCTCGATTCATTAGTTAAGTATTTGTAAAGTATTTCACAATAGTTTAGTATATTAGAAGAAGACACTACAACTAGACAAGCCGCTTGAACAGGCAGTTATTACTACTGGTGTTCAGAGAATTCAAAATAATTCTGTTGTCTATATTTCAACTTTTTATCTGAGGACTGGATTTATTTGGACATACAAATCAGCCTGTTCACTTGGCAGACATCCTATAGCCATGACAAAGTCCAGCTAATGCACCAAAGGAGAACACCTCCTTCTTAGCCTAGATATATATACATTAATCTTTACTCTTATTTAGGCATTGAGACTGGAATACAAAATTTAACCCTGTGGGTACTATGATTTGGAATAGCTGTCTCTGTCATTCTCGGTATAAGGTTTCATGTTCCTGAGGAAAGCCAAGGGATAAGACAACTCCCTCCAATACTGCTAAGGTGAGACTGGCTGAATTCTGGTGGAATCCAACCAGACTCTCTTGCCAGGAGGAGCTCACATGATGAGGGTGTTGCTTTCCTGCTCATGTTAGTCATTTCCTTTCCTTCAGTAAGAAAACTGCCCTATAGCCAAAAGAAGCTATAAATTAGGAGCTTCTGAAAAACATTTCTGGGTCTGAAGCCACAAAATGGCAGCTCTTACTAAACAAATTAAAAATAGAAAAATCTATAAGACAACAGTTTAAAAGAAGAGAAGGTAAACAATTCACATGTGACTGCAACATTAAGCATCTCAAGGCTGTGATTTCTCAGAAAAAAAAAGTACTAGAACAAAGCATTATTTTACTAGGTAGAAAAAAACTTTTCTTAAGCCAAGATGTCAATTCCCTCATTTTTGCAATGATGGATGAAATAACTGGTCATTGTCCAAAACCAGGCAAACAGCCTCTAGCAACACAATAAAGACGTTACAACAAAGAACACTCTACACATGGGTATGTACAGGTAGCACCTGTGATATGGGCAAGGCCTTTCAGACTGATTCAGAATGCAGACTGGTTTTCCAGTGTTTTGCCTTAAGTAATGGGCTACTGGCTATAACTGGGAATAGTTGATTCCTTCTGCTGTGAGATGCGGCATTTTATGAAGTGAAAACGTTTTCTTACTTTTTGACCAGTTTTAGTCAAGCTGCCCTCCTAGCTCAAAGAATCCATCTGGCACATAACTTCCCCTAATCAAAAATCAGAAGGTTCAAATTACAGTTTCCCAGGGGCTGTGTAAGTGTTAGAATGGAGAAGAAAGCTTTGATGGATCCAGCATGCAACTAAGAAATGCTGTGAACTGATGCAATTAATGCCCTGTGAGATTGTGATTGGGAACTGACACATCCACAGATTAACAATATTTCTGGTCCTGAGATTTTACAAATTCTGGACCTTTCAGAACAGGTATTTTGTTGTTTGGTCTGTTTGCCTTTTCCCAGGTGTAATGCTTTGTAGAAGCAGCAATCCCATTACAGGGTGGTTGGAAAAGTTTGGAGTTGGAGTATATTTGTTCTTTGACAATTTTGATAAGGTCTATGTTCTGATTTCTCTGCCTCATCTGCACTGTCTGTACCATGTTCCTCCCTGAAAGTACAATACAGCAACAAGAACTCCAGGAGCTGAAACTTGCAAAATGTTCTCTTTGAGTGGCATTAGCAGCCTGCAGAACCTAGTGTGCTACACACAACGTGACAACTCTCCTCCCCATTCTGCCATCCATATTCATAAGCAAATATAACAGTTACAAACAAACATAAACTGTGTATATATAACAAACACAGAAAAAACCTAAATATGAAAATGAAAACAATCTCTGAAGAGATTGTTTTAATGACAGCTATTAACTAATACATCAAGGAAGAAATTCCCACTCTTGAGTAAATTACTTTGCATGGGCAAATATCACCCAATAAAATAAACTGCTGATCAGGATGGAAATGTAAGGTTTCTGGCTTCTTTTAACTAAGTAGGTATTCCCCTATGTACAGAAAGCATTTTCATATGAGAAAGGTTTTCATATGAGATCAAACATAAGAGACTGAGAGCAAAATGCCCACGGTGCAGACTAATTCAACATGATTTTGTATAATGTTCAAACTTACAACTGATTTTTCGTTTTCTTCTGGGAAAGGGCTGTCAAACGAAGCAGGCACTAAACAGACACATTTGCTCTTTAAGCCTGCATGTCTATTAGCATTCCTTCTTGCTGCAGATCTGAAATCAAATGCAGTATGTTTCACACCTGTAGCTACGAGACTTTTCTGATTTTTATAGCTGGAAACATCCTTTGTACTTATTCTGCAATGTCGTTATTCTTTCCCTTCTACAAGAGTGTTTTCTAGAAGCTCCTTTTTATTTTCTTTGCACCTTTTACTCAAGGCCACTAGCTTGCAAAGCGAAGTGTCTAACTCTTTAAATAATTTAACATGAAAACACGCACATCTGGCATCTGCTGCTACAGCTCAAGAAACTCCAACGTTTCCGAAGACAGCTGTTGACTATGCAAACGGCAAACCAGGGCAAGGAGGGACCCAGAACCTCAAACCTGCAGCAAGCATTTTGACCAAGGCAGGGCACTCTGAAGTGCCACCGCAGGCGAGCCAACGTTATCTCAAAAATACAAAATAACTTTTCCTAGCAACTGTAACATGCTTGGTTATTCTGTAGCACTTGCCGTGGTTCGGTAGGTAGCCGGGCTCCCAGCCCCGGGGCTCCGGTTGCCCCCGCACCGGCGGGACGGCGCCGGGGCTCCACCGCCCTGGCTCGCGGGTCACTCACCATGTTGACTTCCGAGACCACGTCGATGCTGGCGATCTCTATCCGCATGCCCACGTCCACGGGCGGACCTGCGGGGGGAGCGGGAGGCGGCGTTAGCGCACCGCGGGGGGCCGGAGCGCGGGTCGGGGGAGCGCGGGCGCCTCACCTCCGAAGTCGGGGCGGAGGCGGATGTCGTAGCCCTGGAGCAGCCTGTCCACCGTCTCCTTCACGTAGGACATGTTGCTGGGCCCGTCGGCGCTGCGGGAAGGAGCACGGGCTGGGTTAGGGAGGCCGCCCGGGCGCCCCGCGCCCGCCTCCCTCCCTGCCTCCCTCCGCAGGCTGACGGCGCTCACCTGCGCGCCGCGCACGCCACGGCCAGCGCCAGCGGCAGCAGCAGCTCCCGCGGTCCGGCCCGCCCGGCCGCCGCCGCCCCCATCCCGGCGGCCGCTCACGGGGGACGCGCCGCGCGCTGGAACTTGGTGCGGAGCGGCGAGGAGCAACAATTCCCGACGGCGGGGCGCATGCGCTGAGCGCCGCGGGCCCGGGGCCGCCCCCTGCCCCCCTGGGCCGGCCCGGCCCGGCCGCAACAGGTGCCGCGGGAGCGCCGAGGGCGGCGAATCCCCGGGGCTGGCGGGGCACGGCGGGACTGAGAGCTCCGGGCTGCTGTGAGCGAGGGGCAGCCGCTGCCGGTGCGCCCCCCCAGCCAGCTGGAGCGGGGGCTTCCCGTCAAGAGACCGTGAATAATTGCTGAGGGCACCTCTGTGTGAAAACGCACACCGACGGGGTGTTAGCCGTGACGCGAAAGGGAAATGGCAAATTCGAAAGACATGGCGCGTTTCGGTGCAGGTAGCGCTCTGTCCCGCTGCGGAGGCTGGAGGTCCCGCCCGCCCCTCGGAGCGCTCGCCGCTCCCGCAGCGCGCCCGTGGCGGAGCTGCCCCGCAGCGGCGCCCGCCGTGCCCCGAGCGGGGGGTCGCCTCAGATTTTTAGTTGTGATTTTTCAACCAAAGTAATTGATCTTGCGTTTAGAAAGAGGTTGATTGATTGATTGATTGATTTTAAGACTCTTGGAATGGATGCTCTAATGTAACCTCACCTCTCGTGAGCAATATTACACGGTGACTGATCGGAGCCCTGTGAACAATTTATGGCTTTGCCGGTTCCGTGCCGCTCTATTTCACTGCACTGTAGCTCAGCAGAAATAACATTCATCCCTTTAGGATTCAACCCACTTCACCTGTGTGCTACACATCCTTCTTGTGGTGACCTTGGGATATGTACTGGAGGCTTTTGAGGCTACTACAGCGTCATGCAGACCTGTTTCTGAGAAATGGCAGACTTTTGATGACACTTTTTGTCACTGAAATATGCCAAATATCGAAAAATGCAGGAATATTGACTATAGATAGTTTGTGACACACATTCTGGTGATAATTTTGAACATTTTAACAATGCAATTTTCTGTGCAAGTTTGTTGCTCTTGGAGAAGGACCACAACACCCTTCCTCAGAGGTTACCATGGGAGTCTTTCACATCCGCTTTCTCTAACCATGACAGTACAAGGTTATGAAAATAATTATTTTTCTGATGTTTTATAACAGTATAATAAAGATTTTCAATTGTCTTTGGGAAGTATTACATATATTTCTTTTCCTCCTAGTTCAGTAATTAGTTGCTGCAAAATGTGACCTCCCAGCTCAACTTGATCATACCTTAGCATTGCTATTTGGAAAGAGTTTTGTTCAATTACAATTGGTGTGGCTTGCATAGAGCACTTAAAAAAGAAATCCTGCCATAGATGTCTATCACAAAGTAAATTTATTCAGAGTTGTATCACACACAGCCATAATAAAGTTCTCTGGTTCATCTGAAGCACTGAATTAGGATTTCCATGGGACCGTAGAGTCCCTTGTACTTCTTCGTACTGTGCAGCATTATATTTAGCTTTGTCATAAGCTATGTGAAAATCAAATATACCTGTGTGAAAGGGAGACCACTGCTCTCTCCCACTTGCCAAATTTTGTTCTAAGGCATAAGTGCAGGCGTTTATTCTATATGAATTCTTCATTTGCTGCACATGTTGGGGCAACTTTAGTTCAGATGAGCTGTAGTCTGGCCGCTGGACTAATGGTACATTAATGCTTGAACTGTTTTAGGTGCTTTTCTGAAGCTTATCATTTGGTCTGAGAAGGCATGACCAATGCCTGTCCTGCAGGTCTCCTGCCATTAGGGACACCTCAGCCCAACAAGTATATTCCCAAGGAGGATGAGGATGTTCTCCTTGGCAAGTCAGTTTCTCTGAAAGCTCTCTCAGCTGAGCTGTCCTGGCTTCTGCAGACCAGTCTGGAGCTTCCTCCACCAAACATCCCAAAAAATAAGACCCAAAGCTGGCATACTGTAGAAATTCAACTCCATTTTGTTCAACTTGATTGCTGGGGACATCTGGGCTCGAAACTGGGGTCTTGAAACAGCTGCAAATATCCTGCTGTGTGGAGACAATACTGAAAAGCTCCCTCACTAATTGGGGTATGGGAATAAAGAGGTTTATATGGTACTTTTAATAATCACACAAAGGAGGACCTGCATAGCATTACACTGCCACAGCAGGCATGGTGAGAAGGGTTCTTTTTGTCCCATGGGGTAGATGATGGAAACATGTCTGGGACCTTTTTTCCATTGCTTTCAGGACTAAAAAAGATGAATTATTATCAGCAGGACTTCCATTGTGACGTGTTACCAGCTGAAGTGGTAAATGGTTTAAGAACTTGAAATTCTGCTTTCTTTGCAGATGATCTGTTTCTAGGAGAATATAGTATGCTTTTCCAGGCCAGCAATGTGGAAGAATTTTGTTATAATTTTGATAAAAACACACCTTGTGACACAATTCTTGCTTTTGGCAGCTCTTTAATAACCCCTTATATGAAGAACAGTTGACATCCAAAATGAATGACTATGGGGAAGAGGCTAATTCTCAAAGCCCAGATATTATCAGTATTGCTCACAAACATTTTCTAAAAGCTTATACAGATGCCAAGACATCTGGTGATCGGATTTGCACATGTGGTTCAAACTGTAGCTGCTTCTGCAGTTGATAAACTTGATTCAAAACACAGTAGTGTCTTTCCATCCACTCCAGTGGGGTTTGCTCACTCACTCAGGCTGAGTGAAACCTGATGGGTACCCAACATGGCTTTTGGGCATCTTGGAATTTGCTGAGCACCCCAGAATGTAGGCACTTAAGTAGATGTGCTAATTTTCGATTTTGGAAATCAGGCTGCTTAGTGTCTAAAGTCCGAGGAGGTTAATCTGGAGACTTTTGCCACATTTTTAAATGTCTCTCACCTCTGAGATAAGCAGTTGTAAATCTACGTTTTCTAATAAGGTTGGAGATAACATATAGTCTAACAAGATTGCTATGCCAAAAAAAGTGCATGTCCCCTGCATGGAAGCATCTGCCTTGACAGAACCATTAAGTATTTCTATCACTACTACCTTTCCTGTCCACTGCAACTGTCAGTGAAATGAGCTCCTAAGGCAGAGCTGTCACCCTGACCCATGTGTGCTATATGGTGACACCAGCAGTGTGCTCAGGTGCGACACAGCCAGCTCACAGCCTGTAGGAGCTGTAACACAGCTGTACCAAACCCAGTTTGGTTTTCAGACTTCTGTGGTGGTTTCAATTTCAGCTCTTATGATCTTTTCTTATGGGTATTTTCTCATATTTGTATTCAGTAAGCTCTTTTCTTGAAACCTTTGCTAATGATGGTGCCAAATTCCTTTCCCAATAATTTCTACTGTAGTTTAGTATATATAGGGTCTGTGAAATAGACACACAATTTGTGAATAAGACTTTTAAAAAATATTTTCTGGTCTGTGTTAGTGAAGGCAGACCTTTTAGGTGGGAAATAGTTTCATATTTGTTAAACATATATAAGCACTAGTAAACTAAAACAATTGAAATCCACTAGTTCTAACATATTAGCCCTGTCTTTTTTGTTTATATTCTAGGCATGTCTAATGCCTACTAGAATCAATAAAAATAAAAATATAATCATAAAGAGTGATGCATAAACCATCATAGGCCAGCTGCCTGTTCATTTTTACCTTCATTATGCATAAACTTTGGGGGAGGAAATCTTTTTTCTTACACAAATGAATGTTTTCAGTTATTGAAGACCTTTTTTGCAATGTTTATTTTAATTTGGAATCAGAAAGTGCACACAGTACAAAGATAATGTCCTGCTCAGATAGTGTTGGCTAATTTAAAAAAATGCAACATCACTGAAAAGAATGGAATTTCTTCCTGTGTCCCACTGGATAAGATCTGTAGGCAGGAAGACCACAAGTTTTAATGAAACTAAGGGAGGAAAAAAGCAAAAGTAGTGACTATGCAATCTCTCTCTAGTGATACTTCGTGCCTTCTTAAATGTAGAATGAAGGTAGATATATCTTCATGCTTATACTCAAAAAAGAAAAGGGGAGCTGTGTGTCTCGTACTGTGCACTTTGTATGTGGAGATGATGACTGAAAATGTTAATATTCGTAATACTGACAAGTTTTGCGTCATTGCAAATAGGGACTTGCAGACCCAGGATATTCCTAATGTGTGTCCAACTGGAATTGCAGTTTTTCAGTCAGTGGAAAAAACTATTGCGGCAACAGGTACACCAGGCACAGGCCAGAAGCAGGACTGGTATGAAGTATGAAAGCATGATTAATTAGGAAAACTTTATTACAGTGTGACAGCATGCACAGAAAACAGATCAGGAAACCAAACTCAGGATCTTTAGATTATTCTTTGTCAGACATCTGTACCCCAGTGTTGCTTGGCTGAGTGGATTTTCATACTGCATACGCAGCTAGAAGAATAATGAGAATTAGAATGGGTATACATTTTTTTCTTACTTGGTATTGAGCAGGTGACATTTGTCAGTAACTATACCAATAAGATATATTCAAATTTTAGATCAAATTTGGAAAAATTAAGCTAAATGATTGGGTTTGAAAACTATGAAACAAAACCTAGGAACTGTGAAATGACTACCTGTGGAACTAAAAAAAAAAAAACAAACTGTTAAAATTTATAATTTAAGAGGCAGGTGATGAAATAGGTCATTTATTTAATCTGCTTAGTGCTACTGTAATTTTATACCTACAGTAATTCCTTTAGTCAAATAGAGCTTGTGAGCCATCTTCTCAAATGACAGAAACCCGCAAGCTAAAGATACTTTTAGTGTGCCCTGGGAATTTCAGTGCAGCAGCAAAACTGTGGAAGTGATCGAGAAGAGCTGAGGAGTGACACACTGATCCTGAGCTTTATCCTGGGATCTATAGACACTGTGATGCCGCCCCACACTGAGGAGAGCACCTCAGGCTCTCACCCATTTCCCTTTCCTTTGGGTATCATAGTAAGCTTCCACACTCTTGCCCTTCTCTAAGGAAAAAAAAAAAGGTACATATTGTCATTGTGCCCCCCCTTTTTTTTTTCAGTATACTGTAAAGATTAATTAAGATCTTCCTAGAGCAGGTTCTACTCTCTTTTAAGAGCCTGTAAAATACTTAGTACAGTTCTTTTAAGATATTAATAGTAAATATCAAAACTGTGAATCAAAAATTCTCACCTTTAATAGTCAAAGTGAGAAGAGAATATAAAAGAGGTATAGGATTTTGTCTTGCAATATCTATAGCCAGAATAATTAAGTAAGTCTGATCATGTCAGAGAAACATCCTTACCACTCCTTTGAAAACCCTTTTTAGGTTTCCCAGCCTGGTGTCTACACCAACGTCCAACATCCTTTCTTAACATTACAGAATTTGCTTCCCCTCAAGGTGGTAAGCCCAGCACTGCATTCCTAATAACAGAAAACCCTACAGCAGTACATTTCCTTTGCCCTCCCTCCTCACTACCTATGGGAAGCAACCCTGCTGACCTTCTGAGTCCTCCATCCCATGTGCAAGAGACTCAGAAGCTCCTTCTCCCTCTGATTCTGGCTCAAGAAAAGGAGTAGAGGCTAAAGATTGAGGTCTTTGTGCCAGTTGCTATAGAGATTATCAAAAGAGACAATCCTAGCTTCAGAGAACAAACCATCCAAGATAAGTTAGGAAGACATGCCACAAGTGTTCAAACAGACATGAACAAGGTGAAGGCAGCAGTCAGTCTATATGCATTTGTATAGTTTAGTGGCCTCAGTGGACATATTAACTACAAGGAGCCAGTCACCTTTAGTACTGCTGGAAAACAGAAAGCAGTTGTAGGCAGCACTGTAGAGGCTGGTTTTAAGGAGGTATTTAGAGAACAGAGACATAAGAAGTGTGATATTGTTATGATTTCTCTTAAAGGTATTTCAGGTACTTCCTTTTATACAGTTCCTAAAAAGTGATGTTTGTCAGTGGTGGCAACATGTCAGAAGCAGGATATAAAGAGTTAATACCTGATGTATTATCCTGTAGAAACTGAGCACACATCTACCTTTCCATTACAATTTGCTCCCTTGATTTTAACAGGCTAATGCATGCTGTGGCAAGGTGCTTATACATTTGTACGATTGAAAACTTTGCTTCTATGCTTTTCAGGCCTGTTAATGTCTTCATTTGTACAGGGTGGGTTTGGGGTTTTTTGCATAAGAAATTAAACACTGCTAAGTGGAATGGCTCAGAATTTATTTTTCTGATAAATAGAGTTAATTTTCTCCAGCTTTGCCTTTTCATTGTTTTCTGAAGCAGCTCACTGCAAATCCCTATTTAAATTGTCAAGTTTTATGAGTAGTATTCTCATACTTGGAAGTATTTTACCACACTGAGCCACTAGAATGCAATGTGTCTCTTTGTCCCATTTCAGTGATGTGATGCACTCACTGCATACACTTGTAAATCTGAGTCATGTAAATAAGAGCCTAGCTTATTTGCTTCTAGCAATAAACAGATAGAATGGCTGAATTCAGCCACACATGCAACTTTTCTGGGTATATCTTCACATAAATGTGAATATAGATCAAAGCATTCCTTCGTCAGGAAGAACAAAGAAAATACTTAATCAAAATGAAAATTTCTTTCAGAAAAGATACATTTTTGCATTATTTACTCCCAAGAAATTTAGAATTAAAAGATACTCCTGAACAATCTGGTCTGTCTTTGAGGTTAGCGCATCTCAGAGCAGAAACTGAACTTGGCTCTGCAGTTGAGCAGGCTACATAACTTCCCTTTCCAGTTTTGAGTATTTTATGATCTTGTTACTACAAAGGCTGGTAACATCACTTTCTGCCCCTGATTATGGTTTACAATTCTTCCATGGAAACTGCAGTTCTAGTTCCTTTGTTAATCTCTGATAGCTCCTGCTTATTTGGTATGTTACATTGGTGAGAAGATCGAAAGTCCTAAGTAGTTTTTCCTCAAACTAGTTTTACAGTAGAAGTTTGGGGGTTTTAACTTAAGCCTGATTTGTGATGAAAACTGCTGCTGAACATGGGCCTTTTCCACTGGCTATCACTTCCAGTTTTAAAATTAAATCTGCACAAAACTATGCTTCTCAAACAGCCAAGTTCAGTAAGAAAGGAAACAGATATTTTGGTTGAGATTTTATAGTACTTGTTTTCTAAGGAGTTGTGCCTATATATGGTAAAACCCTAAAAAGTAAAAATTAAAACAGAGCCAGGAATGGTCATCACAATTAGAAACAGTTC
The DNA here is from genome assembly GCF_003945725.1 of Corapipo altera. Taxonomy (NCBI): domain Eukaryota; kingdom Metazoa; phylum Chordata; class Aves; order Passeriformes; family Pipridae; genus Corapipo; species Corapipo altera. The sequence goes on along the minus strand of NW_020884876.1, from coordinate 881,981 downwards.
TTTATCCTCTCGCTGTTGCACCTGCCTCATGAAAAGTAGGCATTTTGTATTTCCACTGATTATCAAGGTTGTCTGCTGCCTCCAAGGATAAGGAAAATTTGCACTGTGTTTCAAGAATATGTCTACAAAATAGTTCACCTCTCACATTTAAAAGTGATTATTATGAAAAGAGCAAAATATAACAATAAAACCTGCCAGACTGCAAATTTACAGGCTGTTTTCTTTGATGATGGCAAACTCCCCTGGAATTCTTTTCAGTAGATTTACAGCCATGAAAATGACAGCATTAGATATGTATCACCATGCATAGTCATACCTACGCTAGGAGAAAACAAAGTGGGTATGATTTTAACAAATGCAATAGTCCTACACAACAGCTGCTTGCACACTCCTTTCTTGTCTCAGGAGCATATCTGAAGAGTGAGATGCATACTTCTTGCTTGCTGAAATAGAGAGCACATGTGAATCTTTTCAGCTGGGAGTCACTTCATCAACAGGGAGGTGTAAGACAACAAGTAATTTTACTTATCTCTTTAAATGATGCAGGGGTGAGGGTCTAAAATCCATGATTTATATATGTTGTGTGGGCTGGAAGCAGTCACTGGAAGTGGTCCATAAACTGAGAAATGGATTGCACCCTGTCATTTGTGCTGTTTTTAGCTAGTTGAAAAAGAACCTTAAAATAAAGGCTAAAATAAGTGCAAAGATATAAATTTGAAGAAAAAAGAAATTGAACACAAAGAAAGAGAACTGGCAAAGATGTTCCTCAGCCAGATCACAGAACTGGGATGCTAGCATTTTTTTTAGCCCCTGTTTGTATCTCTTCCCACAGCAGTGGTGGGCACAGGGATGCTTGCATGGATAACTGCTCTGAGAAGAGGTCTTCAAAAAGGATAGATGAACAACAGGGAGTACTGGTTTATTCACTGTTCATGCATTTTGAAAAGACTGAGCTCTTTGTGGCTGCCTTCCAACCTACCTCAGAGAGCAAAACGATCCTGACTTCTCTTTTAGGGTAATCAGCAGAATCTTAAAGCTGGGGAAGCAGTAAAGGGTGAGATAAGGGGTAGAGGAGCATCCCCTTGTTCCCTTGAGTTTCCCTAGAGCAGCATCAAGCATTTGTGTGATGTCAACAATACTATCTTCAGATAGTTTTTAATACCATCTTTGGACAGAAGTGAAAGAGATTGAAAGAAGATTTTGTTTTGTGGACAGAAGACGCCAAAAGAAGAAATGTCAAGAATATAATAATTTTATAATTTTGAAACATTTCTCTCTCATGTTTTCCTACTGTAAGGGATGATTCTGGCATCCTTTATCTGAGTTAGCTTCTCATATTCTCAACCTCTCTGTTGTGTCTTCCTTTGTCTTGCTAAGTGTCTCCTTAAGTGACTTGTTCTTTGATTCTCCTCCCTTCAACTACTACATTAAGGCCTAATGTTTACTTCAGCTTCTGGACATTATCAAGGTTTTAATTTCAGCAAATCTGCAAAATGTGTTTCAGTGTTGTCTCTGTGTTAGAGCGATCTGAGATGCCAGCCCACGGGAATTGCAGACAAGTCAAATTCCTTTTCATCCCACTTTGAGAAAGGCAAAATATCACCTGCCTATAGTCAGATAGGGAACTGAGAAATCAGAAAATTCGTATAACAGGATAAAAACAACAATAGTGAGGCTATAAGAAACAAAAATATTATAAATATAGAGAAAAACACAACACTGTAGTAAATTAGGAACTCAAAGTGAAAAATGCTTTCTGGTTCTGATCCAGAATTGCTAGGGTGGCAGGTTTTTTGTTTACTTCAATGAGTTTTGGAACAGGATCTATATGACCCCAGTATCTAAATCATACGTAAGTCAGGGGCGATTTGTACTTCTTTGTTTTGGGTAGGCAAAAGATTATATTTTTCTCTGGAGTAATAAGACAGGAACGGCACTGATGGTTTTCTGTGAGACAAGAGAGAGTGCTTGTGTCATCTGTCCTCTTAAAATCATTCATCTTGTGAAGTCTGCATCCTGGAACTGTGTATTTGTCTCTGTAAAATATTCAACTTCCTTTTTGTCCCCTGTATTTTCCACCCACATGTTTTCACCATCAGCAGTGGAAGTCTTCATTTCTCATGTCTAAGTGGGCTAAGAGGTCAGAGAGGTGACAGTGGAGGCCTTCTCATGTAGACAGGGTATTTCTCAGATAGTGTTAATGTCGTGTACTCTGATTTCTGTGTCCAGCAGAGAAATATTTGGAAAGCTGATTATGTATTAAACATCTACAATGAGACACAAAGTCGACAAAATGTCTAAACTACAGAGAACATGACTATTGGTTAAATACTGACCTATTTGATACTTAGTATTTATATGCTTTACATTTTTAAGTCATTGTGTGCATTTAACTAATTAATACCTTCAAATATCCCTGCAACATATGTAAGTCTTTTCTAAAATTTAAAGAAGAGAAAATTCAGACATAGAGGTTTGAGGACTGAAATTTTAAATGCAGATTTGGGTATTTGGCCTCCACGAGATCTGTGTCACTCTTACATACAAATTCATGCACTTAGAATTAGCTACACTTGTTGAGAAGATTTGCCCTAAATAACTTATCCAAGTCACAGAAATCAGTGGCAGAACTGGGAAAGGATCTGAAGAGTGCATCTTTAAAAGCAAAAAGAAACTGAGGTATAAAACTATTTATGTTTTTTAGTGCATTATACTTTGTGAATTTTATAATTACAACAATGGTTTTGTTTTCACGCTATTTTTGAAAAATTCGATATAGAACATAAGAGACGCAAAATGCTGCAGCTGCACTGGATCAACCCTATAGTGTATACAGACCAGCACACTCTGTGACTGTGGCCAAGAGCTTATATTTGTACTGTTACAAACTACTTTAGAGTGGACTTGTCACTGTGCGTTAATTATCTGTTGATCCATACACTTTGGTAAAAGCAAAAGGGTATTGGTACTTCATCAGTCATCTTTCACTGGGTATAAGAGCAAACTACAATACTCCAAGGATAAGAAATACTCCAGGAAGATTGAAAAGGGTGAGAATCACCTCAGAGGCCCTGGATCTACCTCATCTAACTTTAAGGCTCGCTGTGCTTTGAGCAGTTTGGACCATGACTTCTAAATGTCACTTCCAAGCTGAACCACAGTGCAAGGCTTCCCGTTGATGAAATCATCACGTGGGAAGGGGAAGAGACTTTATAATGGATACCACTGTAAGATACCTCTCTGAGTGAGTAGTGAAGATCTGGGAATTAGTTTTGGACAATGGTTAAAAAAGACCTTATCCTGCGAAATGATCTCAGCGGCCATTGCTGTCAGTGGGAGGGAACAGCATACTATGTTTCCCAAACAGTTCTCAGATCTCTGAAAATGATATTCAGGTATGCCTTAAATTACTTGATGAAATGCTGAAGTACCACCAGATGCTTCTTAATTTTCTGTTTTCCACCCACTCATCTAGTCAGTGTTTTCTGGGCTTGATGCCTTTGTATGAATGCCTATAAGACAAAACCAGCCCCCTTGTGCTGCCCACTGCTGCCACAGTGTCCTTTCCTTTCTGGTGATGATATGAAAATTTCCCTCAGTAACTTTTTGAGATGTGACTAATGCCACTCCATGCAACAACCACCAGATGGTAATGAAGAGCAGACTGGTTGTGTGTCTTCTGTAGATTAAGTGTATTATAATAATAGCAAATTTTTCTTTTGCAATCAGAGCTTACAGTTCTAAACACCAATTTGTTTGGCTGTTTACAGACCTCTGGGCCAGTCTGCTTGGAAGCTCTATTTGTGTAAATCCCCCAATCATTCTGTTTGCTTTTATACTAAAATATGTTAAAGGGAATATTCTCTACCTCATGGGCAAATGCTGAAATTCTTATTTAGAATACAAATATGATCATTATAAGAAATGTTTTGACTACATTTGGCGTACCACTAAACAAGCTATCTCTTGTAAGAAGGTAGATGCAGAACACCTTTAAGTGACTGTGTGCCTTGCTCCTTTTGCAGCCATAATATTTCTTCAAATGTAATAAAATATGTACCTCTTCCAACGTAGAAAGGAAGGTCTCTGTTACTGTGTGTACTTGACAACAGCAAAGAGAGCAGCGTTGAGAAGTGAACCAAACCAAAGCCAACTGTCTCTTCTTACCTGAACATCATTGTCAATGAAGAGGTGGTGTTGAACATGGCTCACCAACCACCCAGCATAACAACATGAGGGAAGAGCAGCATAAACAGAGCTTATTAAGTACTGCTAGTCCCAGACTTTTGAGAATCAGAAGTAAGCCCTACAGGGCTCATGAGATTCAGAAGTCTCAGTTTTACTTACCTGCCTGCAGGATTTGGGGTTCTTTATGCAGTACCTTGTAAAACACCTAGGTCAAATTTTCAGGGGTTTTTTTTCCCCCCATTGTACAATCCAAAGACTTTGCAACTCTTTCCTCTCCCTCTTTTAAAGAAAACTAAAGTTCCTCCTGTCTTTGAGAGACCTGGGCAAGCCAAGCACCAGGAAGGTTGGGAGAAAATCACTAGAGCTGTTGCCAATGGCTTCAGTGTGAGTCAGAGGCCAGACTTATGGCTTCCATGGCATATTTAACTCATTCCTCAGGCATCTGCCTCATATACTTCTGGGATTAATAGACATGTAATGACTGGGAACATGAAGCTTTCCAGGGAGGCAGCTTGTTGGTGCTTCTGCTCTATTGTTACCTCTGGGAGCAGTTGTTAGCAGCAGGATGCAGTGGTCTTAAAAGCATGTGGCAGAGCAGGAGGCTCTGCCTGAAAGCAGAAAACTGAAGGAGACTGCAAATGGGACCACCCAGCCTTCCTCCTCTCTCCTTCTGAGTCATAGCAGCCCCCACAAGCTTGCCCTGCCTCAGCTCCCTGCCCCTCTCTGCCCTCTATCACTTCTGAATGCTGTAGAAGGTTTGCAACTGTTGCTCGGGGCAACCAAAATTTTTGACACATTTTGCAATACATGTGGCAGCCCTGACAGGGGAAGGCAGTGTACAGGGCAGTGGCTTCCCAGATTCCCCCCCATAACCTTGGCTGCCTTCGCCTCAATGAAACAAAGACAGCCTTGTACTGCTTTTAGAAAAATCTGTATTTCCTCCCTGCATGAAGAGGTCTTCTTATCTTATTTTTCTGGGGATGGCCATTTTAGAGACAGAAGTCAGGAGACCTGCTTGATTCCCCACTTTGTCACTGCGGATGTGACTGTGACTTGACCTGATGGCCCCTGCATCTCTGGGCTCCTGCTGTAGATGGGCATGGGTCAGTGATATGAGTGTGTGTGCTGGGGAAGTGTTAGGGTCAGATGAGAAAGAAGAGATGGAGGCATATGAATCCTCTAGTGCTTTCTTGTTGACAACACTTTTTTTCCCCACATTGCAGTTCCTGCAGTGAGTGCTTCCACAAACACATTTCCATTGCAGTGTAAAGGTCTTATATATGAAGCTCACAGTTTACCTCCTTAAAGATCCATGTGTCAATCACTAGAATCCACATAAATCCTCTTGCAATCAGTAATAGCAATATATACATGTGTCTGTGTGTATATATATATATATATATGTATATTTGGTACTCAAAGGATTTTCTAGTCTTATTCCAAGCAATCAAGGACATGTGTGTTAAAATAACCATGGTTCTGTAGAACATTCTTGTAAATACCATATGTCAGAGGAAAAAATACACGGCTAAATGCATGTCAGCATCAGTTTCTGCAGTTTCGTAGGAGTTCTGGCCATGGAAGTGAAGCAAAGCTGGGCCAGCTGAAGATTCAGTTTTACACAGAGCTTATGCTGTGCTTTGAAAAGACAGATCAGGTGATGATTGCAGAACTGACCTGGGTCACAGTAGATTGGAATTAAGTTCCTGTTCTGCTGCAAATTTTTTATATGGGAAGCAGTTCCATTTCATACGTGGTGTTGCATTGCCACTTAAGTTTTTTACATCTCTGTTCCCAGCAAAACAGAAATAATAGTACTTTATTGTGTCCAGTTCCTACTTGGTCTTATCTATCGACACTAAGTTCTTGAGAGAAGGAAGTACGTAGGTGAAAACTTTACAATAAGATACTGAAGTAAGAATCTGGAAACAAAACTACTATAACTACAGCAGAAGGGGAAACCTGGCCTGGAAGAAGAGCCAGAAAGAGCTTAAGCATCTGTCTTACTGTTCCCAGAGCAGAACTGAAGTTGCAATTGATATGCCCAAAATCCACACTCCTTAAACATAAGCACATTTTTAGAGGTGCAATCAAGGTCCACAGTGTCCTGGTATCCCCACTGATGGAAAACTCTTCCCTGAACAGGTAGTACAGGGCTACCCTGAACTCCAGATCAAAGTCTTGATAAACCCAAGGACAGGTGTTTTTTTTGTAGATTTCCATGATCTCTTTAATCAGTGGGGATGCAGGAGTGGAGGCGAGTGAAAGACCCTTAGTTAGCTGTACAGGAAAGGTATCCATACCTTTTCTTGGTCATCTACCAAAAATGGGATTGGGGTATGCATTTTCCAAAGAATGGAAACTTAAACCCCTGATTTTAAAAAAGGATGTATGGGAAGACAAGTTGCTTGATCAAGACCGTAAGAAATTCTATTGATATGGGTAGAAACTGTAAAAAATCCAAGAAATCAATGACTTAGCTATTCAGGTAAAGAAACATTGAGACGCTTGGCAGTGATCCCACTTCTATCTCCTCTTTTCTAAAACTTAGAGGCTTTTAAATATGCAACATATAGCTGGGCATTAAAAATTTTCACAGTCTTTTTCATATAGGCTTTCAAATCTTTAGAGATTTGATGCCAGAACTAAATCATATCAAAATCAGCTGAATAATGAAATCTGCTGGGGAAAAGAATGTAACCTATAATTTACCTATATAACCTGTAGTGTTGATAGAGCCTATAGTTTACAAAAGGGAAAAAAAATCCAAATGAAAAAAACCCAAACCTGGAAAGGTTAGATAATATCTTCCACAAGAAAAGAACAAACTTCCTTTCTATTTCCACTTAATCTGATGGTAAAGTAGAAATGGGAATAGTGATTAAAAAATTTCTGCTTCTCTGTGTGTTGTGACAAATAAAAAATGATTAAGCTATACTTGAAGATCCATAACTTTGGATAAAACTGCTTTTGAGGCTTAGCCAGATTGTCTGTTTCATCAAAAATCATTAGTAGGATACATCAGCATAGGGACAGTAAAAAAAAAAAAAAAATCTATTTAAGAAATTCAAGTGCTTTCTGAGCATATGGAGCCTGGCAAAAATAGTCCTCTTCTTACAATAGTCCCCGATGGGTGAGATTTCTTCAGAGAAATCTTGGAATAATTGTGGTAAAAGCTGGAGAAGCTGGGAAAATGCTGAATTCAGCAAACACTTTCAGGGACCATCAATCCAGCCTGTGACCACTATATCCTTCTTGGAGTCACCAAGTTCTTTTAGAGAGATGGTATAACCCAGATATTCCGTGAAGAGATCAAAGACCATTTGAAGCAGTATTTTCCAAATCCGCACACATCTGCTGGAGACAAGCACCTCGGGAGTTTGTGTGTCTATGCTACAAATACATTGTAAAAAAAAATAAATAATCTAGAACAGCTCTCAAGTTATAATTCAAAATATATTGAAATTAACCAGAGCAATGTATATATCAGAAGTAATAAACAAATATTCAGAGGTGATATATCTGGCTTACAAGACTGTTTCCTGTTCTTTTTAACTGGTTTATCTTTCCTTCAAGCCTAGTTTTGTAAAAGCTTCAGCAATCTACAAACGACACAGTTTTTCAGATACCAAGGACAACGATCTCTGGTTTTAGTATAAGTCTTATGGAGTTCTTGATAGTTATTGCTGGATTTAAGGGAGATGTTAACCACTGATAAATTTGAGAAGTGTTAGAATTAATTATCTAGATTTAGAGAAAGTGATTTTTTATTTAGTTTTAGCACTTGTAGGGACTAATATGGCACCTGGATCCTACACCAATGCAACCTGAGGCAGGCTGGGTGTGACAAAAGGGCGCTATGTTTACATTTTCTTAGAAAAAGCAACATGAACATCTTCTTAAAAGCCTTGAGTACTTCTTGCCCTGGCATGGCATGTCCACAAATCTTGTAACCTGATGTTACCTTTATGTTACTTTGGTTACTTTACTGAAGTATCTGTACTGAAGAGGTAAAAGGTATTAATAATATCATTCTTTGTTCTAAAGAATTTAGAAATCATTCAAAGACCAGCTCAGCTCCTAGATTTGATGAAAGGGGGTAATGGAGTGAGTTTCTTTGATTTCTGCCTGTAGCAGAGCTACTGATTCCAGGTATGGATTTGAGAGGGGGTTGTGTGATAGCATTTCTTGTGACATTCATGTGGTGAGATCATTACTAGTGAATACCACTTGACTTTTCCATTTCAGTTTGCACAGGTGTCTATACATATGCGGAAGGTAATAAAACAGTCTAAACACAAGGGGGCCTGCAGCACTGCCAGGGTCTTATTTGCTTTCTTCCTCAGCAGCTGCTAGAAGTGACAGTGTTTTAGAGCCATGTTTTGCTCTGTGTCTGTGACTAGCTACCAGGATTCTGCCCAGTTCTCCACTACCATCTATTACCCTCGCTTTAATTTTTGAGTTTGGCTTCTGTCAGCAAAATTTTACTGAGATGTCTCTAGATGAGATAACCTCACTTAGAAATGCTTCCAGTATTCTGGAACAAGGGATTACTTTTTGTTGCGAAGGAGAAAACTAGAGACTCTCTTTCCTGGAGGCCAGTTCTAAGTATCCTCTTGGCATAGGCCATGCTAGAGCAAACATGGACCAGGAAAACAAGTCACAACACTTTATAGAAAATCAAAAGTGGCTGATTAACCCAGACAAATTTATCTGACTCCAGTGAAATCAGACTCCTGAAGAGCTGCGCATCCATCCTTCTGTTGTTCCTGACCAGTTTGCTAATGAAGCCAGGGCAGTGGACTCTGGCTGTCATGCTGGTTTTCACCTGTATGTGGAGTTAGGTTGCTCCCAGAGCCTCATTACAGGAGCTGAAGTGACCTTGGTGTGACATCCTACCGTCTGCGTTGTCCAGGCTTGTAAATACTGCACAGAATGTGCATGTTGTCCATAGCCAGTCTGCCCCACTCTGTGAGGTTTTAGCAGAGCATTTGTCATGCCAGTAAGGCAGTCAGAACAGGATCCTGTAAGGCAGTGAGGAGATGAGGATACTGTCAGAATCTCAGGAAGCAGACTAGTAATCTGCAGAGGCCTAAATAGGGCTTTTAAAATTGGAAGCAGAACTGACTGCCTAGACAGAGTTTTTTGAAAGATAAACAGCGTCAGCAAGCTAAATGGATTTCAAGCACAGCTTTAATTGTTTTTTCAAACGAATCAGCAAAGGGCACCCTAGCTGGAACAAGCTCTGAAGTACAATCAAGAAGATTTCAAGTGTACAGTAGTTTTGAAGATAGTCAGGCATTTCAGTGCTGGAAGATACTGTAGTAAGTAATGAATAAAACCTTTTTATGTCAGTACTGTAGTTTTTGAGTCAATTACAATACCTGCCCTAATATGCCCCTGCACGATGAACTTCACCATCCTCATTAAAATTGACACGGACACTGATTTCCAAACCTAAATAATTGTCTCTGCAGCACACTTGATCAGAAAAACAAGTTTTTTATTGCCAATACCTATTGTGTGGAGAACATCCCCCATTTTCCTCCTTTCCCCCTTTCTTCCCCACTCCACCCAACCATCTCAATAGCCTGTGACAGACTACCAACACTTGTGAGTGGATTTTACTGTAATTCTTGCAGAATCCCTTAGACCTTGCATAATGGAAATTTTTTGGGTCACCAAATCTTGTTTCCTAATTATAGGAATGATAAGAAAAGAAAAAAAGAAAAAAAAAACCCCAGATGTAATATAAAAACATTCACTTATTCTGGAATTTTTTGCTTTTAGAAACCTGGGATAACCCACTCACTCCCATTTGGTTTGCAAAGGTGTGCTCTGTTTTAACCTTGAAGTCAGAGCTCCTTTTCCCCTCCTGTTCTCCTTTTCCCCGGCTCCTCTCCCACCTGCTCCTACATCCCCCTCGCCGGGGAATTAATCACCCCCTCCCGCCCCCGCTCTCAGTTTTGTTCCCCCCTCCGGGAGCAGAGGCGATCGGGACGAACGAAGACTTTCGCCACCGCGATCACCCCCGCGACGCCCCCATCCACCTTCCCCTCCGCGCCCCGTCCCCCACCTCCGCCCCGCACGGCAGCGGGCGGGCTGCGGGCCCCGGCCGGGAGGGGAGCGCGGGGCGGAGCGCGGGGCCGCGGGCGGGGCGGGAGTGGGCGCGGCGGGAGCGGCGCCTGTTGCCCCGAGAGAGTTAACGGTGCGGGGAAAGTCGCTCGCCTCTCCTCCGCCCGTGCCGGGCGCCTGGCAACCGGGGCGCCGCGCATGTGGGACCGCCGGGGGCCGCCGCTCCCCCGCCGGGCCCCGCGCCCCACTCCCCGCCCCGGACGAGGCGCTTAACGTGCCCAGGCGTGAAGTATGGCATGCAAAGATGGTTTCTGCCAAGGAGCCAGCCATCGCCATGTCCTCGGGTCTCTCCATCGCCCTCCTGCACTGCCTGTGCCTGGCGACGTGGTGAGTACCCCGGCGGCGGCGCCGGGGGGCCCCGGGCGGCCGGTCCCGGTGCCGCTGCCCCCCGCGGGCTCCCGGCGGCTCCGCTCACCCGCTCCCTCTTTGCCTCGCAGTCTCACCGGGCCGCCCGGGCAGAGCAAAAAAGAGGAGAAATTGTGGCCGGAGAATTTCACCAGTATCCTGAACAGCCTCCTGGATGGCTATGACAACCGGCTGCGACCGGGATTCGGGGGTACGCTGGCGGCGCGGTGACGGCGGCGGGCAGGGGGTCGCTGGGCAGGGGCGGGGGACGCAGCGGTCACCGCTTGTCCGACCCGTTACTGACCGAAAACGTGGAGGTGTGTCCCCACTGCCCGCCTCGGGGTTTGAGCTCTCCGGGAAGGGCCGACAGCGAAGCAGCTCCTGGCCCCGAAAGCGCCGGGGGTGCTGCGCAGTCCCGGCTGTGGGGGCCCCGCTGGGGCGGTCCCGGGCTCATCCCCCGCTTCGCTGCTCTGCCCACATCCCGGGCTCGGGCTGCTGCGCTGGAGGAAAAATAAACCCTGAAGGCAGTGTGCGTTGGCTTTCATGGGGATGGAGGGTCCTGTCTAACATCCAGATTCTTCTTCTTCTTGACAGTTTTTGACCCGTAAATGCCGCGGTCGGGTCCTAATAGAAACAAGTGTACTTTTAACCAGCTTAAGAGGTTGGGTCTTTGATGGGTTCTGTTCCAGTAGTTAGGGAAAAACAGAGCTCAGGTGCCTGAGCACACCAGTTTTTTACCACAGTTGCTGAAATTCCAGCTTTGGTTTAGAAGTAGTAGACTTAATTGCTGTATAGGAATTAGATGTGGAGGAGTTTCAAATTTGCCTTCACCTATGCTCTGCATGTGGGCGTTTGGGGCCTCTGATACCCCAGACTGTTAAGATGCAGTTTTGTGATGCTGAAGAGGCAGCCAGACTTGCTGTTCTTTATTGATTTTAATGTTTCTGTGTAGGGACTTGGAACCAAAAATCATTAAAATCCGGGCAAAATAAAAAAAATATTTTGTAATCTGAAATGAAGATATTAAAAATGTAAATTTAAAAGTAGGAAAAAAAAGGTTTATAATGAAATGCTACAGCCCTTCTTATAATGCACAAATCTATAACAAGGGTATATAGGCTGCTTCCTATGCAAGATTGAATGAGATCCTTGCGTAGGTTTGTGTTGCGAAATACTTTCTTCCTCCTCTGAAAGTACCTTCTTCATACACGTGATCCATCTACACTGACATGTATACCAACACATTCCCCACATGCCATATAGAGTGCTCACATGCATGATCGTGGTTGTTAAAGGACAACACCTGGCACCGTTGATCACTCTTTTATTATTTTGAGTGTATTGAATAAACGAGGCCTTCTGAAGTTAGCTTACACATTAAGTGAGAAGGAAGCTAAATTTGTTAACACCCAGAGGAATCATTGGGACCTGATAGCCTTTTGCAGTTTAGTCTTTGCAGAGAGGTTACAGACACTTCTGCACGTGTACAAGAGATGTGCTATGTTTGGCATCATTTTAGGTTGAATGCCAACTAATTAGTCATCTAGCAAAGATGCTTTATGAGCATTATCAGATTTCCAAAATTAAACAACTACTAAATATGTAATATACGTTGATTTTCATTTTAATACAGTTGTCCTTTGCAGAATATTTTGCAAGAGTAGAACTTCTTCCCCTGTAAGCGTTGGAGACTTTCAGCAAAACACAATCAAGGAGAAAAAGTTCGTTGTATCTTCTTGAGCTTTCACATTGGCAGTATTAAAATAAATGAGAGAGGGAGGAAAAACACTCTCAGATTTCAGCCTAGGGAAAACACTTCTGAGTGAATATTTCAGAAAATGGATATTGTACTACTTCTTTCTTCTTCCTTCTTTATAACCATTTTTATGGTTTAAAAAACTCATCTTTGAGTTTTGAACTTTTAAGTAAAACATGGGTGAAAAATACTTTGGTTTTGAAAATGATGCTTGCCTCCCTAGCTTCTTACAGTGAAAATTATCTTCACCTGATTTGAGGAACAACTTGTGAAAAAACACCCAACAAAACCAAGGAAAGAAAGAAATTTCTGCAATTGATCAGATTCTACTTTTTGACATTACTCAGAGTAATAACTATGGATTAGTTATTGAAATATAGAATATCAAAATCAAGTTTTCCCTATATTTTGGGGTTTTTATGCTGATAAATCTTTATGACAAATGGGATTTATATCTTAAAAGTGGTCACACACTAGTTTATAGCATAGGTAGCAAACAAAATGTCATAGGGGATGGGAATATTTAGAGATGGAAAGTATAGTGTGTTTTGGTAATGATAAAGCTACATCACTTTTTGATGAACAGAAGAATACTAACATTTGTTTTCTTCTCAAAGCTGATTTACTGTCTAGTTTTCACATGGCCTTAAATGAAACGGAGATTTTATTTTAAGAACGAAAGGCGTCACAGAGGTCTGACTGATGCTGATTTTAAACTTCAAATTCATGAAAATATTTCTAATTCTGGTGCAAATTATCTTTAAAATCATACTTGGGGAGGTAGCCATATTCTGAATTTTGCTGGTATATTCCAGAGTTATCACAAATAACAATGCATTAAGATTCTTCGCCTGCCGAGCGAAGTAGAATATGTTTGATTTTGGAGATTTCCAAAAACTGGATCAAAATTCTCCATGGTAGTTATGGAGGAGAAGTTAAATTTCTTGAGCATGCTTACAAATGTGGAAGTTGTCTCCCAGAAGAGTGGGGAATCTCAGTGGAGTATATGGAAGCTTGTCTTGGTGGTGCTTATATGGGAGCATGGTGTATGTTGGGGATTAATATAAGAATGAAGTTCCCCATGTCATTGAATTAACACCTTTCATTAAAAATTCACTTTATGAATGTCATAAACCTAAAAAGTTGTTGTCATTTACTACCAAACCTCACAGTGCTTATGTAATAGACACTAAGAGTTTATGAAAAAGCTTATTAAACATCATTTAAGTGAAAGTTCCCATTAAGTTGGGGAGGGAGGGAATCTAAAGACACAAGACAGAAGCAAAGAAATGTCACCTAAAAATTTAATGAAACAAAGCAGAATAGGCAGTTTTGTGTAGGAAAGAAAAAAAACTTGCAGCTGCTGTCAGGAAGACTTTAAATGCATAAGAGTTTTGAATTTTAGTAGAGGTAAGGTATTTAGGGACTAATGAATAAAGTAATACTGTTGACTGTTTGAAAATAGTGTGATGGAAATGAAGTCAGTTCATTCCCTGACCTGCATGCTTGGTTATATCATTATCTGGAATTTCAGCGTTCAATTTGTAGTCTAAGTGGGTCTCCTGGTCAAAACCACTCTATAAAAACAGGGATTTTACAGAAGCCGCTTGTGGTGTCCTGAATTAAAAGCATTATCTACTGGAAAACTTCAAGAGTACTAGCAGAGTACTATTTTGATTCAGCTGTAAAAGTTTGAAGTAAAAGCATTTCCAGTTAAACCCTGTCTCCAGTTTTCATCTGCTTTTAAAAATTTTGTGTATGACATGGAGGAAAACTATAGAAAGTTAAAAAAAAAGTTAGATTTGCTCTGAAAATCACCTTGCTACCTTTCTGGTGATTAGTTTCAAAGTGATAGTAGAATTCCAAAGTCTATGAAAGGAGCGTTATTCACTTGAAGTAAAAGGCCTGAGTCTGATTTGCCATTTTAAACTCATGCCTGGTTTCAGACTGTACCTGAGCAACTCTTGACATAAGCAAGAGCCTGCAAGAGCCCATTCAAACCTGTATTGGATTGTAACTTTAAAAAATGTAATAGTGTCTTTGAAACTTTCATGGTACAGTATCTCATCACACTTAAGCCAGGATTTAGGGAAGTAGGAAGGAAAAGAGAGAGGCAGCATCACTGCATGCTGCCATGTATCTGCTCATTTTAATGAATTGTGCCTTTTAGAGAACATCTCATCTCTGATGTCTTGCCTTTAATGGCCAAGTGTGTGGCCAGACCAAAGAAAGATGGTGATGTGTGACTTGCCTCCTGCCCAAGGGTCTTAGATTGACTGTGAAACCTGGTAACCACAAGCTGCTGGTGTTGTCCACAGTGTGTTACTGGCTCATTGTGGTGTGGTTGCCCATCAGTCAGTGAAAGCTGAAGCCCTTTCCCTTCCTGAGTTCTGTTTGGTTGTGTGAGGTAGAGTCTGGCATGAGCTTTGAGTCTCACTATCAGCTCCTGAAATGGTGTTAGCTCTGTGGCTTTCTCTTTGAAAACTGCCACATACACTGACTCATGAGTAGAAGGAACAGGACTGTGTGCATTCGTTTCCCTTTTTATTTTCTTTCTCTTTTCATATTCTTTCTCATGATCTCATACCTGTGAAAATGCACCTGAGTACTTGGTGGAATTAAATATATTGGCTATTGTCTCCCATAGGAAGGGTAGGAGAGGGCTTCTCAGCCCTGTCTAGGCTGTGTGATGTTCAGCTGATGAACAGCATTTCTGAAGAGTTTCATTTCCTGTCAATGCAGGACTTTAGTCAGAAAATAAACACAGAATACACTTGAAGAGCAAAGACAATTTTCTGGTTTTAGAGAAAATAAAAATATCTACATGATTATCTGCCCTTACTAGGAACTCATGTGTTCCTTCAAGGTTCCATTGCTCAGCATAATAGATACTGTAATTTATTTTTATTTTTTAGATTGCAAATGGACTTGAAGTGAGCATTGTAAAGTGAAGCTGGTAATTTTTTTTTTTCAGGCAATTGTCCAGTCTTCCTCAGCTGGTGAGAGTAGATGACTCAAAGCTTAACAGGATATGGTGTTAGATACCTGTAGGTGATGGATTTGAATTTGGCCCAGGTTAGTAATCCTTGAAGTCATTACCATCTGTCTGTTGTTCAGTGATCTGTATAAAATTAGCTGATATTCATAGTCCAGTTCTTAGTAGACAGGTGTACACATCATGAAAACTGGCACCAGTATCAAGCTTATTGGCTGTCTCAGCAGAGATGACCTGCTGATAAACAGGCAAAACCCCAGTAATCTCCTAATTTCTGGAGGTATTTTTTCCCCTTTTCAGGTTCAGACATGCTGATGGATAAACATACATAGAGACAAGGGTTATTGTGTGCTCCCGTGTTTTTTGTGTTGTCTTTTGGTAGAGAATGTAGCCCAGGTTTTTGAATTCTACTTTAATTTTTTAAAAATGCCCTACCTACTTGTTCTGGCTTCTGAATAGAATTCATACTTATAGCAGGTGTCCTCAGCTGTTCTCTGATAAAATGAAACAAGAGAACATGCTTCATATGATGGCTTTTTCTTTTCTTTTTTTTTTTTTTCACTTCATTTAAAAAATGTCAACCCTATTCAGGCAGCAAGAATTTGGAAAGAGAAAGCACCAAATCTTTCACATGTAGTTATATTTAAAAAAAATCTGTAGCAACTACTTTTTTTTTAATGTAGCTGTAGGAACTGATGTAATACAATTTTATGTGGTTTATGTATCCTGGGACTGATCTCATAATAGCAGCATTAACTGCACTTACCATTTAAATTGTACTTTGTATGCTGAAACCTTTGTACAGACTTGTTTGTTAATGTTCCCATTTAGTTGTGTGATTTTTGATGGCAAAATTTGCTATACACAGAAAGCCTGTGCAGGATTTGACTGTTTACATACAGTGGAGATCTCTGCAGTGACAGTTGCCTATGGAGACACGGCACTAATGGAGCCCAGAGTCTTTCTCTGGGAGCTGTGCTGCAGTTCAACCCATATGTTGACATAAAATGCATGGGAGAGCTGTCTTATGTTCATCTTCACAGGGCTAGGGCCCGGCATCGCTTCTTCAGCCCACATGTAACATCTATACCACTGAACTATTCTGGCTTTTTGCAGGGGTTGCTTTTAATCCTGCTTGAGCTTCTTTAAAGTGTATTATCTTGCAAGCAGTGATTCAGACTTAACTGTTCCCACTGCAGTGTGTAGGACTCTCCTCCTATTTCATTGACATAAAAATACACAACGGTATGTTATAAATAGTTCTTCAGCATCCCTAAAGATTTATGGTGGATAGATACTTAACATCCATTGAGGGATAAGCCCAAATGGTCACATTCAAAGTTAATTGGCCTTCTTACAACTCACTGCATTTTATTGCCAGTAATAGGGTGTTAGGGATTCTAATAGGATCTTCTGCTTGCAGAACCTGAGTTGATTTAGTGGTGCAACACGTTTATTTTGGAGGACTGTTTAAATCACCAGTAAAAGTAGGTTAGGTGACTACAGATCACCTCCTCGTTGACAGGAATTCCCACTATTAATAATAGTGACTCACTATTTATACCCCCACTATTGTTACCAACTGGAGTTACGTTTTCTTCTAGAAGAAGAAGAATAAGAGATAGTTCTTGGTGTCGCCATAGATACTCCTGGGTTGGCATTAAGTGCTGGGACATGCTAAAAAATCCAAGATTTGTCATTTTATTACTGTTAAGGCCAATGTAGGTGGAAGATGTGGAGCATGAAAGGGCTGCAATTGGAGAGAAAGCATTAGGGAGATAATCAGCTTCACTGTCTCTTGCTGCTGTATTTGCTCCTACCAGACATTTAAATGTTTGGCAAAGGTTTTGGCTCTAAAGCAAGGATTTGTATGTCAGTACTAGCTGGATAACTGTTAGGATGCCTAAAATATTTCTCGATACTCATTCATCTACCATTTTCTAGTGGACTATAATGTGATTTTAACATTTGTTTTGTCACTCTTCTGCCATCATGTTGGGCAAGCAACCAAAAGTAAACATTATTTTGTGGCCTCGTTGTTGTCTGAGAGTTCCTGATTCCTTCTTTCTCATGGGTCATAATAATAAATATTTGAGAACAGAATAACAGTTACTGAAGAGTGAACTCAAGCATGGTTTGTCCTGTGCTGCTGCTATAGTATTTCTAATAGCATTAAGGCATAGGCTTGAAGATTTGGAGGTTAGCTTCTTGGTCTTAACTTTCTCCTTCTTTCTGAGAAACTCCAAAAAACAAATCTGCAAAAAGGCTCCAAACACTTATTCCTGAGAAGCTGTAATCATTTAATGAAACAGAAGAAATCAATGTCTGAGGAGAAGCAGCTTGTGCCTCTGGGAAAAATCTGTCCCTGTGCTCAAGTTGGTATGGCTAGAAAATTACAGTGTTCTATGAGCTAAAGAAAAGAATATACCATCAGAAGAAAAGCAGTTAAAGGTCTGGGGTTTGTTTAAGGTCTATTCCTATTTAGTTTCTTAGAACTAACAAGTAAAGCAGTTCCTGAAAGGAATTCAGGGACTAGTCTCTGTTACTCAATAGTAAAAGAATACTGAATATTGCACTCAGTTCCTGAAAGGGATTCTTGCAGGAACGGCACTCAATATTCATCATTCTCTTATTATTGAGTAACAAAGAGTAATTCCTGCATTTTCTTATTAAAGCTATGTGAAAAAATGACTTTATTTTATTTCTGTGGAACTGATTTTAGAAATATTTCAAGTTCAAGTGAAATAAATATTTATATATTTAAACCAATCCTAGATAAATTACAGCGGTAGTGTGATTATGGGAGGTCAGTTGCAGTTAAATCTCTTCTATTTTCTCTCCTATTTTCTAACACTGTAGATGAATGTCTTCACTTCTAATCTCTTGGAGCTCTTCTGCTCTCCAGAAATAATTATATTCAGGAAATGTCATTGGACTGCATTGTCAGTAAAATGAATGATACAAACACTCATGGATTTCCCTGACCTAATAAACACTTTTTTATTTGTAGAAAGGGGAGCAGCTTCCATTTGACGTGTCCAGAGAGCAACCCACTTCAAAACAAATGGTGTGGTACAAAAGTGTGTTATCTGTAACCTGGGAGTTGCTTCTTAGAACCTCTTCGAGACAGACATGCCCAACTATCCTACTTTCCAGGGACCACTGAGCTACCAACTCTTGTACAGTGAATTTTCTTTAGATTATATCTTGAAAAAATGTCTGTGAAACTTAGCTTCCAGCAGTCATTTTTTTTTGACATTTAGTTGAAAAATTCTTAGCTGTTCTTCTCTACATAATTTGCAAATTCTTTAGTAAAATTATTTTACATGGTTTTATTTTATTTTTTGTTCACAGCTTAGGACTCATTCTAGGTGCAAGAAGTATAGTTTCCCTGTTTTCCCGTTGCATATTTGTTTTTTTCCTTCTACCCTTTGATTTAAAGTGGCATCTGTAAAGAGTGACTTTTTTTTTTCTCTTCAAGAGGGTCATATTCTTCTGCTGCTAACCCTGTTGAGTCTTTCCTCCTTTCATTTTTAGATTGCAAATACTATGTTAAAACCTGAATTAACAGACTTGAGCCACTTATCCTCTTTAGAAATTTGAGCTGTAAGGGTTTAGAAACTGGTTGTGAATTTGTAGATCATATGTGTTTTTTCAAACAGATACTGTTTGGTAAGACCGTCAGTAGATTTTTTTTTTTTTAATTTTTTAATTTATGCTGGGAGTTAATTACCTGAATTAAACTGTTAGCTAATGCTTTGATCACAGAATCATCTTAGCAGCTGGTAATGATTAGCAGCTTTCTAGCCTTTTACATTGGGAACAGACCTAAATCCCAGTGTTATTAGTGTGTGTGTTCTTTGGTTTAAGGGGAACTGTCGAGTGAACGCCCCTCTGAAATTTCGAGGTAGTAAAGGAAATGATAATTAAAGTGAAACTGCTTTCTCTGATGGTTGATTTGCCGTATACAGCTGTGAGAGTGCAAGACCTCTAGTCAGTGCCTTCTTTTTAACAGTGTCCTAAATAACACTAGCTCTTTCAAGATGGGCTTTGTAGCAGGATGTGGACATAGGTTAAGACTCTCAAAAATGCTTGGACATCCAACTTTTCTTTTGAATGTTAGTATTAAAGCACTTAAGTACATCATGGGATATGGATGCAGTTCTTGATCCTGCAATACTAAATTGCCCAGTGCATAGCATGCTAATGTTTGTAGTCCAGTTATTACCAGTAGGACCAAATATTAGTAATAAATGCCCTTAGGAAAGTGGATTTCTGGAATGCAGTGCTTTTTGTTAATTAGCATGGTGTTTTCAATGAGCCTTTTAATTTTTTGGCATCAGTTTTCTTAGTCACTGGGTCAAAGTTAGTTTGCTGAATGGGGATTTGCATGGAAATGCTGCTTTTGAGTTACTTATGTGGTAAAGGTAATTGAGCAGTGCTTCTTATTCTAGACTTATCTGAATTGACCTTTGTTTGCATTTTGCTCTTGCTCATCCACAGAACCCTGAAAGCGGTAACTGTTCACACGCCAGGATCATTTATGGGAATTGTTGACCTGCAAAATTCAAATTTTCTTGCTCACTTCCTTTTCATACATTAGGTCCTGTTACTGAAGTCAAAACAGATATATATGTCACCAGTTTTGGACCTGTTTCTGATGTAGAAATGGTATGTATTTCTGAAATTAAAATGCCATTTCCTGGCTCTGAGAAACCATTAACTGCAGTAGGAGTGGATGCTTCATCTGTACTGTTCTGTCAATCATGCAAATTAGGCAAGATTAGTAACAGCTTAATTTACAAGTTATAATTAGATCCATCAGGCCTGATTCTGGTCACACTTTCAGTGGGTTTTGGCTGGTTTAAGGAATTCACTTCATAGGATTTAAAACAGATTTTCGTGGTGTAGAGGCAGAATCAGGCCTTCCAGGGAGTGTCTAAATCAGTCTACTTGTGGGGAAAATGTGTAATATCTTTGAAATTGCTTTTCATTTCTGAAACAACTTGTGTTATTCTCAGGTGAATAATAATGACATCACAAATATTTGTTGACATTTTCATTTCAGACGAATACCCTTTGCTGGTCTTTATACTCCTTTTAGCATCTCTTTCAGCAAATGTTTGACTGATATGAGTTTTCATAGGTATCTGCAGAAATTGAATGTCCAAGTGACATGCATGAAATAGTAAGAGAGGAGAAATGTTACATTTACATGTTCTGTTATTTGGGCCTGAATGCCTTTTGCTTTCAAGGTCAAATCCAGCAGAACTCTTATCAACTTCTAAAATACAGTAGTATACCCTTAAATCATACAGTAGTTTCTCTTTTTATAAATTATTCAAGAAATCCTATGGAAGTAACACAACCATATGTGTGCTGAACTGAACTTCTTTATGGAAAAGGTAGTTTCAGAGTAGTAATTTTCTTCCCATATAGTGTTGTCATTCACTTTGTGGTGTACCTGATTTGCTTCTATCATGTGGAAAGGTATGCAATAGCAAAATATTTTTTCAAGGGCTACATTTGTGACAGCAGTCTGATGTTGAAATGCATCTTACCCCTTCATTGGTTGTCATGTACAGTATGATGCTTATCAGTGTGACAAGGGGTACAAGAATCTGGAAATACTAAGGAAATCTAGTAATATGTACCTAAAAACTACAGTAAGGGCTGCATGGCATCTCTCAGGTTTCATTGAAGCATTTGACATGGTGGCATGTGGGAAGTTACTAGTTATATTGGAGAAGACAGAAGTGATAACATGGACTGAAGGTAGGTAAGGAACTTGCAAAAGGAGACTTTACAGCAAATATTTCCCCTTTCATCATTAGGGATTAGTTTAGGAGGCTATTCAGTTAGGAGGCTATGTTAGTCAGGAAGGATCCAGGGGTTGTTTTTGGAATACTTTTTAGTTGATGTATCCATAAGTGACCCAATGTAATGTGGCTGCACTCAGAAAATTCACTGCAATGGTGAGGTGTGATATGGGCTCAGTACAGGGGATGATCAGAATGTCTTTTTAGTTGCTTTGGTACCCAGTGTAATGAAAGTGGTTGAAATCTTACATTAAAAAATCTGTCACGTAGAAGCTAATAACAGAAACTACTACTTGTGAGCTATGAAGTCACCACCAAGACATGACACTAGAAAAGACACTTTTCGTGGATTAACTATAAATCACAGTGAAGGATACAGTCATGGTAAAGAAGACAGATATAATCCTAAAATGCATTACACCAGTAGATGTGCCTCATTGTGAATGCAAATAGATATGGCCTGACAAGTTGTTTCAATAGTAACATTATACCGAAGAGTTTGAAACAAAGTCAGAAAGTATTGTTTGCTTAACAAAATCACAACTGTGAGTTAAAAAGGACTCAAAGCTTTCCATGTTACCTTTTTCAGTGCCACATGATGGTTTTTTTGTGTGAAATGCTTTTGCTTCCTGAGATGAGAAATGCATTCCTTCATCCATTCATTCACATATTATTTCTCATGATGTGCCCATGTCTGCAGTTCTGCAGTTGTTTGTTTTTGTTGGAGCATCTGTATGGCTTTTCTGAGGGTTAATGGCATAGTTACATAGTTTAAAAAAATGTGTATGTATGCATATCTATATATAATTTACTATCCATGTTTTGTGGGTATGGCAAAGAACTTACTTAGCTTTCTTCAACTAAAAGTTTACTTTCCATGAGATGAAATTAAGTTTTCTTTCCTAACTTTAAAGTGGAAGTAATTGTTTGTCCTGCTATTTTTAATTTAGACAGCAGCCGCAAATTGATGGATATATTTTCTTTAAAAATCTGTTGACACTTCTTGTCAGAGATCATTTTGTTTCCAGTTATATACTTGATTACAAATTCAATTGCCTGCTTCCTGCAACCTAATTAGATTAATTATTCCTTAAAGATTAAATGTGTAGTAATTTATTGATATGACTAATGTAAGAAATTAAGCTATTAAGAAGTACACAAGACACTTACTTTAATTGGTGGAAATATGTTTATATAGTAGACTTGGTATTTACTAATGGTTTCTTTGCTCCTGAGGGATTTCTTCTTTTACAGGAAACACACGTGCAAACGTGATCTTTGTTTTTCTGCAATTTAATACAGGAATATACAATGGATGTCTTCTTTCGTCAGACATGGGTAGATAAAAGATTAAAATATGATGGCCCTATTGAAATTTTAAGACTTAACAACCTGATGGTCTCAAAGGTGTGGACTCCTGACACTTTCTTCAGGAATGGAAAAAAGTCTGTTGCACATAATATGACAGCCCCAAATAAACTCTTCAGAATAATGAGAAATGGCACCATCCTGTACACAATGAGGTATCTAATACGTTTGTTTGACTTCTAACAATTACTGTATGCAAAAGTTATACTACCCAGACAAAATGGCAACCAGAGACTATTTAATTTGTTCCATTATAGGCTTACAATAAGTGCAGAGTGTCCCATGAGATTAGTGGATTTTCCCATGGATGGTCATGCTTGTCCTCTCAAATTTGGGAGTTGTAAGTTGCAATTATGAAATTTCTTGTAAATACAGCATTTAAATAGTAGCAGTAAATTTTGAGCAATTACTAGACTTTCTGAATATATACAGATATGTCTTGATACACAATCCCTATGCAGACAAAACTCCTGTTAGGTTCCTTGGGAATTTTTAAACCCAGAGAACTGAAAAGCAGGCAGTGATTCGGCTATTATGTTAAACCTGACTATTCTGATTACACAGTTGCTTGAAATATATAGTATTTCTTGGTTCTCAATAAGGAATTGGATACCTAGTGAAGTGATTCTCTGGAGAAGACAAACTCAATTTATAACATCCAGGTAAAAGGCACCTAGGGAAGCAGGTTATTTGCCTTTCTGTACAGGTAGTGGAGTTACATTGGCATCCTAAGGTAGATGTGGAGGTTATGTGCAGAGGTTTGATCCTTGGTTGTAATTGTCTGCATGGCAAGTTTAGATGAGATAAATAGTTTTTAAACTGGTGAGAAGAATCTTAGTGCAGATGACTTTTCTACTTTGAGATCAGATGTAGATTGTTGCAAAACATCCAAACTTTGACTAAAAGGAACATTTTGGAACATGCTGCAGAACAACCAAGGGAGGTAGTTACGGTTCCCTGATATGAATCCGAAGCAGAGACTTCTGAGAGCCCCTGGAGATGGTTGGTGCAGTCCATTAACTATCTTGTCACTCTTACAAGACTTCTTGGTCGCTAACTTCTCTGCTTTAGACTCTCTGATGTAGTCAGTAGCTGGACATTATTCTATTTTCCTTGACACCAGAACTCTGAAGTCAGAAATGGCTGTAGAACCCTCGTAGTTTTTCCTTAGCATAAATTATCTTATACAGCTGGGTAGTCAACCTAAAGGGGGGTATTAAAGACACTGCTCTGATACAATTTTTAATGCCTGTTACAGTGAGACTGGAGACCAGGTGCTGCAAGATTTGACTGTGGTATCGGCTGTATGGTAGGGCCACTTCGATAGTGGGGGCTCCTCCACAGGCATCATATTTCTTCAGGCAGGATCACCAGCCGGCAGAAATTTTGCTGAACACTAATCTGATATTTCCTGCAGTGAAACTTGAAATAACATGTAGCCATTTCAAATGTAAGACTGATTTGATTTAATTTTAACAGGAGTTTGGACTGTGTAGGGATTGAATGCTAGCCCTAAGTTATGTCTTTTGCCTTAAATGTAAAATGGTTCTTTGTGTGTTCTTATTGTGAATTTTTTACTGACCTATGATTTCCAGCAAATATTTTAAACAGAAGTTTAAAATATTGTAGTTTTTAGTGTAATCATTCTTTTCTGTAAAGAAATGTGCACCCAATCTTCAAAATGCATCCTCTTTGTACATGCTCTTTTTTTATAGATTAGTGTATTTTAACAATAAAATTTTAGATAGCAATTGCTAAAATAAAGATAAACTTTGCATGCCCAGGAGGGGCTGATCCCGAAAGACCTTGCATTTAGTCTTCACATTCATATGTGAAGTGAATTTATGTGTAACACTTGACATACAGTCTTAGTTGTTGTTTATTCTCCTCTGAGGGTGGCTTTTGGGAATAACTTAGCATGAAGGGTATCTTCTAAAGTTGTTTATGTGAGTTTTACTGTTTGGTTTCAGTAGATTTGGATTGGGCTCTTAGTAAGGTATGAGAAAAAGTTTCCTGTTTATGCAAACTGATGCTGTGTTGTAGATGCTTATCCAAAGAGTGAAATGATTTATACCTGGACAAAAGGACCTGAGAAGTCAGTGGAAGTTCCTGAGGAGTCTTCCAGTTTAGTTCAGTATGACCTGCTTGGGCATACGGTATCCTCTGAAACTATTAAATCTATTACAGGTAGGAATCTTGTCAGTAAAAATCAACTTGAGGTAAAACTAACCTGTAACATTGCCCAAAGCTTTTTTCCTTTTCTTTCTGTAAGTTATTCTACTGAATGTCATAGGGTATGTACTGAAGGCTGAGAGTGTAAATCTGAATTAGGTTTCTGTCCTTGAGATTTACATTTGCAGATTCATTACAGTAAATTGTGACAGTCTTTCAGAAAGCTAGAATGAGATCATTACTCCAAGGGACAAAATGAGCATTTAATCACTGCTTAAAATGCAGTTTGAAGAGTCAAGAGGATGCCTGGGTGAGGAAGTAATTTCTCAGCACTGTATCCACATTATGTGCAAAAGACTTCCTTTGTTTGGCGGTGTAAACAGCTTGGGATAGAAGTACAGCATACAGAATGGGTTATTAAAGCCGTAAAAATCTCTAGTTCGATAAGGATAGGCACAAATGCAATAGTCACAATAGATACTTCTGATTTTTGCTGTAAGAAATAAGGCAAATGGTAACTACAGGCATCCAAAATGAGTGAAGTATCACTGATGAGCAGTGTGTTGATAAACAAGCATATTCATTCCCAAAATATTTTTAAAATTTTGAATAATTTTCTAAGCATCAGCAGGTTTAGGTGTTGTGAGATGGTCAAAATGAAACAGATAATGCAAATATATTTGATGTATTGCTCTACAGGTATTGTACTCAAAGATAAAATGGCATTTTGCAATGCACTAGAAATTTATTTCTCAGCATATTGATTATTATGAGTTAACAACAAAATTTCCTTGCTGTCCCCAAAAGACTCATTCTATAGTGCTTTATTTAGACAGTTTATTCAGTTCGTGGTAAAACTGCTTTTTTTGTCTCTTTGCTTAATATGATGATAACACTTTAGTTAAACAGTATTTTTAATTCTTCTCAGTGATTTTTGTATTTGTTTCATTATCATAGTGATACTGACTTATAAATCTAGTAAAAAGCTGAGATGCTTGTATTACATTTGATGTGTATCATTGTTCTTATTGTTTTATTTGGCAGTTAGGTACTACAATGTTATAGATACTATGGTAGGTAGGTAACTTGTCTCTTGGGACTCTCTTCTTCAATAGCTGCCAGAAGGATTTTTAAAATCATGCTTATACTGTAAAATTAAACCCAGTATTATCTGTACACTTAGAGTATTTTTGATATCAGCTTTTGAATGGCACTGTAACGACCTATCATTGCTAGGATTTTTTGCTTAAAAGTTTCATTCATTCTTTTTCTAAAGAACATATCTTTCTGAGCATGTTAAGTAATATGAATAGCATCATCTTAAACAATCTTAGTTGAGAGTCTGAAACAGTTATTCTGCAACACAAATTTTATACATATTCAGAAAAATATTTTTCTTTTTCTTTCTTTTAGGTGAATATATTGTTATGACAGTTTATTTCCACCTCAGACGGAAAATGGGTTATTTCATGATTCAGACCTATATCCCATGCATTATGACTGTGATCCTCTCTCAAGTTTCGTTTTGGATAAATAAGGAATCTGTTCCAGCTAGAACTGTTTTTGGTAATTATTTCTTTTTTTTTTAAACTTTTTCTCGTAATTGTTCTTTTAATGACTTCCACTAGAATAGGCCTTTTTGCTGCCTTGGGGTATATGGCCTCCATACTAGTGCAGAAACAAGGGAATAATGTAAATTCAGAAGAACTTTTGGTATCGATGTATGAAGAATGTTGTTATGTGAATCCTTGGAACCTGAGGAGAAACTTGGGATATATAACCTGAAAGGTGTCACGGTTGTCTGTGCAAATGGCTGTACAGCTCTAGGGATTTTTCCTGCTTAGGGGAAAAATCTGGCAAGACCTGGCCCTGAGTAATAGTCTGGCCCTTAGTCTACATCCAGAACAGGTTTATCCTCCAGTGGGCAATAGTGTAAGTCCTGAACTCACATTTTATAGAATACTTGTAAAATAAATTGGAGTGTGCAAGATGTACAGATGTCTTGTTGTGGGGTATCTGTGTCATCAGTGGAAGCTTGCTATGAGTAAGGCTTAGATCCTGTTACTGTAATTTCATGTTTAGTGCTCTTCTTTCCTTTCTGCCATTGCCATTATGAAAATGAATTACAAAAGCAAAATTATCACAAGATATTAAAATTGCCCTCATCAAAATACAGCTTGAATGAGATGCTATAGTGAACTCTGAGAATAAAACACAGAAAAGCTTCTGTGGAAGAGAAAGCATAAGAAATTAAACGGAAATATGATTCTGAACAAAGAAATAGGATAAAAACATTTTAAAATCAGCCTTTATAGAGCAATGTCTTGGCTTCATAAAGTACTGTAGTCTAAAGCAGGAAGAGAATTTTCTGCAAAAGCTTTCCTATAGATAGATACATTCTGGAAAGAGCAATAGGAATTAATGTTTCTATGTGGTGACCCATTCAAACATGTACGTGGAGTCAGAACATTGTTTGTATTACAAATGAGACAAGGTTAATGATTAGTTTTAGGAGAAACAACTTGTAAACTAAATAACAATCCCACTAGCTTTCAACTCAAGCATTACATTAGGCAAACTCATATATCACTTCATGTATCTTCACAGTGATGTTGAATAATGCTACTTTTTTGAATGGAGTATTGCCATGAATTGGAAATATAGAGTCTGTTTTTACAGACCAAATGAGATAATTAAAAATGTGTAGACTATAGAGCAATATATGTAATATGTGTAACTATATCCATGTATGAAACTGAAAAATACTGATAAAGTTTGGATGTCTACTAAGTTAGAGATAAGTCACTAAAATGCCTTTGAAAGCAAGTAACTTAAAGTATGGCAGCAAGTATCTTCCTACTTTTGAGACAAATTCCAACAGGGACCCTGTTTTCTAAAGCTTTTTTTTCAAAGAGAAAAACAGATAGGGAAAAGACAGGAATGAAGCCATGCTATGGTACCTGCTTTCTAGAGGGACTGTCAGAAGAGGCTAACCAAAAGACCATTGCATTGGACACTGAATGATTAGGAAGAATTTATCAAAGATAACAGATGAAGGATATGCAAGGAACTAAGGTACATTGATTCATGATTTCTGCAGTCAGAGCTTCAGACACCTGAAATCTGGTGATTGGGGAAATTGAAAAACAGCAGTAATTATAGAACAGGTTTTAACCATGTAAAAATTTATTATTAGTATTTAATTTTAACATTAATTTTTATATTTATATTAAAAATTAATACTTACGTGCATTTCTGAGCAGGAGCTTTTAAGTATTTAGCTTTGGATAATTACAGTTTATGTGTAAACAAAATATTTTTACCAGGACTTAGTTCCCTACCCTGTAAATCACTATGGTACATATCTAGGAGCAGTTGCAGTGGCAGCTGCAAGTCTCCTGAAGAATGATTGAATAGGGAAAAAATCCAATAAAGTTACAATACTGTCACAACCTCCCCTCTCCTCCTTGTTTTTGGTGAATGTTTGACGACTCAATTCACTTTAACCTGCTTTTACATCTATTAAACAAATGTATTTAGAAACAATTTCGGCAAACTTTTTGCTCTGAGTGGACAAAGGTCCACTTGGGTCCTCGGGAAGGATAGGGCTAAGCAGGGATGGAAAAAAAACTGTGGTGGGGAAAAAAAAAACTTTCCATAATTTATTTTTTTCCTCAGACTTAAACGTTTTCAATGCTGTATTTTTCAACACCTTCCAACTGAAGAAGGTTTTGTGAGCTTGCATCTGTGTTTATCTTCTCGAGTTTGCTCTGATATATCCCTTGTACTTTCATGAACTGGCTATTACTCCTTTTTTCTTTTTTGTCTTCTTTAGTAGGAAGGACTGGTTTTACTGTACGGCAGTGTCTAGGCAAAGCTTTTTTGTATCAGATTACCTCTATGGAATACCACTATTTAGCAAATGGGGGATGTGAGGGATCTGTTGAAAAACATGTTCTTAAATAGTTTGAATTCTTCTGAGTATAATAATTATATCTTGAATTAGAATGGTTACAGTGTTCTTTTCATAAGAGTAAAGGCATCTCCATTTGTAGTTAGTCTTCCTTGAGATTATCATGCTAGGACTTGTATAGTGTTCAATATATACTCAATTTTTTACATTTGGATGATATGGGATATTTTGGATGAAAAAGGCAGAAAGGACCCCATACCTGGTTTTGTGCAGCATGTATTTGAATTTAAGTACGGCCATGAAGTGGTTGTGTTTTGAGTTCAGTGTTCATGCTTGAACATTTTAATTAAAAAGTTGTTCTTTCAGAAGATGAAATTCTAAGTAAATGTTATTGGTTGACTAGTAGCAGAAGGCTTTAAAAAAAAGGGTTGATGGTTTCTTAACTAACAGAGTTGCTAATATAATATTCTTCCTTAGCACCAAAATAATTTGTCATGACTTTATGACACCTGCATTACAAGTGGGATCAGAGGAACAAGTGCAGAATAATAGGTGGTATTCAAAACCCTTTACAGGAAAAATCATGTTTTTGTTGCAATCTGAGGAGCACGCCTCAATTTAACAACCTAAATTATGTTCAAATATTTAGAAAATAACTTGTAAAAACTTCTACTGAACTTGACATGGAAAAAAATGAAATAAAGGCTTCCATATTTTCTTTATGTGAACTGTAGATGATCTGATGAAGTGATGGTTTTCCATGCCTCCTTTAAAAACTAGTTAACCGTTTTGTGTGCATAGTTGCTTGTGGATATGGTGGTTGCCATATCCACAACTTAAATGTAATGGCAGTATTCACAAGCAGTAGAGAAAGACTCACAAGTGATTTAAAATTCTTTGTTTTAAGCTGCTTGCTTTGTTTTACTTTGATTCAGCAGTGCTTTTGCTTTATTTCTTTGAAGGAATAACCACAGTGTTGACAATGACGACACTGAGCATCAGTGCAAGACATTCACTGCCAAAAGTATCCTATGCTACTGCCATGGACTGGTTCATAGCGGTTTGCTTTGCCTTTGTGTTCTCTGCTCTTATTGAGTTTGCTGCTGTCAATTATTTTACTAACATTCAAATGGAAAAAGCCAAAAGGAAGACAGTAAAGTCCCTTCTTGAATTTCCAGTTGCTCCAGTACAAAGAAAAAGAAGTACAGAAGAGACACTCACGGTATGATTTCAACTTCAACAAACATTTTCTGTCTTTTTGATAGTGTTTCCCAGTAAAAACAGGCCTTTAACTTCCTCTCAGGTTCCCTCTGAGCTAACGATGCTATGTAAGTCAGCCTAATGGAAGGCTAATGCTACATTATATTCAGTTATAAAAACCTGTAAAACATGATTTAATTCTTCCTTGCTTTGTTGAATAAACTCAGGGGACAGGAGGAGGTTATGTCCCTGCAATCTCTTCTATGTTTGTCTTTTGGTAAAGGTCAATTACGATGGGCATCTTGAGGAACTTGTTGCCTTTTGCACATTGATTCTGAATGGACTGATTATACAGACCAAGATATTACAGATTATAAGGGCAGTGTGTTATCCAATGTCTTTAATGAATTAAAATAAGCTAAAGCATTGCAGTTGTACCTTGGAGCACTTTCTTAGACATCACAGTTTTCCTTGCATTGCATGTGTTGCCTACCTAGAATTTACTTTCTTTATCAGTTACAATTTCAGGAATAATTGAGGAATGCTGGATGGAACTTTTGTGTCTATCATAGATATAATTTTTATGTAATTTGTATATCTTTGCACAGGCGTTCACCTCAATCCCTGAAAAGTTTTTGAGGTTCTTATTAACAAAATGCTTTCCTGCTTTCATAGTGCTTTGGATTAAGTGTGATTTGTGTGGTATCTCTCCTAGTGCGTGGACCAGCTAATAAAAGCTCAATCTTATTTCCAGTTGAGCTCACCGGTGGTACCCTTTCCTTCCTTTTTCCATTCCCATATACTTACACTCTGCTGCATCTATTGATTGCACACATAGCTAACAAAGTCATTATGGCACCTGTACCAGACATGGGGTACAACAGTAATTCCCAGCCATGACTGAGTCTTGGTAACACCACTCAAGAAGTGAAGATGGTGACAGTTGTAATTTACTCTTCCTGTCAGGGTGACTTTGTAATTTCCTTTGGCTGAGCCATGATTTAAGAAGCACTGTTTTAGACTAACTCTTGTTAATTTTGTCTTCTGTCTCTTTTCACATCTCGTTTGTCTCCTTCCCTATTCATCTTCTCATTTCTGCCTTCCCACCCCTTCCGTTTTCTGTCACTGCTCAATTGCTGTACAACCACTTCCATTTTTGTTCCTCTTCTTTGCTGTCCTACTGTAGATACTGTTTTCAGTGTCCTCGTTGTGTTTTGTTAGCTCTCATTTCTGCTTAAAAGGAGATGTGCTCCTGAAGAGTTTGTCACTCCATTCGTTGCTAGTAAGGAAGAGGAACAAAAATATGTTTATAGTAGTATGAGTTCACCTTGTACGTAGACATGTTAGTGCTATTAACTTGTGCTAAGCTTCTTGATGGTGCAGCATGAAGGTTAACATAGTATCTTGACCACTCCTGAGGAGTGTTAATAAACGCTGCTTTTGGCGATAGGTTTTCTTTACGTTCATAGGAAAATAAATTACATAAGAGCAGTTTAATCCTAGGTTTATTTATAAGATTTGATTTAAAACGAAGGGAAAAATAGTAGTTTTCACAGGTAGCTTAATGAAACTTTGATTCATGGGCAGAATTGCTCTAAGTCAGTGGTGTATCATGCTTAGCCATTTATACATATTTTGGAGAAACTTTCTCTTTTTTTTTTCCCTCAGTTATGGTTTTTGTTTTATTATTTAACAACAACAGCAACAGAACACACAACTCGAAGGCTAGATAAAATGAGATTTGAACACTTCTGTTCCACTGCTTCATTAATGCCACTGTGATAAATATGGTAGTGTGCTTATAGGTTTGGGGACTTTGAAACCACTCAGGGGAGCAATCTTCTTTTTCAAAGGATTATACATTAACGTTATGAGTATGTGAGTGAGTAATGTTGATTGTACCTTGAGCTGTTACTTTTTTAATTGCTTTTTCCCTAGTTGTGCCTGTACTTGGACTTGAGGCTTTGCTCTTCTAGGACAAGGTGACTGTTATAAAACCTTAACTATTGTGCAGTTCTTTCTATGTCTAGAGGATGACTTCTGATCTCCTGTTGGGCAGAACAGAAGCTAGTATTGCTGTTCTGATTCTCCCGAAGCTAACATGGCTGTTATACTTTGCTTTCCAACCTGACATATAATACAATTTTTGCTTTATTTTGCTTTCTAATATAGAATTTTCCTTATTCCTTATTATTATATTTTTATTTCTTTATTCCTTATAAATTTTTTTTTCTGCACTTATACTGTCTAGTCAGTGCTGATGTACTAGAGATAATGGAATCTTGGCTTCCTTGTGAATTTGTGGTGCACAAAGAATACCGGACAGTTGCCTGACTGTAGTATGTAATCTGTGAGCATTGTTTCTTAACGTAAAGACTACACATTTTTTCTCCATAGCTAAATGATAGGCTTTGATTTCTTAACCCAGTTAATGTTTAAAAAAAGTCTGTACTACGTTGCCACCATTATACTAGAAATTCTGTTGATAGCAATACAATTGCCAGAGCTCAAGGAAAAGTTATATTTTAAATTTTAAACTTCTTTTCAAACAGAGTTTGCCTATACTAGGAAATTTTCCAGTCTCCCAAAATTAAAAATTTTCACTTAGCCCAGGGAGGAAGTGTCTGTTAATTGGGAAAGAAGATGCCTGAATACCTAAACCTCACAGTTCTTTCTGGTGCGTATCTCACCATTTGCAACCTGCTTTGGGTCTTCTTCTAGTTGGAGAGGGAGATCCCTCTCTTAAGCCTGTTAGCCCTTTACTTTTGCCATCCTTGAAGTGGTGTACAGGTGTCTGTGCTGGCTTTTTGCAGTTGAGGTCTCATCTGCATAGGTCCTCTGAAAACAAGAAAATTACAGAGCAGTTGAGGCTGTTAAGGAAAACAAGGCAATATTATACTTGTAAATAAGGGTTTCATTTTATGGGCTGTTGTTTCTGCATTATTCACTGGGTGGTTTTATGCATTTAACTTTATTTTATTTTTTAATTTACTTTTTTTTTTTTCTCAAGTAACATGATGGCATTGTCCTAGAGGGGTTCTAGGAGGGAACAAGGCTATGAAACTGGATTAGCTATAGAACATGGAGATTCTACTATCTGATGGTATTAGAAATTAGGCATGTTAATGGTAAAATTTGGTAAGACAAATTGCACATAATTAGAAGTCCTTTTTTTGAGAGGTATGTCTTAGCAGTTCCTGACCATAGAATTAAAATGGGGTTTCTATATTGAATCAGTTCATCTATTACTCATACTAATTAGAATTCTTGGTGGTGGGTTGTTTTTTTCTTTTCAATCAAAATCACTTTTCTAGCTGTCTTGGATCAAAGGCAACTCCTATCATTATGATCAAATGATTCAGATATGTTCATTCATATTATATATTTCTTCACCATGACCAATACATCTGTACTGTAGCAAATGTCCTTAAATGTTCTGAACCCTTTTAATATAAGCAGAAATGGTGCTGCAAGTAAATCTGTGATGGAAATGAATGATTTATGGTTTGTTATTGGAATCCTGAGTCTATTTCTGTGCTTCTGCACTATTTCCTCTTCACTGTATTCCTATGAAGTTTATTTTTAAAGACCTACCCAATTTTGGAGATGAAGAATGCTACTGAAAAATAGTCTTTAAAAAACAAACTCCTGAACACTGGTAACATGAGCTTCAACCTCAGCTGTTTGTTAAAAGAGTGTGAAACTTGGGGAAAAATCAGGTCAGACTCAAAAAAACCCTTTTGAATGGAATTATTTCATCAAACTCGGTCACAAGTAGATTGTAGCTCTCAAACTTTCTTCCTCTTTTCTGAAGATGATTAAATGTCATCTTGTCTTGAGTAAGCCCTGTAGCATGGGGTCAAGCTCTTCACTGCCATGTAGGCACACACTCCTCTCCTTAATAGGAGCATCCATGCTTGGGTGGTATGTGACCTCACAAGTTTACAAGAAATGTTGTCATGTGGACAAGTGGCATATGTGATTTCATTTCACGATGTATTTTCTGTGCTATGAAGTACTTGTCTTTTAGTCACATATGGGCATTTGGACAGCTCAAGTAGTACCATTCACTTTTTTGCTCCTGCTTTGGAGTAGTAAAATAATAGCTTCCTCTGTCCTTTCAAGTAGGGAAATGGAGCTAAACCCACTTGCCTCACAACTGAAAGGGATTATCTGAAGAGCAGCTAGGTCTTGATGGCAGTACTTGGACCACTGGTCTGGATATTGGACTCCTTATGGGGATGCATGGCCTACCTCCTTTGTGTGACTTAAATAATCCTACAGTTGGAACACCGTTTCAGTTTTTAAATATAATAACCCCTTTTTTCTGCTTCACTGGTTATCCTCTGCCTGGGGTGTTACAGTTTGGATTTTTTTGGGCAGTGGCATTTAAAACTTAGATTTTAATGAAGGATTTCAGGCTCAAGAAATGTGTAGAGTTTAACTATAAGGACAGGGCTATACAAGCAGAGGCTGCTGTGCCATGTGAATAATTTCTTTGACATGCCAACAATTTTCTGCTACTCTAGTTCCATTAGTCAGCATTTTTGCTGTTGGTGATTTACAGTTTTGGTATGCTAGCATCAGGTTTAAGTAGGATGAGAGTAGATGGAGATCATAAACAACTGGCACATTTTGTACTAAATGCTATTTGAAAGATAGGAGAGAATAATCACTTGGGGTAAGGCTGCAGTGACTTAGTGGGAAATTTGAATGTTTGAATACCTAAAGATAGAATAGATCGAAAATGGTTTGTAAAATATTTTGTTAGCTGTGATGCTCAGGTACAATGTTTTGTGGTTTTTGTTGTTTCTTTGTTTGTTTGTTTGTTTTTTCTTCCTTGATTTTATTTGTCTTTGTGGTGGTTTTTTTTTGGGGGCGGGGGTATTTGTTTGGTTTGGGTTTTGGGGTTTTTGTTGTTGTTTTGTTTTTGATTTTGACTTGGTTCACTAGACTTAGATAGTCCTACACAGCAACTGGCACTATTCGTAATGTATAAAGCTAAATATGTGCTCAAACAATATGATTTGGGCATAAATGTGGAGTGTACAATTTAAAATAATTTTCTTAGTATTTCACAGAGTATGTCTTTTTATATAGCACAAATAAAAGTGCTATATTAAAGAAATGTTTCTCTTTTAAACAATCTGATATTACTTTACCTTTAACATGGTTGGGTGGAATGAATTTACACTGGAAGTAGAAAAATTTCTCTACTGCAAAGTGAGCAGTGATTGCTGAAGTCTGCAATATAGTATGAGGTTTGTGCTTAGATTCTGACCCAGCTTAACTGTGATGTGAACTCCACTGAATTCCAGAATTCAGTTATAATGAAGTTAAAAATGGCTGGGTGTTTGATCAAAAGTATTGGAATTCAAAGCTGGGCAGTGAGGTTTTTTCTTCTTGATAGGGGAAATGTTTTTTGTGGGGCTTTTTTTTTTGTGGGTTTGGGTTTGTTGTTTTGTTTGGTTTGGTTTTGGGTTCCCCCCCCCTTTTTTTTTTTTTTTACGTTCACCAAAAAAAGCACCTAATTGATAACTAAACAAAAAATCGTACTGGAGTGCTATCTCCTCCAGTCCTTACTAGGAAATGAGGTAATAGATCATTCCTCGATTTTCTATAAGTATTAGAATGAACTGCCACGGAGTAGGCAAGGAAATATGAGGGATATACTCAGCTCAAATACCTGAAAGTGTTTGTTGTAGTTACTGGAATACTTAATTTAAATGGTATTAGCATAAGGCTTCTATTTCAGAAATCAAAGCATAACTCATCTATTTTAGAAAATACTATACCTCATTGTTTTTAATTCAAAAAATATACGTGAATGCCTTTCTCTGTAATTTTGCTGATCTACTGGAAAAAGAAAAAGACCGCTATGCTTCAAAAAATATATTCCTTATTTTTTTTTTCATTAGAATAAACAATACGTGTTTCTGTTAATAATAAAAAGTTATTTTCCTGCTAATACCAATTGCAGGCATTAAGATAGGTCTGATAGTGATATAATGGCAATTTCCTTCCTTTTTTTTTGTCTTTTTTTTGTAGAGGGAAACATTAAGTAGTCACAAAATGTGATAGCATTTCAGAAACACCAAGTCAGGACAAACCTTTATGGGGACAGGGGTAAGATTGTTCAGCAGCCCTTATAAAGCAAATTGTCAGGGAGTTTATAGTTTTCCCTATGATGATTAGTATGAAATGATGTCTTTGAACACAAGGTTCTTCATATTTTCTGCTTAAACCTTTTCACGTATTTGTATTTAAATTTTAGTTTTGTTTCCCCTCCACAAAGAGTTTTCAATACTGGTGAGCCTAATGACACCAAATTGCATTTGAGTCTCACAGCTGTGTGTGAAATTTCTAGCTGACTTCATTTTTACACTGGGAAAATTGGAGTCAGAAGAAATAAACATTGAGAGGCTTGGGAAAATCTACAAGGCAATGAGTGTTCAAAGCATTTTCAGCAAACTACTGAAGCAAATTTAACTACAGCTTTAAGGTCAATGAAAATTGAAAGATACAGAAAATAATGAATGAAGGTCTTTGGTCCCTAATCAACCATCCTTTTTCCTTTCATAGATGTTACCCAAAGCATCTCCACAGTTCATTAGCACATGACTTAGTTTAATAGATTTATTCCCCACCATAGTTATGTTTTCAGTTCTTTTGGTTTTGTCATAATATAAATAAAATCTTCAAGAATTGTGCATACCAGTGCTTAAGAACCATATACAGGCTTACTTACGTATGCATGCATACATATATGCGTGTATAAGGCTTTTTAAGCAGCATACAGGTGGATGAGTTTATTTGGCATAAATTTGCCATCCATTTTTTAAAAAAGGATTCTTCTAATTTATATTTCTTTAATAATCTTGAATTAACTTTTCTTCCACTTTGTGCACTTTTAGGTGTGTCCAGTGGTAGAACATAGGATGGAGTGCACTTCTTACCTTTTCTCCTCTCCCATCACATGATTCAGATTGCAAAATGAGCAGAGTAGATAGTGGACTTGCTCTTATAGCTTGTTTTCCCTCAATTTTTTCTCTCCAAATAGTTTCCACTGCTCTTTGCACTGCTAGAGCTGTGGGCTAGAATTCATTGTGTTTTAGTGGCAGGTGGAGCTTTTACTTGGTCATGTTCCAGGGCTCTGTAAGGCAAAACAAAGTCTCTAGTATTATTCCAGTAAAATTCTGATTGACTGACTCTACAACATGGTAGTAAAACAGGGTAGATTTCTCCTCCAAGTTGTGCATTTGCTCACAGCATGACAATATGGTGACTCAGTGGGATTTGGGACAAGCAGCATTATTTACACTGATGACAACATGCTGCTTCCCTGATAAATGTCAAATAGTGTGAATTTGGCAAGCTATACAATGTCCTCCCAGAAGAACAGACTGTTTTCTTAGGAAGGATTGGTAAGGATAAAACTGACTATGGTAGAGTTTAATAGGAAAATATTACTAAATTACCACACCAACAATTTTGATTTTGCAGCTAAATGGTAAGTAATGCCAGAATTTTGGTAGCTTTAAACTTTCCAATTTTTGCAAGACTTTTTGCTTTAATTAATTGGGATCTCCCAGGTAGGGAAACCTGTGTTCTCATATGGCACATCACTGACATTCCTATGTATTAATTAACGTGAGTCTCATTGAAGGTTTAGTAGTGCTGTCATGTAAGACTCTAATCGTATTCTTGCAAAATTAACAGCAAAGCTATTGACTGTTCACATTTTATTTAGTTCTACTAACACCTCTTTGTTACATGCTTGATTATTTTAATAAACAATTAAAATTCTTTACAATTGTAGGACTGCTTTGATTGTGGTGCCCTTTTCAAGACTTGAGATTTTTGGTCAGTTTTTGTTTGTTTTTGTTCAGGGTTTTGTATTTTGGGGGGAGGGCGTGTTTGTTTGGGTGTTGGGTTTTTTGGAGGGGCATGGTTTGTTTGGGTTTTTGTTTTGTTTTTATTTTGTGTTTTTGTTTTGGATTGGTTGGTTTGGTTTTTTTACTTCAGAAGTTGAAATGTGTAAAATGGTGATTAGGCACCTGAAAGGCTTAAGTACTAAATTTCCCTGGGTAGGCACGTACAGAACTGACTTGCTGCTTCTTGCACGTTTACCATGAATCTTAGCTGGAAAAATACCTACTCCATTTTATCTCAGTGCCTAGCATGCTTATTAGATACAGCGTCCCACAAATCCAACATAGGAGTCTGAGCAGACTTGAGTCATGCCTTTTTGATTGTGGAGAATTGGATTAGTAACCAGACTGGGAAGTAGTCCTTGGATGTTAAGTTCCTATTGAAGCTACTCTTGTTATGTTAAATAATTTATACAGGCCCAGGGAGAAGGAGAGGCATTGATTCTGGAACCAGCTTGTCTGTGCATGCACTGCAATGGGAGGACAAGATTGAAGTGTGAAGAATACAACATCTGTAACAAGGAAGGATGATCACTTTTCCTAGAATGCCCAGTGGCCTGGTAGGAAAACACTTGAGATGTTAAAAGCCTGGGTTGATATCCCTGTGACAGTCAGGACAGATTTGAGAAGAGGTCTCCTGTCACCAAACCTATATTCCTGTCCTGGTTACAATAGGGGAAGATGGAGTCTTTTTGTGTCTCTTTACAGTGTGACTTAGCTATTTAGCCTCAGGAAGGAACTCATAGCTGAAAGCGCTGGGTACAGTTGGGTGGCTCCTTCTGCAAAAGGCATGTAATTTAGGCTGTGATCCTACCCAGGGCATTTCTCTACAGCTTTGACATCTGCTTGCTGGATGTCAAAGTGTTAGCTTTCTCCCAATAGAAGTGGCACCAGATGGTGGTGGTGTGACTTGTGAATTCTGCTATGCATTTATCGCTAAGAAAATAGAAGCTACTGCTCTAAGTATTGTACTGCCTCTGTCCCAGACACTATCAGGATGTCACTGATAGTGATATCCTATATCAAAGATCTGCTAATGATCTAGAAAATGTACTGTCCTGCAGCAGTGATCTCTCCTTTAAGTAAACAAATGGTGCAAAAGCAGCCCTGGGATCTTGCGCCGTGTCACTGTGAAGGTCTGTCATAGGGTGAGGCTGCTACAGGTCTTCAGAAATGTCTATATATCCAATCCCATGACTGCTGAGCAATTTTCCAAAGAGTGCCGAGACAGATTAGAAGAATACATATGAATTACATTGCAACTACATGGCTCTAGTTTTTATGTGCACCTGTTTTTCAGCAGTTGATGATGGCTGTGCTTCCTAGTGATCTGAGGGCCTATGAAGGGGATTTTCCATGTGTAGTGCTGCTGATTCTCTGTTAGCTCAGACAGTAGGATCTGCTTATTTTAGATTTATATCTCAACAGGATGTATCCATCATAAAAACTATGAAGAAATTTTAAATTGCAGAGACTGATTTTAAAGCTGTTATGTAGAGCGTTAACAGGCTATAGGAAGATGCTCTTGAGTTGCGTGAAAGAGCTGTACCAACATTTCTCACAGCTTGTAGTGTTCTCACTGCTTTTGTTAAGTATAATCCTAAGGATGAAGTTCCCTGATGCCTTGGTAATCACTTTTATTGTTGCTGCATTCTTCCCAGGACTTGGCATGTGACTTTTAAATAATGTTCTTGTTTGTTTTACAGATTCTAGGTTGACCTTATCATAGGAAATATGCACTGTGGTTGTTACCAGCTCTCTGTTCTGCAACAAGATGACTAAGTTTGTCAGTTCAGTATTGCATATTGCTGTGCCGATGATCCTCTTCCCTTGAACCTCAGCTCAGCTGCTGCGTGCTACTTCAGTTCATGCTAAATTTGCAATCTTGACTTCATTGAAGTGCAAAATTGCCTTGCTTGTCAAAAACTGGTAATACATACAAAACAATCCAGTACTTCATTTTTTTTTGTTCAAGTCGAGGCTTATGTAGGCTTAGAAGAAGTTTCAGAATTTCCACAGTATGTGAGCAGCTGTTTAGGTTGTGCAAACCGTGTTAAATATTGAAGAGTTTAGGTTGACTCATATTGGTGCATCATTTTAGTGCTGTAGTAAACAGCAGTATCCATCAAAGTTGAGCTTAAATGGAAAAGCAAATGATGGTTTAATTAATTCTTGGCAATAGATTTGTTACTGGGGTTTTTTTGTTTTGTTTTGTTCTGTACATTTTGCCATAGAAGCTGGCCATCAAATTTGCTCCACAAATCTGCCACAGTATTTAACAATAAATTGTATAGATTTATCATGAAGTATGTTAACAGCATCGTTCATTGTATTATTCATGGCCAATTGTGTGTGAAGCCACTGGTCAAAGGAAGGATACAGCACTAATTATCACACTTCACATGCCTGTAAGAAGGTTGGTTTAGATGTCCTATCTTCATGCCAAATAAAATGGACATTGTTCTAGGAAAAGGGCATCTGATGTCAGGACTTTGTACATAGGAAGAATTTGTACTCAATGTATCTTTCCTACTTCAGTTCTTTTAAAGATAAAACCCATGAGAAATAGCATGTGATGCTTAAAATTAAAATTTAAAAGCAATATCTCTATGCTTTTTAATATAGTAAATACTTCAAAAGCTTTTTGCATATTCCATGCTGCATGACGGAATTTGTTTGACTGAATTTGAACCTTCTATCCTATCCTACAGCCTCCTGCCTCCTCAGTAAAGTAAGCTTATGCATTGGATGGGAGTTTTCTAAATCTCTCATACTGAGCATTTTTTGGTTTGTTGGTTTTGTTTTTTGTTGTATGTCTTAGTGAAATATTCATTTGGATAGAAGGGAGGAGTGATTATCAATCTCTTCTGAAAAGGACTCTGTGCTATGTTTCTCTGTTTATCAATTCCTTGACTTTGTTACTGCACTCACCTATTACCTCTGTCATGATCAAACTTTTGGTGATAAATGTTTGAACTCCCATCAAGGCTGGAATTTAGCTTTCACCATTGCCAATCTTGGTTGGTAAAAATCAAATAGGCATTAATGTATTCCAGCCAACCACAGAGTTTTAACCAATGAAGATGTCTTACAATTACAAAAATATATATATTCTTAGATTGTTATCAGAGCTCTTGAGAACTTTATGTACATACAGGAATTGTGTGCTCAGATCACCCAGAATTTTTAAACTCATCCACAGTGTTTCTGCTAGTAAAAGTTCTGAGACTGAATTCTCCTGACAGGACCAATAGCAAGAAGGTTTTCTCTTGAAGGAGAATAGAGCAGAGCAAAGTATTTACAACTTCTGTTTTGGTGGTGGTTCATGATCATAGTTTCTGGTTTGTTGTGGAGTTGGTTGGACCAAGTCAGACTGATAGGCTATTTCAAAGGAAGGTTGAAACACTTACATAAGCGGAATTTGTTGTATTTATTTACATTTATCAAATGTATTAAGCCTGGCACTGCATGGTGTAATATGCTGAATGTTGTGGTGGTTTCCAGGCTCCAATTTCGCATTCCTGAGCTACACCATTTTAAATGTTTCCCAAAAGTCTTACTGAAATGCCTCCAGAAAATCAGATCCTTTCTCAGTCTAGAGTGAGAATGTAAAAAATGTGGACTCAGTATTTCCTGTGGAGCCCCATCTGGACTAGCACAGCAGCTCTCTGTTGGCTCAGGATAATTGAGTGGTTTCCTGACTTGCCCTCATAAAGGAGTCTTTACTTGAATAATCCCTTCCTTTCCTGGCTTGCATTTTCATTTGGCTTCTGTTTGTTTTTATATTATATTTCTTGTTTCCATGCCTGTGATGGGTTGACCCTGACTGGATGCCACCAAAGCCACCTCAGCTGCACATAAAAGCAAAAATGTAACAAAAGGCTTATTGGTCGAGATGAGGGAGAGATCACTCACCAGTTGCCGTCGTGGGCAAAACAGCCAGACTTGGGGAAAATTAGTTTGATTTATTACTAGTCAAAGCAGTGTAGGGTAATGAGAAAATAAAAACTAAATCTTAAACATCTTCCCTGCACCGCTTTCTTCTTCCTGTGCTTAGCTTTTTTCCTGAATTCTCTATCTCCTCCCCAACAGTGCCTCAGTGGGATGGGGAGTGGCGGCTACAGTCAGTTCATCGCATGTTGTCTCTGCCACTCTTTACTCCTCAGGGAGAGGACTCCTCACACTCTTCTCCTACTCCCTTGTGAAGTCCCTCCTGGGGGAGACAACCCTCCGTGAGCTTCTCCAAGGTGAATCCTTCCCAGGGACTGCAGTACTTCATGGACTGCTCCAATGAGGGTCCTTTCCGTGGGGTGCAGTCCTTCCAGGAAGGCATGGGGTCCTCCATAGGCTGCAGGTGGATCTCTGCTCCATTGTGGACCTCCACGGGCTGCAAGGGGATAACCATGCTTTTCACCACAGGCTGTGTAGGGGAATCTGTGCTCCAATACCTGGAGCATCTTCTCTTCCTCCTTCTGCTCTCACCTTGGTGTCTGCAGAGTTGTTTCTCTCATGTATTCTCACTCCTCTCTTCAGCTGCAATTGAGGAGGTTTTTTTACCCTTCTTAAATTTGTCATCACCATTACTGATGGGTTCAGCCTCTGCCAATGGCAGGTCTGTCATGGAGCTCTCTGGCATTGGCTCTGTCAGACACAGGGCTTCCCCTTCTTCCGGCAGTTTCTCACAGAAGCCACCCCTGTAGCTCCTCTGCTACCCAAACCTTTATATGCAAACCCAATCAATGCCTCCAAACTAAAAACTGCTGATGGGCAATATCCCTGTCTTAGGGCTATGCACGAAAACTATGTGTGGAATATTTTACTAATACAAACTGAATGTCATATTTTACTGTGTTTTGCAACATAATTTGATTTGTTAAGGCTTGCTATAGAATCAGGCTTCTTCAATATTTTTATTAGTGACCTTGGCAGTAATCTTTAGATGCTGTGGAGTTTTGAAATAGCATCAGTACAGAGGAGAAATAGACTAATGTAGGAAGAAATGAATTATCTTTGTAACATTGAATAGAGAAATATATAGGGGTCATATGTATACAACCAATACAAAGAATTTTTTCTTGAAAATTTTCGACTGGACAACTCCACAAGGAGTGATACCTGAGTGCTTTGAATGAGAATAAGCTATTGTCATGATACAGTCTGAGTAAATAAGTGCAAGAAAAGGATATATGAGGGGAGGTGGTGCACAATGTGCTGGTGAGGTTGCCCTGGCAACAAGTGTGCATTCTGGTCAGCTTTGACAGGGCATGGAGCTGGTTGCTTCATGGAACATGCTTGTTTCAGTACATTTCAAGGACAAGGTTCAACTCAAGAACACAGATCCAAACTATTACAATGACATTGTGGAAGAACAACCAGTTTTCAGTGATATGGTGTTTGTGGAGCACGTTAGAAATACTGTTTCTAATTTCTACACTCTGAGTGCTTATGAGGTGCTTTCTGAAGAATTAACAAAAAATGTACCCGTATTTTTGGTGCTTGTTATGCAGTATTATGTTGTGATCTTACAGTGTTATCCATTTGGACTTGATGTGTATATTCATGTGTATTTTATGAGAAAACTGGGTTTCTCTCTAAACTTAAGGTTTCTGAAGTACTGGAAGTCTTCTGTGTCACTAATGAGAGTGAATACCCAATAGGCTTTTACACAGATACACATTTTGACCATTCGAAATAGTATAGATAGTTTTATTCTAAAATAGAGACTGTAATGGGAAATGAGTAGTGAATCAAGTAGCAACAGGTCTGATTTGGTCACTTTGGTGGTAATGGAGATGATTGGAATATGAGGAGACCAACTGTTACTGAGGTGGCCTTTGAAAACAGGTGACAGTACAAGTGAGCAAGAACATTAAATAGTGCCTCTGTAAATTAATTGCACTTAATTTTTTGTTCTACGCTTTGAACCATTCTTTTATGGTTGCACATGGAGTGACTGAAGATGTGGTAATTCTGTTCTCTAGCAGCAGCACTGAGATATGTCTTACTCCAGTGCAGATCTACTTTGCAACCCCTATCCCAGCCCATGGACTTTTGCTCCCCAGGTGCTGCTTGAGAGCTTTATGATGGGTGAATCATACTTGAGCAAAGCCAGGTTGTCCAGGAATCTCCACAGAGAAGACAAAACTCACCTCCTATCGTTGACTCTACTGCCAGCTTCTCCATAGCATAGAGCTGTTGTTTCGGACAGTGAACACTGATGACTTGCATCTGCTCAGCCTTGCAAGCCTTCAAGTGACATGCAGTAGTCCATCAGGTATTACCAAGTCTCTAGTAAATGTACTACTGTCCTGATTGTGCTTTATCATTTCAATTTAGCAGTCTTGAAAGCTGCTTTACTGTTCCTGGGTCACTGACAACCCTAGTATGAAAGTATCAAAATTGCACACCTGTGTGTACTTCTATACTTCCCGAAGAGTGACATGGGCTTCTCTGTCAATGAGTAAAATCAGTGTTTCTTTCAGGAAATACCAGTTTCTTCTGGTGTTTATTCCACTTCTCTGCTTCTTTGGATTGCAGATGCAGAAGAGTGGATAAAAGGGATTGACACACTTGTATGCAGGAAGGAAAACTGAAACTTGAGGGATTCTTTTATATATCAACAATGAGCTGGCAAATACATCAGCTCTGAACTGACAAGTACATCAGCCATGAATAGGCATATAGGTATGACAGTTTCAGATAAATTCAGGCCAACAGTATTGCCAGTAATAGATTTGTACTGCAATTAACAGGATTAGGGAGCAGCATTCATCGTAGGAGTACTAGAGATATCAGGTGATTTTTTCTTTTAATTATTATTATTGTATTTTCAGATTTCTTTTCAGCTCCCATTTCTCTGTTTCCTTGAGCAGAGCAGCAAAGCTCAACTGATGTAGCAGACAGACACAGTTGTTGCTCGTCTCACTACTCAAGGTACTGCTAGTACCTTGAATAACACCTGAGTTGTTTTCTGTTACCGCTCTGTCACTTTTCTGGGGAGA
Organism: Corapipo altera; assembly: GCF_003945725.1. Taxonomy (NCBI): domain Eukaryota; kingdom Metazoa; phylum Chordata; class Aves; order Passeriformes; family Pipridae; genus Corapipo; species Corapipo altera. Next base: position 837,158 of record NW_020884876.1, on the reverse strand, counting down.
ATTGCTGTTGGATGAAGGAGGGAAGAGAGATTGCTGCCTGCTTTCTCTCCCTTTGATTTATGCTGTGAGCTTTGACAGGGTTCTCTGGAAAGGTTGAAGGGAAGGGAAGCCAAAAGCACAGTAGGTATGGTGCAGGGCAGTGTTTGGGAATGGTATCATCAGAGAAGGGCACAACATAGGATTTTTTATATATGTAACAAGTGATTGTTTTACCTTGTCCGTATTTAGACCTGTATTAACGACGCTGAGTATGTGTACCCTATCTGCCCTTAAATCTGTGTCTTTTGGAAAGCAGTTAGTCTCTGAATAAAAAATATTCACATATTATATCTGAAGTATAATATGTTTTATATTATATTTTAGGTGCAGGGCTGAAGGTTCAAAATTCTATTCTTCAGGTACCCTTCCAGAAGGAAGTTCAGGAGATATTAGTATTCCTCTTAAATGCAGAGAAGAAAGGCAGAGGCCAAGTCGCATTCCCAAAAGTCAGTAAAATATTAAACTGATGGATTTCCCATCTATACTTCCTTATCTGTATTTCAGTTTCTCATCCAGCTTAATAAGTATTATTTGGTTGAAGTATATCTTTCAGAAAGACATCCAGACTTGCCTGAAGACATAAAGTGATGGAGAATTCACCACTTCTCTTAGTTAATTAATGGAGATGATTAGTTGATGGAAGACGAATTTATGCCCTGGTTCAGTTGTGCCTGGGGAATTTATTGCCTATGGTTGATGTGAAAAAGCATTGGTTATATTTCTGAAAGAGCAGTAATGTGGTAACTGGGGTTGGTAAATACTTGCATTTTAGTAACCTCAGGTCCAGATGACAGACTACAATTCCTAGTATATGGTAGTTATATTTCTGGAGATATAAAGCAGAAACCTTCATGGCTGGTAAGTTGCACCTAGAATATTTTTATATCATCAGAGAAATAGGTAGACATCAGAGAATCTTGTTTTGAGCATGTGCCTGTAAAAAGCTGTGACTCTAACCGAAGAATGTTTAGCCTTATGGTATTAATAGGTACTACATCACATGGCCTGTGATGCATTAGGTGTCTTCTCTGATATTCCAGCCACAGGTAAAGGAACTCTTGTTTATCACTTTATATGCTATTAAATCTATTTTCATGATGACCTTTGTGCTTTAGGATCAAGCTACTGGTTATATGTATGAGTATTACTCTGATAGTTCTTGATTATAGTTTCCATTGCTTTTGTTTGAGTGCTTATTTTAAGAATGACTCTAGTATTTTTTTTAAACTTTGCAGAGTACAGATGCCAATTCAAATGTGAGGAAAAGAATGAATGCCACGATACAGTCCGAAGCTGATGGTGGGAGCCGAATTGACACAAGGCACAGCTCCATCCAACCTCCCTCTGTAGCTCAGGGGTCTTCTGACATTACACCCCGCTCCTTTTCTGCATCAAGTCCCAACCCCTTCACACGCATCAATGCATCAGAGACATTATCTTCTGCAAGAGCTACCCCTCCAGCTCCTCCTTCTACCCCAATTTTAACTGGATTTGTATCCCAGCATGCCACAGCTGGATCCCCTTCCATTCAGCACTTGCTTGGATCTAGACTGGAGCAGATTCAGACCACTACACCTAATACATTAGGAGCATCTGCAAAGCCATCTGCTGTCACACCACCTGCTCCCCCTGCCTCTCACTCTGGCACGAGTAAGATAGACAAATATGCACGCATTTTATTTCCTGTTACCTTTGGAGCATTTAACATGGTCTACTGGGTGGTGTATCTATCCAAGGATACCATGGAAAAATCAGAAAGTCTAATGTAGTTTTGCTGCTATGTAGTAGTTCCTAAATTATACTCACATTTGATGCATAGTTTCTTCTTTTGAAACTATTTAAAAAGGTCAGTAATTCTTATTTATAAAAGCTGTGTGCTACTTTCCCATTGTAAAGGCTGGAGCTGTTGGGGATAATTAGTTAACTCTTACCAGAGTAATGGGTAACAGTAATGGGTCTTCCTCCCTTCAGCTAGCAATGAACCATCACTCCTTCAGACAAACTACTCTGGATGTACAGAACTTGTCTTTGGGAGGAACATGCACTGAAAAAATCAGAGGCAGAGGTGCACAGCTGTGCAGTGGAACACATCTGACTGCTAGGAATATGCACGTTGGCTATTACAAATCCCTGAGGCACCCAGCACTGCTGTCTGAACACAGCATTGCATTCTCTGAGTGCGAGGTCCATGTCCTGAATATTTTGACAGTGCTTGCTAGAAAAGGACTGTCCCTGCTAGATTAAAATTGGCAGAACAAGGGGAAGAAAATGAGAAGTGGAAAAAGAAAAAGAGAGTCCAGCCTGGGAAAGTGCAACTCTGGGAAAGTTATGCAAAGGAGTTGTAGAGCTCCATATATTTTTACTAAGCATTATTTTGCATTGTAACTCACTCCAAAATAATAATTGAACCTTGTAAAATCTGAAATCTGATGTAATTCTCAAAATTGGATTTTCTAGTTTGGTAAGGTGATCTTAACTGTGTGATTCTTCTTTGACCTTGCTGACCAGCCTGAGTGGATTTATTCCTGAATTACATCCATTGTAGTAGATGAGGACCAGATCCGCAATCTTCAACTTTTTATTTGAATTCTTTGCTTTTTCCTTGGATGTTTTGGGGTTTGGTTTTTTCTTTCCTTCTTCCCCCACCCGCCCCAGATTTTTCAGTTACATTCTTGATTGCCTTTGAACACATGTTCCGCCCCTACTTTATGTAATGTTTGTGTCAAGTTAAATTTTCAACATAGTTTTAAAAGTGTTCAAAATTAAGCAAAAAAAAAAAAGTCCTGTGCTTTGATGAGTGCAACTATGGCGCATGTCACTGTGTGAATGAAAGACACTCTTTTTGTGAAGGACTGCTGTGACATAAATAAGGAAATAAAGTTTCTAGGTAGAGCCCAGGGAAAATTTATGATCCATTTGTTTATTTTAAACTATGGCATAGATAGGCACTTTTCTTAGCATCTCAATATGCAATATGCAATATGCAAGCTGGTGACTTTATTAAAAAATCAAATAGTTAAATCTGATAGAAGTCTTGATCATAAATGTTGTTTTCACTGGAACGGGTGGAAGATACACTGTTAATACATATAAATATGTTTGTACAGATCCATCTGGCTAGGCAAAATGGTTAGTGTTTCTGTGCAGATGACAGGTGAAAATCAGAGGCCAAATTCTCAGTTGTGATCTGGCTGTGTCTTTAAAGGGTCTGGACTAAACCTTAGCTTCGGTTGATTGGAATAGAAAGAAGATTGGTAGCCTATGGTCAAAATCGTATGCTGCAGGGCAGATCAGGTGAGTGTTGAGTGTGCCCAGACAGTGATCAAAGGACTGGTGGAGACCACAAGCAGGTGGGCTAATTGAGAGCATTCTGAGACTGCCCTAGACTATGCTGGGACAAGAGTCAGAATAAAAAGAACCCATAGTGCTGAAACTATGGCTGTGTCCCTGTCTGTCTGTTAAACTATGACTGTGCTTCTGGCTCTCCAAGCCTTTTAGCCATCTCGTGACTGAGAATCTGACCTTTAACTTATGGGACCTGGGAGGTGGCAAGGCTGCTCTTCCATGCATAACATTGGACTGTAGATGATAGAATGCAGAGGATGTGGGAGTGTCTTACGTGACTTTAATGTAGTGATGATATAAACAATTGCCTGAGTCTTTTTTTACTTAAGGGTTGCTCTCAAATGCCAGGTATAGTCCTTTCTTTTTTTGTCTTTTACATCTAGAAGATGTCTGAGATTACAGCACTCCTTGAAAATCATTACATGCAACATACCACAGAATTGGAAATGAAGCACCCATGCAAGATGTCTAACTGCAGTAATTTGTATCTTTGGATGTATTGCTAGTTGCTGTAGGTGCTTCCTCTCTGATAAGGTCACATTGTTACAGATTGTAAAAATAGATGATAATGTGCAAGAGATTGATTATTTATTTTGTTAAATCAGAAGAAACAAAGCTAATCCTCTGGCAATTATTGATTATAATTACACAAACGATAAAGTATTTGTAGCATGAAGAACGATGACTTTCTGTGTGGGGAACCCAGTGTGTGCAGCAGAAGTTACTGAAGTTACTCTTGGCTTTCCTCTGTGATGAAAACCAAGGATGTTTTTTCTCAGGCAGAGCTTTAAACAATTCATTAGAAACAACTCTTTCTTCCTTCCACCCATCCTGATATACTGATTTATAATCAGCTTTTTCTAGTGCATTGTTCAGTGGGATCAGCACTGGTTGAGGCTAAGATTGATCTAAATGTGTTACTTGAATTCACTTGTAGTTTCATTTTAAAGACTTATAGGGAGGAAAAAGGATTGCAAAAATTAATAGATTACAAATATTTATTTCTATACTTCTATTTTGGAAGAAATTTTTAGGGATACCGCAACAAAAAAAATTACCTATTTTAAATCTGACAGTGTGTTTTTGAAGTACCTTACAACACTTCTATGCCTACATCGAAAATGAGACACATTAAAAAAAATCATTGTGAGTCTAGGACTCATCTCTTGAACTGTATGACATATTTTGTGTTGCAGCATATAAAGAAATTGCCATAATTACGTTTCCAAAGTACATGTGGACAATATAAATAGAAATTTATTGTTAACAGTGATTCTTCCTTATATTTAATCTTCTTGTAGAGCGATCAGAAACGGTATAGAGCCTGTAGTATACTCACTGATGCTGTAACTCAGAAGCACAAAAAAAAAAAAAAAAAGTGGGAATATGCTAAATATAGGAGCCCAAATGTTCAAAACTGCTAACTAAAATCCTAAGGGAAAACATTGCAGGTGTCATTTCAGTGACCAAATGGCTTATTATAGCTGAGTTTGAGTGAGATGAACTCTACAGGAACTATTTTTTGTTGTTTTTTTTTTTTTTTTCCTATTGGCTTTGTTGAACAATCTTTTTTTTTGAGAGTACCATAGTGATTTAAAACTAACCAGACACTTGGGGTAAGTTATATCTGTGAACAGGAAAGAAAACTGGATAGAAAGCCAAAATCCTTACCAGGGAGTGGGGATACATCTCCACTGACTGCAGTTTCCTTGGAGACATTGTTACCAGCAGCAAAACTCTCACAGATTGCAGTAGTGCAGCCCTGACCACTAATGCAGTCGTTTGAGAAAAACAGTTAAAAACGTGGTTCAGGAAGGTTGCCTTCATAGAAACTGAAGTGTATTTTGTAGTCAACTATGAGCCCTCTATTAACAGGTTTCACTGCAATTGTGAAAATAATGAAGCTGAGCAAGGTGGTAAACATAGACCCCTCCGTCTATGGTCACCTGAGCTCTTAGAGCTCACCAGCAGTACTGGAATCTGTTTTTCCTCCTACAAAGTGGACTCATCCACTTCGGTGGTGCATTTCTTCTCCCATGTGTCTTTTAAGGGGGAAAAAGTAAACTGTAAACTTTGTAAACAGTTTAGTCATCCACTTTACATTACCATGTGATCAGACAAGTAGACCATATAATAATTGAATAAAAGAGGTAAATAATAAGGAATGTGAATAGAGCTTTTCTGTTAACAGGCACTAAAAGTTTATTGCTTATGGGGTGTTCAAGTATAGCCTCTGGCCTGTCATCGTTGTCATCATTCAGGATGGACCTTGCAAAAAAACAAGAAAAGCCAAGTAACTGTATTTAATAGGATTTAACCAGTATTTCTACAGAAAATTGAATGAACTCAGCTTTTTGATATGCACAGAATTCCATCTTCTTCCACTGTCTTGTGTACCTCCTATATGTCATTTGGCCACAGTGTACCTTAAGCTGCAGTGTATTGTCTGTGTGCCATGTGACAATGTCAGGGGATGCGGTGTGTATTTATCCAGTTTATCCAAAGCCTAGTGCTCCCATATCCCTTGTGCTGTTGGAAGTGGAGGGAAGGCCAGAATGGAAGAATGACCACACTGCTTTGTAAGAGACACGTGTTGGCCACCTGGGACGTCTTCCCGTGGATACTACAGGAGATTTCCTAGGAGAATCTTTCTCAGTGTACTTTAGCACACTGTCCCTCCGCATACCAAAAATTTCCAAGAGGTCTATTTGGAAAGCAGAGTAGGTCATGGACTTTGCACACTGGACTCCAGAACTTTTGCTTGACCCAAAAGATTAGGGAGGAAAGAAATTTTGGTGAGTTTTTTCTTGTCTTCCTGAAACCTGCCAATAGGGCTTGACCACACTGAAATAGAAAGGGGTTTTGTGACTGGAACTGTTATGAATTGCAATAGAGACAGCTTAAAAAAATTTACCATTGGTTTTATTTAATCCTAATATTGAATAACAGACTAGGAAAATGGCAGCTGTGTTGAGAAGCCTAGGTGTAGTGTAATATCTACTGATGATATTAATAAAGCCAAGGATAATCAAAGTTGTAGAAATCTTACAGAACTACAGAGCTATGTGGCAGTAAGTTTATGGCAGTTCAGTGCTAAGTGGGGAGAATAGGAGCCGCTTCCCTTTGTAGACTGACAGGAGTAAAGCAATACAGCTTCTCCATTTATATTTGGAGGAAAAAAACTCTATAAACAAAATTTCATACTCAGTGAAAAACCACAGGGTAAAAAATTATGGAGGTCAGTATTAACTACCAATCACAAACCCCGAAAAACTAGGAAAAAAATCCAGGAAAAAATTGAAAGTTAAATTTAATTTAAAGTTAAATGACAGTAGCATCTTTTTTTCCTATTTTTTTTTCAAGAACTTATATTTCTTTCACTGAGGAATTCCAAAGTATGTTTATATTGTTTTAAGGATTTATACCGGTATTCACTGACACCAATATGTGTTTTTCATTTACTTCAATCCACTTTAAACAGGAAGTTTAAAAAGAAAAAATGTGCCATTTTGAAAGAGTCTGATACAAATTAATTTGTGCAGTTTTCATTTGTAGAATCAAGATATAGCTGTTTTGGAGAATGCTAGTGTGGTTAATAGTTTCACCGTGTTCTGAGTAAATCAGACTTCAAAAGTAAGTTTTTGCCACATCCAAGGAAGTGAGAGTAGTGTGAAGTATAGAACACCCTGTAGAGATGTCTCTTTGCTAATATTATGTACTATTTTCTTGAGGGAATGAAAAACGCAATGTAAAATTGGTAGAATTTGTAAACATACTTTCTTTTCACATTAATTAAATAATGCAGTAGGTTTTTATTTCAGAACTGAATAGCATTGCATTCTGGTCTCTAACTTATTGCATCTACAAGTATCTCTTACATTTTCTTATGCTTTTTGTATTATTCCACTATAAAGGATTTTAAAGCAAGCCATTGCAGTTCACTACATTTTTTGGTCGTATTTCTATTTTCATTTTCATTGAGAGGAACTGAGAACATGATGGCTTCTTCAAAATAAAAATAACAGCAGCAAAAATAAAAAGCCTTGGAGATTCCCTTTTTTAGAAAACCATCCAAACTCCCATCAATTATTGAATGCTCTTCTTAAATAATAGCATAGTTTTGGCATTAAAAATACTAATGCTGTTGCAGCAGCTGGATACATATACACATGTACCCACAGAAATAATTCCCTAAATTGTAAGGAGGCAAACTCAAATGCACTTGCTAATAGTCTTGTTTTGAAAGAGTACCCTTCTGGATGGAAAGCACCATATGAGGCAGGTGTTTTGTTTTTTTGTTTTTTTTTTTTTGTTCATATATCTATTTTCAAGAAAAGTATCTGTAGGAAAAGTATAGTACTATTGAATTAATCTTCAGCTAGCACAGAGATCTGGGTTATTTCATGCTGGTGGTCTTTCTGTTGTTGATCTTCAACATTTGCTTGGTGTTTTTTGTGAATGCTGTATCCAAGTTGCTGTTAATGGACATAGTAATCTTTGGATGATTTGATGGCATAAAGAAACACTTAAGGAAATAATCATTATTTGTGAATACATTTTCATCCTTGGAAGAATGTTAACTGGGTGTTGGTTGAAGAAGCAGGTGACAGTATGAAGCACTCAGCTGGACTTCTGAGCTTGATGCATTGCAAAATTTAGTTGATTACTGCTTTGTCTTGCCTCATCATCCTGTGTTGGTGGCTCATCTCCATGGTGAGTAAAACTGCTATGAGAACAGAAGACTCAGAAGTAAAGAACATGTTTCTTTAAAGTTATTTCAAAATACGATATAGTTAACCTTATTACTAACAGTAACTTCACGGTATGCTTTATATTTGCAAATTTTAAAACCTCCTTCTCTGTTAGAATGTACTAAGTTGTCAAATGAATAAGAAGATACTTGTCATAAATACATGATTCTGTATGTATAGGTATTTCATTTCTTATTTATTTCTGGCAACATTCTCTATCACCAGGGCAGTGGTGGAGGTTGGAGGCATTTCAGATAACCAGAGTTCTTGAGCAGTTACACGAAAATATTTGTTTCATAGATACACACCTTTGCAAATCAATACCAGCAGTGCTTTCATGGTGGAAATTAATCCACTTGTGAAAAATCCTGGCTTTGAGTACTTAACCTGTATTTGAAGGGCTGATGAAGTATATTGGGCATGGCAGGACTCAGAGCATGTTTTATTATAAGAGGCTTCTGGGTTGGAGCCGGATTATGTCCTGCTGTGCTCTGAAGCAATCTACACTAGAGAGACTATAAGCAGAATCCATGGGTTTTTGTGGCTCTTTTTTAAGATCCCACTGTAAAACTATATTATGAAGGTACTGCTCTCATCTTCTTCCTTATTGTCTTGCTTTGTGTGGGGAGAAGTATTTCAGTGCTTGTGGCGAGCAGGCTGAAATAACTTGTCTAGCTAAAACCCAAGTTTGTCTTGTTGACTTTTGGCTGGTTAATAGCAGTGGAATGTGTCTGATCTGGCTCCCTGTCTTAGTACTGATACAGAGGAGGGGGTGAGAAGGCTGGATTGATGCTTTGAGCTGGATTAAAGATGATGTGAAACCACAGTCTGAGGATTCTCATCCTACCTCCACTGGCATTAAAACAAAGACAGTCTCAGGCTTTTTCAAACCTCTGGTACCCCCTGTGGTCATTTTTCCTCCACAAACATGATTTTTTGAATTATATCTATGACAAAAAATGGAGAAAAAAAGTAGAAGCAGGTCAGAGTTTATGAAAGAACCAAAATCAATGAAGTTATTTGAAGAGAGAGAAAAGAAAGAGAAGGGAAGACATGAGTATGGATGAAAAATGTTGTTTCTTGCTACCAAGCAGTTATTTTAGGATATGTCCTGTTAGAGGTACTAGAACTGCATCTGGCAGGAAACAGGCTAGAAGTAATTATTTCTTAATTATAAGTATAATGAGAAAGTAATAAAGAAAATTGTCTAATGTCCTGTTATAAACATTTGTGTTTCATTGAAACTGTTTTCAAAAAATGGTATTTTCATTATCAGCCAGGAAGAATTAGGAGACAGAATGGTAGGGGAAAAAGATTGAGTTTTATTAAGTATAACTGTTTCCCTCTGTTTTAGAACATTTCTCAACCAAAAATGTAAACAGTAACATTTTTTTAATCTTTCTGGAACTGTATATATTTAATCTTCAGTAATGAAGCACTTTAGAATGTTTAGCATTTAACTTGCTTTATGTTTAAGAGACTAAATATCATTGCTGTCTCTGATTTAATTCAGTTCATAGAGGGGATGGTGGGAAGTAAAAGCTTTCATTACAGTAACAACCATTTTTTTGAAGTGTCATGCCTTCCTCCTAAATCTGAGGACTTCATTCCTGTACCTGAATTCCTGGGAACTGTTTAGTGCTGAGCTTTTCTGATAATCCAGTCAGTGCTACAGCTTTTGGAGTGCAACTGCATTTAAATTTGGCATGTCTGAGAATGTATGTCCACAACCTTGGCACTTGCACATTGTGGATCCCATGAAAGACAAAGATGTGCTTGTAACCCACCATATGGGTCCATGAGAGCTGTTACGCTGCTCATGTGGGAGAAGATAGAATCTGTGGTCATAAACAAAGGATAAGGACAGTGAGACTGCCTCTTTTAGAGACTGTGCAGATCTTATATTGAATTAAGGCTCTTATGAAAATGCCCCCTAAACTCTTTTCCAAGTAGGCAGCTTAGGAACAAGCTGAGTGCAATGTGGAATTCAACTGCCAATCCTGCAAAAGGATCAGCACAGTTAATCTGTCCTAAGGTTTCTGGTGCTGTGGCTAGAAGACTGGAAAGATGTGAGGTAGCAACTGCTGCCAACTGGAACACATTCATGTTGCTGTGTATCCAAGCTGTACTGTATGGCATCAGGGTCTTTGGCATACTGGGGGTGGGATGGAAAATGCTTTTTTGGAGTACAGAATAGGGCAGAATGAAAACTCTTCCTTTGGCTCAGCACTGCTCATATTCACTGTAACAGCACTGAGCATCTAAAAGGAGGACTAAGGTGTATTGCAGTCTTCTCTTCTCCTCACATGTCTGCTAAATGTTCTGATGTGGAATGTGGTGGGAGTGACAAGTACATGTCTGGTAATGAAACAGAACATCTTTAGTAGTGCTGCCTGGTAGTACCCACAACCTCATGTCAGCAGCCTGTGGCCCTTCCCAGAAGCACAACTGCATCACTGATTTTCTTTTTTTTTTTTTTTTGTGTGTGTAGGCCCCTACCACCTCTCCTGTAGCTTAAACGTTGGAAAAAGGTGTTTTCTCTTTGACGCTCATTTCTCCATTTTGTTGTGTATTTATGAAGAAGAAAATCAAACTGAATTTTTCTTTGGTTTTTAATTTATTTTTTAAAGAGGCTTTCTTACCTGCACACATGGAAATCACAGGCTCCATTGCAAACTTTAGGAAGGTAGCAAACTCTTCTAAGCCAACTTCAGGAGTCTCTCTATGCTTATATTAAAAAGATAACTTTTGTTTTCAAATTAATTTGGAGAATATTTGGTTAAAACTTTATAAATTTTAAATATAAAAATATTTTCTCTCTACTGAAAGTGTGAATTTTATTTGTAGCCATTTCACTTAGGAAGATAAGGCACAATGAATGTGTGTGGGTTTTCTCTTAAGCTAGTTAATATATGTGATGGTGGAAAAGATGCTTAGCTGTGTGATATTCAGTAGCCATTTCATAAGTACATGGGTGGTATTTTTTTATTTTGGAGAGTGTGAAGATGATACACAAACAGAAGGTGAGAAAACTCTGTAGAGAGATTTTGAAAGACTACTTCTCACTTTCTCTCTGGATATCATATGCATAAGTATAGTGAAATCAGGTAAGAAAAAATATGTGAATAAAAGAAAAGACCTTTTTTGATCTTCACACTGTCGGCTAGTCTTACGAAGTATGGAAGTTTACAGCTTCCCTGTATGCTTCCAAGTTTTCTCTCTGCTGTGCCATGGGGGAAGTGCAGAAGGTCGTACCTTTTCAAATAAGACCTAGGAATTTTTAGGTTCAGTTCATCAGTCAGGAGGACACTCAGTGCTGGCCTTGCTGAGTTGGGAACGTGGTTTTGTAGATCTAAATTTTGTCTTGATGGAGCAATCTGCTCAGCCGGAGAAGGTATCCCAGTTCTGGGTCAGAACAGTTGAGGCATTTTGCTGAGGTAAAATGCGAGAGTTGAATTAGGCTTATGGGCTGCTCATTAGCTGTTTAAAACCCCCCAAGTGTATAATCTAAACCCACACTTTGGCACGTTCTGGTACTTTTGCGCTGCTTTGGTTTGTTCCAGATCTGTCTCTGACTTTGCTCCCTTGCCTTGTGGCTGAGGTGGGGAGCAGCAGTTTCAAGGATGGCCTGGGGTTCACATGCCTTCCCTTCAGCCATGAGCTCTCTCTGCATCACATCTCCATCACCAGGGGGGACAGCAGAGTCTGGGCAGGGAGAGGGTGTGCACCCATGCCACTGACAGATAAACTCTGGCAGTCAAGCAGCAAGGCACAGAGTGGGTAGAGTTGGAGTCCTGAAGTAGTAGTGTTTAAGGATTGTTTTCTGGATTTCAAGATCCTGTGCTAGTGCAGTGGCATAAACCACTTCGGTTGCTTGAAATACAAGTCAGTTTCAGGATTTTCTGTTTTCTGAATTTTCTGACTGAGTGCTAGGACTGCCAGTCTGCTCATGCTGTGTGCTGCTGTGGCAAGGACCATCAGACTTGGGTGTTTGTAAAGAGTGCTGCATCACTAGCAAACATACAGAGCAGTCACAGTGTACTAAAAGCCTGTCTGCAGACAGTATTTACTTGCTGGTAATAAGTAAATAAGCCCTGCTAGTGGTTGCCTTGGGTTCCTTTTTTCTCCTCCTCACCTTTACCTACCACCCTTGCGCTCTACCAGTTCTGATATTCCAAATTGCTGAGGCAACTTTGTGAGCTGTTAAAATTGGTCTATCTAATGAATGATGTGAAATACCCTTTTGCTCTCAACTCACAGTTGAGAGACAGGCTGGGAGATATCAACTAATTCAAAGTTTAAGACCTGTACCAACTGAGGAATGAAAAAAAAGAAAAAAGGGGAATTTCTGTGTGAAGTGTAGCAGCTGCTATATCTGTGTGTCATTTTTAAGATGGAAAGAAGTAAAAAAATCAAGAATACAGTATTTACAGATATTTTAATTTACTATAAGCTTTTCTTTTCCTGAGAAGCCCTGTCCACTGTGACCAAAGCATTTGGGTTTAGGCTTAGACATTGTAAGGAAGACTCCCAGTGAAAAATACGAAGCTTTTGGAAGTATTTTTATTTTTCTGTAAAAGTAGTGGCATGCAGAAAATCTACACTAAACAAGCATAGTAGAAATGCTTCTTTAACACTCTCTATAGAAAAGTCCTAAATCCCCTAACTTCTCTGTCAATAATGTAACTACTTCTGCAATATGTAACTGTCCTAGATGCATGTTGCAAGAGTTTCTGTGCCATGTCAGATTCTGTTTATCCCTTTGTATTGGCTCATACATGCAGAAAAACTGAAAGGAAATCAAGGCAAGGGAAGTCTTGAGGTTGAATTCTTTTACACCATTCCTGATGCACATTTTAGTTGCATGGAAAAAACGTGGCTGGAAGGATTGGAAGAATCAGAGGTTAACTAAATTATTTGAATGCATATGTTCAACGCTGGTCACCTGACTATACTGACAAAAGGTGGTTTGATAGGTGTCAACTTGTTTTGCTATTGTGCAGCTTAACTGTTACCTTCCTGTATTATGAACATCTATGTATTTGGAAAATAAATCCATCTTGCAAGAAAGATTGTGCAAAAAATTGTTCCTATTATACTCCAATGTATATTGCTAATGTCAAATAAAATACAATTGTGAGAGTTCTTAAACAGTTGTCTTTCTAATTGTGGCCTAAAGCAGGAAGAGAAAGGAATATAGTAAACTTATTTGGCATAGATTCTCTTGTAGTTATTGCTGGAACATTGATGTTCACTAAATGATTCAATCAACCTGATGCTTTATATTTGAACAGATAAAGGAATGGGTTTCATTAGCAATATGATGAATGTTAATCTGTAGTATTATTTATTAAGATGGCACATGAGTCTACTGATGTATCTTTGTCAAGATGTCTCACTATATTAACAAGCTAAAAGCTGAATTCATTACCTTGCGTCTTTCACAGCATCGGAAACAAATAATACACAGATTAGCAGTGCCCACTTTTGTTATCTAATTTATTTATTTCTAATTCCTTTAAGGTAATCTAAGAGCACTTACTCCTTGCCTTACCTGCCAACAGGCTAGTTGTCAGCTGCTCTAATTCTTTACATGACCTAAAGTGATTTTCTAATATTCTGTGCTTGGGCCTGGCAAAGTGCATTAGAAGACATAGACTTGTAAAAACTGTGTTTCAGCAAGGATGAAATATAGCTTGCAACAAATATGCATAGAGAGACATGTGGAGAAATTATTTTAGTATGCACACTGGCCCATGCAAGGCAGGGAGTGGGGCACCCTAATTTCCTTTGCTAAGTGTGGCCAGGACCATCAAATCTTTTTGCAGGTGAGCCGAAAGCTGTCAGAATGGCTTACAATGCTGCAAAGTGCTGTAATTGCCGCTTGCTTCAGGGACAGATGTTGATGCCAAGAAATCTGCTGTGTTTGACAACCACAGCTAGATCATAGATTTGGAAGACTACAGCCCTTTCTCCTGTCTTCTGTGGCTGTCATTTTTAAGTCAGATGCATGAATTAGTCATACATGCTGCTGCTGCCACTTAATGTTATATGGCATGATGTTACCTACCCCACATCCTACATTTTACTCATGTCACTTGGATTGACTGGATGGGGAATTCTGTGGTTAGGTTATAACTGAGGCCTGTTGAGCATCCAAGGAAAGTTGCTGGGGTCAGGTTTTATTTAGAACTATGGCTGCTGGTGGTGTAAGAGGAGGCTTAAAACAATTAGGAACTTTGCTGTGGGCTAGTGCAAAACATCTCTTAAATTCATTTTTCATTCCTCTTCGTATACTGGGTACGATTAGTGCTTCTTGAGAGCCCTAAATCTGTTACTGGTAATTAGGACCATGAGACTTCTGTTGTATGTATATCTTCAGTCTGAGTTTAAGAGAATTGAGCCCGTATTTCCTGTCCAAATGGTCTCACTGTAGGCTTGTGAAAAATCTGTGATTGAGCTGGGAATAGGTGCCCTCAATTCACATTAAAATGTTCTATTTTTATGTGTAATGTTTAGTACTTTTAAGAAAAAAACACAGCTGAGGAGGTCTTGGTTGGGGAAGTCAGGTTCTGGCTTTTTGTCTACCACTGCCTTCTCCTGTTTTCCTCCCTCCTTTCTGCAGGGCTCAGTCTCACATGCATAGAGCTGGGATGCTCTTTTGGAATGGTCCTGGAGAAGACAGAATTAAGTATGCCTTTATTTAAACAAAAATCTTGGTCACAAATGCTGAATGTCACTGTTCATCTACTGAGCAGCCTTCAACCTGGTATGTATGAAAGTTAAAACCTGCTCAGCCTATTAGATGGTCTGAGATGGTAAGACTAAAATTGTCTAGGAAACAAACTGGATGACAGCTCCAGATATAAGTGAAGAAACACCTGGGAAAAGGCTGAATGTAGCCCATGTGACTTCATAGCTTATGCTAGCAATTGTTAGGTCAGGATGGGCAGCCAGCGGAGGCATAGAGAGACAGGAAGTTGTATTGACTTCAACATAGCTGAGTGAGGCTGGAGGAGAAATTCAAAAGACAAGGGGAAGGGTAATCCCAGTGTAAGTGCAGGAAGGAATTGGTCACAACCTGATGCTATTAGGTCAGAGAAAATGAAAGCATGAGTTGATGTGATTAAGCCAGCAGGATTTAGAGAAATTATAGATCAAAGGCTTGTTTTTCAGATTGGTTGGAAAGTGATGCTGGAGGGTAGTTGTTAAGAAGAGTAGAGGACCTACCTGTATTGCTGAACTGGCTTTAATGCTAATGAAAGCCTTTGGATGGGAATTATGTGCCAGCCTTGAGGGATAGTATGAAAGGAATCTTACTGGAAACCTAGGAGGTCTTGGCTGTTGGGACAAGTTGCCAAAGACATTCTAGGGTGGATTATGTGTCCAGATGTACTTGCTGATATTTATTGTAATTTTGGATATGTTTCCTATGTGACTTTTTCTGTTGTGTTCTGTGGAGATTTTTACTTCCTCAACTGAGAAAATTTCATTTCAAAGTAGAGGAAATTCATTAAAAATGCATTGAAGTGTTTTCTTTTTCAGATGACAAGAAGCTGAATAAAGAGCTGCTCTGAAGTGGTGTTCACAGCATGGGAGAGCTTGCCAAAACAACACAAACAACACAAACAACTTGGGGCTCCCCAGTGTTGTATCTACTCTTTCTGGTTTTTAGATTTTTTTAACTGATTGCAGACTGAGGAATTCTTCTTATTTGCCCATAAAAGACCTTGAAAGACTTCTATCCATTTTACAACACGTTCCCAGTTGACATAACTGTATGTGCAACGTGGAGTCACCACAGCCAGCGGGCCATTATAGCAAAGGAGAAGCCCTCTGGGGCCCCTCGAAGCATACTGTGAGGTGTTTTGTTTCAGGAGTCTGTCCAGGATCTGGAGCTGGCAAAAGTGGATGATTCAGTTGGTTCAGGAGATAATTTCATACATGTTTTTCACAGTGTTTCTGGATCCCTTGTTTGAGGAACCTATACACCCAGGAAGCCTTAGCACCAGGTAATGTATAGACAGGTGTTAGAATGCCTACAGATTTGGCCCTGAAGGGAATAGGACTCAGCTGGAGAGGCCCAAGCATTATGTGGGTTTATGGACACAGATCCAGTGATAGGAGGACTATTTTTCCCCAGGGACACTACATCATTTGAGCTCCATCCTAGCTTTGTGACTATATCAACACCACTGTAACTAGGTGTTATAATGTGTTCATATGGGGCACAAAGAGAGACTTTGCAAGGGTAGAGGTGTCCAGTCAGAAGTTAAATGGGCCTGATTATTCACACAAGTCTGGGACTGCCTGAATGATTTTTGCTACTGCAATGTAGCAGCCTCTTTTTTTACCAAGCAATTGACTTTGATTCCTTTATTTATTCTCCTTAATAACAGTCTTTGCTTTTATGGAAATGAATAACATCTGTCAGTTCAGGCTGGAAGCTGTGCTTGTGTGTTTTTTTTCTGAATTTTCAGCTCCTCCAAACAGCATTGCATCTGTGTTGTGTGATTCACAGTGAGCTATAAAGCACAGCAGTGCTTTGAAGGCAACATATGTAGGCTCTGCCTTGTATGTTGGCAGCTGAAGGTCAAGAAGGTGGGATGCCTTAGGAATGAAGAAGCAGTCCCCTACCAGATTCCCTGGCTATCACAGGGAAAGAGATGTTGGAGGTGTGTTTTCCATGCTCTCCATGTGGCTCCAAGTCTCTCTCACCAGCAGTACTGTCTGAGAGTTGGCACAGTTGGCATTACCCTAAAGCCCCTTTTTAGTAGCCCCTTTTTACTTCAGCATATAAGATTGCAATAAATACCACTTTTGAAAAGCAAGTATGATAAATTTTATCCCTGAATATGTGAAAAGATTATAACTGTTTGTGATATAGCAACATAAGGAGAGAAATTGTTAAGTCTACTCCAATTCTCTAAATGGAAGCCTCTCTTTCTGTGATTTTAAGAGCCTGGGATCCTGTAAGCATATTGGGTTTTGATAATTTTCACATCCACCTAGATTAGCTAAGAAGTCAATGTTGATACTTCTGAATATATTTAGTTATCAAACTTGTGACCACTTATGTATCACAGTATCTGCCAGACCTTTCTCGATCAGTTCTTATATAATGCATGTTTTATCTTGCCCTTATTTCTGTAAGTTGTTGTGAATGAGCTGCATTCTAAAATATGAGCAATTAGGCTTCTCTGGGACATAAATAAAATCACATGAACATAAATGGCTATCAGCTTGCTATTGCAAGTGGTGGTGGGGAGAAAAGTTGGTTTGGTATATTCTGAAATTTGTTCAAAATACATGTGTTTGTATACCAAGAAAGGTTTGGAAAGAGCTAGTCTCTAATGGATTGTTTGGTTCTCTGTCCAAGGCATCTGCTGGACAAAGCTTGATAAGTAGGTGCACCTGACAAATAGGTGCATCAAAATCTACGTATGAAAACTTTTGTTCATGTGCTGTATGTGCCTTTCAAGTATTTAGCCACTGAACGATCTCTCTGTTGGAATGCAAAAACAGTGGATATAAATGCTACCAGTAAGGGAGAAATATGCTGTTGTCGGGGGAAAAATACAGAAGGTATGCTGGAAATATGAGACCTGCAGAGTGTGCTAAAAAAAAAAATAAATGCATTTAGCAGCAACTTACCCAGAGTTTTTAGTCTGGAGGTAACAAATGTCTCAGTGTAAACCTGAGTGAAGCCCAAAGAAGTGGTTGAGAAAAGATTAGGATATGCTGTCTTCACAGTGTTTTCCTTTGAGACACCTCTGGATAGTTCCTCTCTAATTCTAATCTCTGAAATCCCTTTCTGAGACACTCTGACTCTCTGATAAAAATAGGATAAGGAGCCAGGAATCCCACAGGAGGAAAATCAAGAGCCTCTGCTCTGAAGATCTCGATTGCAAATCCTCGGTGAAGTGCTGGTCATCACAACTTTTTAGGTGCTGGTTCCTACATTTTTTTTT
Source organism: Corapipo altera (assembly GCF_003945725.1). Lineage (NCBI taxonomy): Eukaryota > Metazoa > Chordata > Aves > Passeriformes > Pipridae > Corapipo > Corapipo altera. The sequence continues at coordinate 819,052 of NW_020884876.1, read as the reverse complement.
CTAGGAGTGGGGAAGAGGAGAGAAGGGCAGGTGACAGGGAAATTTGACAGTGTGGATGGGCGGGAAAGACAACTCTATTCTCAGGTAATCTTGGCATATTTTGAACAATATAAACAAATTGTTTGTTTTCTAAGGTACTTTAAGATCTTGGCCTCACTGTTTTTTTGTCTTTTTCTTGAACAAATATGCTGTGGAATGCAAGTCTTGCAAAAACATTTAGACTTGGCCATGTAGAAACTTGTACTGAACTCCATATTAAATCTTTGGTTAGGTATCCAGCCTCTATCCCCAGGCATGCTGTGGTCTGGTTGTTCAATCATAGAGGAAGAAATGATCTGTGGCAGCAGTAGGTTACAGATGCTTAAAACAAGAGCTGAGGGAATGAGCGTGAGCATTCTCTTGTGTCCTGTAAGCTTGATTTATTGTTACTTTATTCACATGAAAGTCAAATTTGTTGAGTAAATTATATAACATAAGCATCTCTTACTTCTGTTATTACAGGAACAGGGTGTGCTAAATTCAGCAAATCAACCAAATCATTACTTAATCATGTGCTTAATTCATTGTCATGGTTTTTCCTCATGAGTATTGGTTATGTCCTCACAAATGCATTGCTATTGCATTTCCCTGTAACCGTTATTTCTTTTTTTCACTATTCAGTTAATACGTACTACATTAATGTCTTTAAAGTTAGATGACCTCACAAGTAGTTAATTCAAGATACAAATAACTTTGTATTGTGCTACTAACGTGTTTATTTAAAGAGTTTTCCAGGGAAACATTTATAGAATAGAGCATTTTGCAAGAGTCATGAAGAGACTCACAAGAGAAGTATAGAAGATATTTTCAACTGTGTTTGTGCTGGAACTGCTGAAGAGTGAGGTACAGATCCCTACAATAGCCAAAGTACAGTGGCACCAGATTTAATCTCAAATCCTGTTTTATGCCCCTTTTGTTTGTTTGTTTTTGTTTTGATTTTTTTTAGGCTTTGCCCCATATACTGCTTCTGTCCTAAGCTAGTCAGTTCCTGCTTTCCTTTACCCAGTGTTCGTCCCTGATCTCTCTTTGTAACTGATTCCCTCAACTAAACTAATAATTGAATTCAGTGGAACTTGAGGACATTCTCAAGTGCTCTCCTGAAGAAGGATGCTCTGGTTAATCAGACTGGAATTGTTTCTGAAGTAAATAAAATTCATGAAGAGTTTTCTGAGTTATGAGTAAATGCAAGAACAATTTATGTTAATTTTGTCACAAAGTACTTTATTCATAAATTGTTCAGGCAACTAGATAAACCTCTCAGATACCTGCTGTAGAAGAAAAATAACCCCACTTACATATCCATTTAGGAGCTTTTGTAGGTACCACCAGTGCAGTAGCTATACTTTGCAGTCCAGTGCTTGGACGGTGAAACTCTTCACTGGGTGAAAAACTGGCTAGATGGCTGGGGCCAGAGAACAGTGGTGAATGGAGTTACATTCAGCTGGCAACCGGTCTTTAGTGATGTTCCCCAAGGCTCAGTATTGGGACAAGTCCTGTTTAATATCTTTACAGATGATTTGGATGACAGGATTGAGCGCAACCTCAGTAAATTTGCAGGCAACACGAAGTTGGATGGGAGTATTGGTCTGCTGGAGGGCAGGAAGGCTCTGCAGAGGGATCTGAACAGGCTGGATTGAGGGGCTGAGGATAACTGTCTGATGTTCAACAAGGCCAAGTGCTGTGTCCTGCACTTGGGTCACAGCAATCCCCTGCAGCGCTATAGGCTGGGGGAAGAGTAGCTGGAGAGTTGCTCATCAGAAAGGGACTTCAGAGTGCTGTTTGACAGCTGGCTGGATATGAGCCAGCAGTGTGCCCAGGTGGCCAAGAAGGCCAATGGCATCCTGGCTTGTATCAGCAATAGTGTATCCAGCAGGACCAGGGAAGTGATTGTTCCCCTGTTCTCAGCACTGGTGAGGTCACACCTCGAATGCTGTGTTCAGTTTTGGGCCCTTCCCTTCAAAAAAGACATTGCGGTGCTGGAGTGAGTCCAAAGAAGGTCAACAGAGCTGGTGAAGAGTCTGTAACACAAGTCCTATGAGGAGCAGCTGAGGGAGCTGGGGTTGTTTAGCCTGGAGAAGAGGAGGCTCAGGGGGGACCTCATTTATCTCTACAACTACCTGAAAGGACACTGTAGTGAGAGGGGCTCAGACTTTTATGCCATGTCTCAAATGAAAGGATGAGAGGAAATGACCATAAGTTGCACTAGGGGTAGTTCAGATTAGGTATTAGAAAATTTTTTGCTGAAGGAGTGGTGGAACATTGGCTTAAGTTCCCAGGGACGTGGTGGAGTCACCGTAACTGGAAGTGTTCAAGAGGCGTCTGAATGTGACTCTTGGGGATATGGTTTAGTGGTGATTATGCTGGTGATAGGTTGATAGTTGGACTAGATGATCTTAAAGGTCTCTTCCAACCTTTATGGTTCTGTGAAATACATAATTTTATTTAATCTTTGTTTGTTTGTTTGTTTTTTTTTTTTCTTCTTGACTATGTCCATGCTAAGAGTTAAACACCTAAACTAGTCTTTGGGGTGGTTTTGGCTTGCACCAGCTAACCAAGTGGTTTCTGGGCATAATTTGGGCCCTTGGAGGGCAAGAGAAGTAAATGGCACAACTCTGTTCAGTACCAGCTGGCCTAAGCAGCAGGCACAGGTCCTAGCAGTTTTAACCTAGTAGCATAGGTGCACAAGACTGCAACAGGGCAGAGAAGAGTCCCCGTGTTCCTTGAAGCAAAGTACTGTAGAGGGATGCTGCAAACTTTTTTGTTGGAAGTAGAATTTTCAAAAGTAATTGCAGAGGAATACCCCACAGGGTTATAATAATCCTAGATGAAGGTCAAATTTGACTGCTGTTATTGGAATTGTATGCCATTAATTCCTGTATTTCAAAATGAAATCCCATGTATTATTACATTTTGGTCCTTTACAAATGTTTTTCATTATCTGGGAAATAACCCTAATGCTCCCTCAGTTTGGGATAAAGCCATTTAAAGTTTCAGATATCACAAGTAAATATCTTGCTGGTGCCATCACATGTGAACTTAACAGCCTGCGATCACATCCAAGCGGTGGTATATAGGTGATTCACCTGAGACATCACACAGCTTATTCCACCCAGGCTAACATATGGTGATAGCTCCTTGAACCATTAACCAATTGCCTGATGTGCACATATTCTAGATAAACTGCACTCTTTACAGTCTTTCAGGTCTACCAGTAAACAGTCCTTCTGGCCTTTGCATGCAGGTGGCTGATTTTGCTGCCTTTTATCAGATCTTCTTTCAGATCACTTGAGTCCATGTAGTCCATGTCAAATTAAACATAATGGAAGTACTGGAGTTCTTTGGAGCTGGAATGTTTCATAGAGCTTACTTTGACCAAGAAAGATGTAATAAAAAATGACATTATCACAAATATTTGTTTTCTTTGGTGTTAAAATTGAGCTTGAAAAACAATGATTGAAAAAGAAATCTTTAAAATGCCTAAGTTTACAAGTCAACAAAACCAAAACGCCTAAGTTTGCAAGTCAGCAAAACCAAGATTTTTAAATTTTAAGTGAAAAACCTGGAAATTTTGTCCAGTTCTGATGGAAAAAGATTAATGTAACAGCCAAGCAGGGATTTGAATGCCCCATTTTAATACTCTTGGTTTAATGAAAGAATTTCAAGTGAGGGGTTGCATCAGCTTGCAGAGTTGCAGGGGATAGAGAGATGACAGAGAAGGTAGCATGCTAAATGTTGGAAAAGGAAGATGATCGAATCAAGGGCAAATCTTATTTTACTCTGCTGACTATCTGCACAGGGCTGTGACCCTGTACTGCAGATGCAATAAGGCTGTGTATCCTGCTTGCCTTCAAGTGCAGAGAGGACGGGAGAGTTCAGGTAAATAAGAATGATTCCTGACCAAAGTGAAGAGCTTGAGTGACTCGAGTGTTTTCTTGTCCTCTGACAGGCAGCTCTAGATCTGACTTGCAGTCTTAAGTCAAGCAACAGAACTGTTTAAGCCAGTATGATCTGTATGTTCTTTGCCACTTGTAATGGACTACCTAAACCAAAGTTTAGGCGTGTAACCAGTGACTTTACAGAAGTATAAGATTCATATGCTTTGCTGAGTCAAAAGCTCAGGTAAATGTGGGACTAAACCTCTACGAACAATACGTATTTAAGGATCAATTGCAGGACTTTTGGCCAGCACAAAACTGTTCAATATAATCACAATGATATTTCCAGCAACTCTATAAAAACTAGTTCCAGAGAAGTATCAGACATGAACCATGGGAGAAACTTGATGTTTTAAGGATCTGACCATCTGGCTCGGTCCACAATTAAGGGTACTGTGTGTGTCAATACCTGCTATTAATAATAGAAGATAATTGAAGTTAGTAAGAGGCAAGGACTGATAAATGTAGAATGGCATTTTGGCTAAATCATGGTGTACTTAAATGAGGCTGTGGAAAAGAATTAGTTAGATTTAATAGCAAAGAAATTAGCAATGCAGAAATAGAGTGTTTTGGTAAGTCAAACTTGCAGAGAATTCTTTGTATACAAGAAAATATTTAGAACTATGAAAGTAAAAAAATCATGGAATTATCAAGAAATGTGATACAAGATGAAAAAGTGTGACCAAAAGAGTTACCTCAGCTGGAGCAAATGTTTCCTAGTTCGAACTGAATAGCAAGCATATCTATAACATACTATTGCAGCAGACTGAAAAATGTTAGATGCCATCTGGAAAGTTGCAGTGATTGCACTTTTTAAAAATTTCCTTCTAACAAGAAGCAATTTTGCAATCTCAGCTGTGGCAGAAATTATGAAGATAAAATGCTTCTTTACCTTTACTTAAATGATACATTATGCAAATTGAAAACAGCAATTTAAGGATACAATTACATAAAGAGAACAGCTTTTATGATCCTCAAACAGGAAATGTTAAGGGATAAAAAAAGCAAACCCTAAATGCTGTTGACTTCAAGCTATTACAGGAAAAAAGCTCTATACCTTTCTTCATTTCAGGAATTACAATTGCCAGTAAAGACAGTCTTTGTATAACATCCCTGTTGAAAGCCTTTAAAAAGCTGAGAACAAGTAAATAAAGTTGTACATCTTGTGAAAACTTGAAATGTGAAGGTAGTATTATTGGAAAGGTATGGGGATAGTAAACAACTTACTTCTGGAGCAGAACTGAGAGTAGACTCTTATTGAAAGTAGGTTTTTATACCCTGGCCTAAATTACTGCACCCCTTCACATTTATTAACTTTTATGGGATTCATGTCTCTTTGCTGATAGTGTCAAATAGCCCAGTTTGTGATGACCCATGTCCATCAGTGAGTAGTTTTTACTGATAATTTATTTATGTCAGACTTTAAAACTGAGAAGATGGTCAGTGTCTCTATGGCTGGGGAAAATCAGGAACGTTCATGTGATGACAATACCATGTCCCACTTCACTAATCCATCCTCACTGTGTATTTCAGTGGTTTTAGTTATGTGTTTACATCTTGTTGACTTCATGTACTCTCTTGATTATCTGTATGTGCAAGATTACCTTTTAGTCTTCTGTATTTTGCTTGGCAACTCAAACTCGCAGGTTGACACTTAAGCAATGAGGGACACCTCTGACATGGGGAAAAACCTGCTAGCTGCTGTTGTATTGCACCACAGGGCTGTCTAATGATTTTTTGTGTCTTTGTCATTGTTTTTCTTCTTAAAAACCCTGTATCAGAAATGTTTTAATGTTGTTGGTCCTGTCTTGATTATATGTCTAGATTAGCTGATCTCTTAAGGTCCATACTTCAGGAAAAATAAGGTGTATTTCCTTTATTCAGGAAAAAAATTAATCAAGTGTGCGGTTTGTTAATTATTTTGATCCATATTTTTGTGAATATAGCTCCTTGTGTTTCTTAGGGGTTTGCATCTTTATTTTGAGGACTCTTGCTACTGTCCTTACCACATGTTGTGATTTGGCAACTGGCAGTTTATCTGCCTAGCTTTTTTCTAATCCCATTCAAAGTCGTGGTCTATATATTCAGTTTTTTAAGGTAAAAACAAAGAGGTTGCATTTGTATGTAAACTGATCAAAATACTAATTTTTAAAAAATCAATGTATAGTTTTTAAAAAGGTTTTGTTAGACTGTGATGTTCTCAACATTGCTTTTAGTTTTTAACTGTGTGGCAGCTCAGCTTTACCTTTTTGAATTAGTATGTGTAACATAGGGGAAAGTGGTGAGACAGAAACTGGGTGTCATCTGGGCCACTCCAGTCAAGTTCTCACTTCTTTTCCGATGGTGCTGCTAAAAGGTCCTGCTTTTCTCTTTTTGCCAGCCCTCCACCCACACACCCTTCTGAATAAGTGCTTCAGCCGTAGAGTGATGGAGTGGCTTATGGTGCAAGGCAGATATGATATCAAAAAAAGCAGAAGTTGCAAATGGATTAACTGTTAATTACCTGCTGGTTTTGCTGCTTACGTTACTGTATGTTAGGATAAGGGACAAGAAGAGGTTGGGTGCATTAGTATATTATGTTTAACCACTGCACAAATGTTATGTACTTCTGGTTAGGATATATTTATTATTTTAGACTGTTATTCTTTAAGGTTATGTTTGTGTTTTCTTTCTTTAGAGTTAGGTGGAAGTTATTAATTGTCAATGAAAGTAGAGCTCACTAGATAGGTAGTTGTTTGCCTGTAGTTACATGTTCTTCTGGCTACCCTCTTTTTCCTAATATTATAATTCACTGCATCCCTGGTTGAACATAAATTTGTATAGAGATAGTGTAGTAAGCACTGAAAATGTGAAAAAAGTTCTTGTAACAGAAAGCATCCTTAGATTGAATTGACATATGTCAGTTCTCTTTAAATATTTGAGAACAAAAGTAGGTCTATAATTAAGATGTTCAATTTGCTGACTAAACTATGAGATACAATGAGTGAAGCAAACTGAGCTGAAAATGAACGGAAATAAGAAGCTTAGAAACTGATGTGAAGGTGATGACTGGGATTTCCTTAAAGAAAGAAAGAAAAGATCAGGAAACTTGGGATTCAAATGTTGTAGAAAAATCACTGTGTCTTTCTAAATTAATGAACCTCTCAAAAAGGATTTTCAGAATTATTTAGGCTGCCTTTGAGCAGTGAAAAGAAGGTGAAGATGTAAATGAAGAAGTAAAATGCCTTAGGGGTCAGAAAATGAATGGGTAAAGAAAATTGCAAGCAGTCAACCTCAGACACTAAAAGGGAATTAAAACAAATAAAGGACTCTTTGCTTAGTAAATAAATAGGAGATAATGACACTTTACTTATTGTATAAAAATAGTATTAAGATGGAGAAATATTATATGGAAAAAATATAACAATAATAATAGAGGGTTTTACTGAAATAATATAAAAATATATGAGTAAAGTCAGGAGAATGAAGTATCTACCCATCAGCAGGGATTGAAATAACAGTCTGTTGAATAGAAGAACTTTAATTTCTGAGTCAAAACTTGTGGGTGATGATAATAGAGAAAGTGTGATTAAGGATGCTGTGACATCTTTGTGAAACACGAAGCTTTGTGCAAAATTGGAGGCAGGTGAAAAATAAACGAGACTTTTGCAAGAACATTAGAGTCACTATTAAAATCATCATAGAAAAGATAAGAGTAATAATGAATTAGTTTGGCTGAAACTAATCAAGTGTTAAAAGGTTTAACTAAGTGGACAATAGTAAGAAGGAAATGAAGTGAGGAAAGTAGGCCCATTAATTTTTAAGAAGCTAATAGGTCAGAAAAAAATAGCTGAGAATTCAGAATCTCTTAAAAAGAAAATAAGGATGTTGAACTTCCAGCACCAATGTGTGCTACATAGCTGTAACCCCAGGGACCCTGTATTGGTCATGTTTGGTAAGGTACACATGAAGAAAGGGACTTTGGCCCAAAGACCTTACAAGCTTTTCACTATTTGTTTTTATGTTGTTTAGTTTTTCTAGGTTTTTCTCTAATCCATTTCTCACCCTTAATTTTCACTACTGTGCAGCAATTTTCCCTTCTGCAGTGCCAGTCCTTCCCGTTTCAGTGTGTGTCTCTAGTGCTCTCATCAGTCTGTTTGCTCTGTCTTCCCTGTGCCGTGTCCCCCCCATAGTCTAGTCAGATGTGAGGTGATCACAGAAATCGTTATGTTCCTTTGTTCAAAGCACCTCAGCACAGTTCTTCATTTCTACTTTCTGCCTGACAATTGTGTTCATGGCTTTGTCATCCCAGTCAGTGGGAGTACAAGAACTAGCAGCATCCTGGCATCCTTTTTGAGCGCACGCACGGGATAGTTTTGTTGAATGCTGTTCTGTCACGATGTTCAAAGCAAACATCTACTGCAATGCAGCTGTTTGAGCTCTGCCTGCACTCGGTACTATTTTTGTTTGCTGTTCAACACATTTTCTTAAACCTCTTTTAGTAAACTCAGATACATGCTGCAAGCTGATTGCTCTTCAGAGAAAAGCATAATCCCTAGGAGCTGCCTGCCTTGGCAAGCATGTGCATGCTTTTTAATATGTCAACAGTCAGTTATTTAAGCAGTGTTTTTTCCCCTCAGTTTGTGTTAGCCTGGCCCAACACTTAAATATGTTTTTCATTTACCTTCACTTAAGGAGATCAGATGAATGTCCAGAATTGTAAATTTGACAACTGTGGATCCTTGCAGTCGTAGCTCAGATGATTTAGTTATTCTACCTTTTACACTCTATTAGAGATATATTAGAATACTAGTACTTCAGAACCAGAATCATGCAATTGATATTATTCATAAGAGCAGTCCCATATTCTCTAAAACCAGATGTTGACTTTCTGGAGAGAGTTTTCAGTGGCTAATTTTTCCTTTTTCCCTGCCACAGTGCATTCCTGCCTGAGTAAAACAGTTTACCTCCACAACCTCAGGAGAAAAGTTACTGGTCTGCTGTTTTTCCCAATCAAGATAATTTCACATTAAAGGATATTGCTCTGTGCATGCCCAGGGCCTCATCTGTAATCATCCTTCAAATCTGCAGTTTGTTCAATAATTAGCTTGTTGCTATAAGGCTCATACAGAGTACAAGTAGTTCAGTTCTTTATGTAAAATCATCTGCTGATTTGAGAATGGTTTAAAATATTTTTCTTTGGGAATATTGTTTTATTTTTTCATTACAATATTGAAAGAAATGGAAGCTGTTTTCATGTCTTAACCAAGTTAGAAACATTGGAGATTAGAGTCCTCCACTTCTTTCAAAGAATGAGACCTGCTACAATGGATTTTTTCACATCATGTCTGGAACTCTTTTTCTGAAGAAAAGTAGCTGTTACAATTCTTAAAATACATTGATAGCATGATCACAAATAGGTACTACTGTCTGGTGTGGAATGATTACATTTTTGAGATCTGGATTTATTCCCCTCAGGTGTTTATTAGTGATAGGGGCTGTCATTTGAATCTTTGACAGCATCAGTAGTAACATTTATATTGTAGTTTAACCAAGTATTGGAATACTAGCATAACCTTCTTGATTTTTGGGGGGCTTTAGGACACTGTGGGTTTCCCCTTCCTCCTTCCTATTCCTATGACACGAGTGTCTCATCTACAGCTGGTGAGAAATTGTGAGAGCTAAGACTTCACCTCAAGATGCAGTGCCAAGACCCTGGCACGCTTCATCCTTTTCCTCCATGCTAAGTTATATTTCCTACTACTTATTACACCTGCTTCCTCCACTTAGTCCCCTTTGGGGTCAGCCCACAGTAAAGTAGTTATGGTATATAGTGAGCTGACTGGAAGGAGTCATGGACAACACAACCCTACTGCCACATCCTCTCTGTCCTTGCTGTTACCAGAGGCAACACAAGTGGCATTCTCCCCTTGCTGGGAAGAAGTGTTTGAGGAAGGAAAGTAGAGGTAAGGACCTGGTCCAGGAGCCTTAGATAACCCAGGCCTGATTGCATGGAGAGTATCTTTTCCAGAAGTATTTCTGCCTGACAACTTTGAAGTAACAGTACTGTGACAGCAACATGCCACCTCTCTTGAACATGGCTATTTTGATAGATTTGATTGTATTGATAAAGCCCTTGTATCTCGTGTATAAGAGCACAAACATCTAGTTTGTCTCTTTGTTTTTCCCTTAGTATTCACAGTTTGCTCTGGGCACTTGCAGCATTTAGGAAGAATATCAGTCTGATTTGTTGCCTGCAAGAGTGTCTAATTAAAACAAGAGAGCAGGATGGGAATTGATGACACATAGTGCAGCTGAGCTGCTCCAAAAGCTGAACATGGCAGCTGTGGTTTTCGTCATTTGCAAAGCCTCAGCCAACACGTTGGCCCACAGAGTTAAAATAAATGTCTAATTATGTTGTTTAATTATTTTGGTTCCAAATTCCTGCTTGAAAAGTATTGCAAAAGATGCGAGAGAAGCACTGAGAGTGCCATTATCATGACTGTGACTTGCCAATAAATCAGAAATCACAATGCTTTCTCTTAGTCAGGTTCCTTCCCTCCCTGTGCTGGGTGGTCAGGCTGCAGAGGAAGAGTGCATGTGCTTGAACCAGTCTCCAAGCCCTCTCCCCTCCCCTGTCACTTGGCACTGACTCACAGCACTGTTTTTCAACATGATGCTAATTAGCTGCTGAACAGCAAGATACTGTGAATGCTAAGAGAAAAGACAGAAAAAGACTTCAAAGATGTTTACCTTTTTTTTTTAATTATATTGTGAGAATAATAAAAGAAATGTCTAATCACTGCTTCCTGGATCCATCTATTTCTTGTATGCAGGGAGACATTGCTCCAGGTTTGTCTGGGGTGAGGAGGTTATGGCTTTCTTCTTTGCTTTCTATGGACTAGTTATTCAGTGGACCAAAGAGAGGGAGCAAATATGGATTGCTGGGTTAAGTCTGGTGGCTAAACTTGAACAGGATTCTACTAGTGTGCCAAGTAGAGAAAAATTGATGCAGCAAGAGAAATTGAGATTCCTGCATCAGAGCAGCCTTTTGGGAGGTGAATTGCCTTAGGTCTAAGTCCAGTTTGGGACATGGAGACCTTTTCATACACAACTTAAGCAAATGCTCTTGGTTAAAGTTATGAGAACAATTAGGTGCTTCAGACTCTCTGTTGTTTTAGCTCGTAGTCACAAAATTACTTGCCAGTAAAGTGATTAATCCTATCTAGATTAATGAGTCTCCTCTCTTTGTACAAAGGCTGTCTATCAGTTAAGATGTTTGTGAATCAACTGTTCATCTGAATTGTCTTTATCAAGAACCCTGGAAAAAAAGTGACTTTTCACACATAAATGGTTCCCACTGGTTGTGTGTATTTAATTAAGTAGGGGCGCACTACAGCTGTAATGTGTTATTCTTAATTTTCCACTCTTCAAATAGCTCGATAGCAGATGAATGTTGAATACATTCTCAAAAACTAGGGAAAAAAACTCTTTAAGAAAGACTTCTGTTTTTCATCTGATTCTATTTGTCTTTTCTTTTCCCAATGGTAAAGTTCTTTCCTTCCCCATCAGGAAAATTCTGCATGACATGAATGAAGATTACTCATATAGTCAGTGCCCCACTTACTATTAATTTGTATGATCAAGGAGACCTCTGAAATGTTCAAGGAATACTTAGAGTCAAACATTTACAGTCATCAAACTCATGATTAATGCACAAATAAATTGTGACTGTAGGTGATGAACCTGGTGAGCTATCTTGAGATCATTGTTTTGTTCTCCCACAAACTGAATTTCACATTTCTCATAACTATACTGAGACCTTTCTGTTTCTACATGGAACTAATAAGAGGGGAAAATGAAAACTAGAGCACCAAGAAGCCAGGTCTATTCAGAATCCAATATTTTGACTTATTTTGAATGATGCACATTTTGCACTCCAAAGGGATTTACAGTTGTTATTATTGTGAAGAAAAGCTGGCTGAAGAGAAAAAAGATTTGTCTCCAGAGTTTAGTGTCCGTTTGCTGCTGATCTCTCTGCAGCTAATGGAATATTGGTACTACAAACAATGTCTGCACACCTCAGCTGATTGATTTCTTAATACTTCTTTTGGAGCATGTGGTCAGTCAGCTGTATTCTCCTTTTTTCAATCAAGGCTTTCTGATTTCAATTCTCAGTTTCCTCCCTGAACAGATGCTTTTTGTAATTGAGCATTACAAAAAGACTTCCTGAAAAGTCTACATAGAAGGAAAAGTAGGTTTAATTTCTTTTGTTCTAGTCTGATCCTATGGGGAGTTTTAATGTGATGACTGTAGATAAATCTTGGTGCCCATCTGAGAGTGGTAAGAATTTAAATGAGAGATTTTTATTTCTCTTAACCTGGAGATAGCATAAATTAGAATTTGATAAAATGCACAAATAAGAGTAAAATTAAATTTTTTCTACTGCCTTTGGGTCTCTTAATCTTGCCAGTCCCTCTCCTTATTTCTCTTTTTGCATGTGCACATCTGTGAGTAGTATTTTATTCTCAAATATATTTCAGGATTTATTCATGTTTATCCACGTACCAGCCACAGTGCCTTATCTTTAACATTATTTTCAAATAATCCAAAGTAAATCTAAAATAGTATTTTATTTTCTGCACCTTTTAGCATTACTTTTCTATGAAAGAAGTGAAAACAACTCTTAGATTTGTGGTAAGGGCAGAATCCATGCAATGGGACATTAAAATATACCATGATAGTTCCTGCTCACTAAAATCCCTGATCTAATACCAGTTCATAAGCAGTTGAAGGGGACCAAAACTAATGTTAACTTCACCTTTCCAAATGTGAATTTTCTCCCATGTATGACTACTTCACATCTTGGTTAGTGAGAATGCACTTTCTTACTTTCAAAGGCTTACACTTACTCCTGCCCACTGTAAAGTTGGACTTCACATCCTACCACACCATCCTCATGTTGTATGTATTGCTGTGATGCATAACTACTGCTAGAAAGACAAAGTGTGTACCAGGTTGCAGCTCATCTCTCTGCTCTATGAAGATGTGTTGCTTACCAGATGCAATGAGCATGAAGCCACCAGACCTGAGGTTTCATTCTGCTACAGGGCACAGAAAGGCAACCATGCTTCCTAACAACAGCAGTCTGCTTTCACCCTCGAATGTTTATGCGAGTAAAGACCACAGCTAATCTCACACAGTGTATGCGTTGAAAAAATACTTCATCAAAACTGTTTCAGCTTTAAATTTTTAAGTTGAATATTACCTTGGATTTTCAAACACCTTGTTAAGCAATGGATATATTCAAGTTCTTGCAATTCTAGAGGAGTGAAAGTTTGACAGCATGGCAATGGGGCACCCTGTGAGCATGAAAAGAGTAACAGGTGAGATTTTTGAGACAAGTATATAATTAAGCTAGCAAAAGGGACATTGAAAGCTCTTATAATAAGGATTGCTTTTCACATCACAATCGATGCTTGAAAACGTTGTGGATAATTTTTCTTTTGAAAAGGCTACAGTAAAATGGAAATGGAGAAAAAAAGAAAAAAATGAAAATGTAGTATATTCAGACTTTTTTCTGTCAGACTGTTAATGCCTTGTGTCCTTAATACAACTTTTCTGCTGTTAAAGTAAAATGAAAAAAAATTCCCTCTCTTATTTTTCAGTGAAGAATTTAAAAGACTGAAATGGATACATTCTTGCAAGATCTTCTTATCCAGAGCATCTCTGGAAGTGTCTGGTACTTCAGTGAAACATTAAGGCATCTCACATTGTTTCCTTTCCAGTTTTCAAAATTCTCCCACATGGGGATAGTCACTGGTTGCCCTGGCTCATCATACCATCCATTTGCTGTATCTCTTTCAACTTTAAGTGTATGTTTACATAGTTGTCATGTGCTCTGCAAATGAAATGCTCAGCTAAAATCCAGTCAGGAGGCTGCCATTGGTGGATGCAGACTTTTTCCTTGAAATCAGTTGCCCTCTTCAATGAGGAATTGCCAGGATCCGCCATCTTCTAGGGTCGTTATTCATCCACAGAGGTGGTTAGGCCAATCTCAACTTTAACTTTCAACTCAAACTCACATGAGAGCAGCTCTGAATGTTTCTATGTTAGGTTTCTAAATTAGAGTACAAATGAGTGCTAGCACAGCAGCTGCAAGATGTGTGGTGTGTCACTGTGAAGGCCGGGTAACTTCACTGTAGGGACACTCGTACTTACTTGGGTCTAGATACATAGGGACTTGCCTGGAAATCTGGCTTTGCATCACTTAACTTGACTCTAGGAATGAGGGAGAACTCTTTAGAGATCAACCCACTCAGATAAAGAATAATTTGCCTATAGCAGCAAGCTTTAGAAACGTCACTACCATGATTTTTACCTTATTTTAATGGTAGCCAGAATTAGATGCATGAAATTTGGCTGAAATACATGACTGAGTGAAATTCTAGCTAATTATTTTATTTTTTTTCCTCATAATTAGATGCCTTTTGATATTTTTACTTGGAAATAGTTTTCATTCTTTACACGACCAAGGTGCATAGTGTATCTTTGAACACTCTATTTAACAAGTTTTCTCTTTCAAGGTTCTAAGAATTAAAATTATGATCTGTGTGAAATTATACATAAGCCTTCTTCAGAATGCTTGCCTTTATGATCTCTTAGTTTACATTTCTTTAATATTATTTGTTATTTAAAATATAAGGCAACTAGAGAATATTTAACCTGCTGATAGAGCAGGCAGGTGCACTGCTTGAAGAACAAGGGCACCAGCTTTGACGAGCTTGGAGAAGGCCTTGGACTCCAGTCAGCAACCTCCAACTGTTTCTGGGCTTGTAGCTGTTCTCCTTCATCTATGTCACAGAAATCATACCAGGGTTGGATTGATCACAGCATGATCAAAGCCATGCTGTGACAATAAGCAATTTGAGCTGCCTTTTTTACTGTTCCTGGCTAGACCACTACTGAGCTTTTAAGTGTTTATAGCTTTATAACTTAGTTACTTATCTCCAGGTCACATTACATGCTGTGTATTGATTACAAATTGATTTTTGCCAATTTGTAACCTAACTTTTAAAAATAAAACTATTGCAGAATCATATTCAAAGGCCTTGTTTCTTCACTTAGTGTTGGCCCAAAAGCTATATCACTTCTTTTCTCTTTTGTGATCAGTTTAGCACATAGAGCTATTACATATTTAGTAAGCATTTTCATTTGCAGATTTTTTTTCTTTTTAGACAACACATTTTTGTAAAACAGTGGAAATCTTAATATGTAAAAGATTAATCTGTGCTTTTCTTTTCAGATGGTCTGAGTATTAACATTCCATAAATAGCCCAATTTTCTCTCTGAGTTGGTAAGTAGTCAAATACTTCCGCTAAGGACATTTTTACTTTATCATCCAGAATGTGAACAAATTATATTTACTGGTGTAAATGGAATGCAATTATTGATGTAAATGGAAGTAAAATATGTGAGTGTTTTTCTAATTTAGTTTGGTTAATCTCATCTTCAGTGCTACTAAGTAATTGCTTGAGCAACTATCAAGACAAAAACTTTTAACAAGCTCATAGACTCAAATATTGCTGTGGTATACCAATTTATGTTGCATCAGCATCATCCACCAAGAAGAGATTCCAGCCTCTGATCTTAGGAACCTTAAAATGCTTTTTATTTGCATTAAGGAAACTCTAAGAAATACAAAAATTCAAATTCAATCTCATTGTGGAAATTCTGTGTTCAGCAGCTGAAACATCACTATCTGACATCTAAAAAATCGTGTGTTAATTCCAGACATACACATTCCCTATGAGGTTATTTCTCATTTATGTTAGTTACATAGACTGAAGGCTCAGTGCCTATGCAATCATTGAAAGCATCTCCTGATTTTCAGTTCATTTGCTCATGTTGCCTTTTTACTCTGATGCTTTCATAATATAGTAAGTTCTAGGACTTGGGGGAACCTGTATCTGCAGTTCCAAGAAAGATAGTTATGGAGCCAAAACAGGTCCAAAAGTGACAACAGATAAGAGTGGAGTGCGTACCAGGTGGTAGTCTCGGCATGGCACAGATAATAACAAGTAAAACCAAGACTGATAAATGTTTGTGCCAGTGGAACCCATCCTGGAGTGGAAGTATGTTGTGCCAGGCTATGCAAAAAAACCCCCAAAAGCTTCTTTCTCTATATCTGTACTAATTGGGGGGTCCAAATAACAGATATTATAAGTTTTCAGAGCTTTTATAAGCAAATTAAAACAAATGCTTGGCTATTCTAGTTCAATTACATTCTAAAATGCATTTAGATATAAGAACATGGTCAAACTTCATCCTGGGGAATGATCATCTGATTCTAATCACCTGCATTGAGGAAAGATGAATATGAAACATAGCTGATTCAGAGTAAGACTACTAGTGCGGTTGGGTGACTAGGAGGCTTCTTACGTGACAGAAGCTATGCTGGTGTGTCCCTGTCAGATTAAAGCTGAAGGATGACAACTGTCTGATAATTTAATTAGTATCTAATACATTACAGATTCAATGTGAGGTGAAGAAGAAGGTAATTGACAGATGATTATTTTGATTTGCTTTATCCTGATTTTGATAACTTTTCATTCTTTTTTTCATAATTCCAATTCAATGACTGTTCTTAAGATCACTGTTTTCAAACATCTGTCTTACAGGGACCATACTTACGCATTTCTGGTACAAACAACCTGCAGCATAATGATCCTCGCAGGGTTACTCCAGACAAGAATATGAAAGAACCAAATGCTTTGTGACCAGTGATTTTCCTCTACCTACAAGGAAACTTATGGACTCCTTTTTTATATATTCTTAATTTTTCCAGTGTTTAAACACTCATTTCATTCATTTGTCTCCACAAAGCCAAGATCATCATGGGGAAACTTATGATCGAGAATTAATGTCTAATTACTGAATTTTCATAAATAGAAATGATTGAATGTTAGAACTTGAACACCCTAAATTTTATGCCATTTTTTATGTTTTCTAAAAGCATCAAAAAATGCTTCAATCTATATAACTGTTCTTATATAGAGCATGTAATGATGCTGGTAAGCCCTCAAAAGGGCTTCTGCATATGGTAAACATAAATTCACTTTAAATTCAGGAGTAGAACAAGCAGAGGCTAAAAACCACTGTGCAAACAAAGATAAAAGTCAAGGGAAGTATTCATTTGATTCAAGTAAAATCGGTGTGTATATTCCCATGCTTACAAACATGGGAATATTAATATTATTGCCAGCAGGACAGCATGGACATTGGAGTTTTAGATCCCATCCAATTTTAAATTTAACTTTGCAGCTCACCTTTAAGGACTATGGGCAGAAATCATTATATCACTGAGCTTTCTGGTCTTCAGATCCTTTTAAATGAACTACTGAAATCATTATGAAATCTTCATGATCAGCAGGAATCAGCAACGATGTGAAGTGGTATAGAGTAACCTCCATATCCTAGCCATACCCTCTCCTGGCTACTGCAAAAATTAACCCTGTCCTGGCTGGAAGCAAGACATTTGGTTAAAATATTCAGTCATATTATATTGCTCAGAAGGATACAGGTCTAATCCCGATGGGTAGATGAACATTTACATTCCCAGCTACACGTTTCTCTAAGTTTTGCTGATACACCTCCATTCTGAGCACTTGGCTTTCTTTCTGAGGTTATACCATTCATGGCTTTCTGAGAATCTGGATGAAATGAGTCAGGATTTTGTCAGGAGGATTAAGATGAGATCTAATAATGAGATCCGCATTCAAAACAGCAAGGAAGGATATCTCTGCTCTGGCAACCACCTAAGTCAGGAGCACTTCAAAACTCATGTGTCTATAACTAGGGCTGAATATTTTCATTAGTTTGCCTTTACAGGGAAATTAGAGGCTTCTTTGTTTAAACAAAAGCTATCCCACTGATTTGAACTTCACTGTGATCTGCATGTGAGGTGGAGCAGAGTTTAACCTCTGCCAGTCACCAGGGGTGACTATGAATTTAATTTAAATCCTTCTACAGATGAAACAATGATTTTCTCTACCTAAAGTAATTTCTTGTCTAGAAACACCAAATTTTAAAAAAGACACACAATTGAAAAGTGATGGAATTTCAATCTCAGATACACTCCTTAAGGCACCGAAGGTCATCTCTAAATCCTTTAACCAAGTCTCCTGGTATGTGTAGGTGCAAATGTTATTTGTCTTAACATAAACCACCAGAAAACTTACTTTCAACATTGTGTTTGAGTAGTAACAAGGTAAATAAACAGTGTATTGGTCTAAGCAGACACTCCAGCTGTGGTCTGATGTAAGAAATGATCTGAGGAGAGAGTATCTATGGTTACTTGGACTGACAGTCTGGTAGTGTCCAAGCAATTTCCTTATAGCAGAAGCTATCTTTCCAAAGACTGCTAATGGTAAAGGAAAATGTCTTTTTATTTACTATGAAGGTGTTAGAACTCTTTAAATTAATTAATTAAATTCAAAAGACTGTTTCCAGAGTTGATAGACCTTTGTGTAGAAGATAAGGTTGTTTACTGTTATTTGAAACAGAACTCTAATTGCTATTAAACCCTGATGAAAGTAAAAGGGTATTTCACAAAAAGGACCAATGCAGGAAAAAGTGAGCTGTGAAGATGCTGTAAAATTTTTCTGCTGTAAAAATAAAGCCATTTAGAAAAATACTGCATATGTATGAAGCAAACTACATATTTACAAGCTGAGGGTAAACTAAGAGCATCGTGTGAAGGTGTTGAGTCAATGTAGGAATGACAGTAGCTAATTTCAAGTCCAGCCCAGCATGAAAGAGCTCCAGGGTTTTTTTGTTGGTCTTTTTCCTCTTTTTAGTGCTGTTGAAAAGGTAGATTTACAAAGCCGTCTTTATTATACTAGCAACTCCATACTACACTTGCCTAAGTTTTATAATATTGTGCGTAGCCTCTTGCTATATTCAAAATTGTCAAAAATAAAGGGCATAAGAAGCTACAATATAGCTTAATAGCTGCCCAATTTATCACTGTTTTGTACTATATTGACATCACAGAAACATGACCTTGCAGAACACACAGGTGGCTCAAACCCAATAAAATAGTGTTCTGATAAACTCTATGTTACCATTTCTACTGGCTTTGTATAAAGATGTATATGTCTATGCAAAAAAAATCCAAAACAAACTCAAAACCAAACCCCAAGGCAAACAAAAAACCCCAAACCCAAATAACCTCACAGTAAGTTTTAAATCCAAATTTCTTCTCATGAATTTTTCCCTTTTTTTCCTCCCCCCTCAAGGAAGGGGAAGTTAACCTATATACATTGGAATTTAATGAAATTTTGCTAATATTGATATAGCCTTTTCTAGCAAAAATAGATACTCCAGCAAATATTAGGCAGTGCTGGTTGAGGATTTCAGTTATGAATAGAAAACTAAATTCTTTATCTCAGACTTCTGGTTTATCAAATAATGGCTATATTCTGTTTTATATTCAGTACCATTCCCATTTTTATAATGTTACTTAGCACACTAGAGGAGTGAAGGTTTTACTTCACCTTTCCTTTACTGTTATTATCTGTCTAGTTTTGTAAATGACACTTACGTTGGGAGATTAAGAACTCCCACCCCATGCTGCACTTACTCATGCTCATCCCTGTTTGACTTCAGGGTAGGGATTCTGTTACCTTCATGTAAGTGCTTACAACCATTTTAGATGTTTTAAACCCCTCCTTGGCTCCTGGTTACTGCTTCTTCAAAATGGTGGTGCTGTATGGTAAATCCTGGACTGCACCTGCCAGTCCTGTACAGATGTTTACCTGGATTTTAGTAAAGCTTTTGACACCATTTTCCACAGCATCATCCTGAAGAAACTGGCTTCTCATGGCTTGGATGAATGTAGTCTTCACTGGGTAAAAAGCTGGCTAGATGAACAGTCCCAGAGAGTGGTGGTGAACAGAGTTACATCCAGCTGGTGGACAGTTACGAGTGGTCTTCCCCAGGTCTTAGTATTGTGACCAGTCTTGTTTAATGTCTTTATTGACAATTTGGGCAAGTGGATTAAGTGCAGCCTAACCATGATCTCAGACAATGCCAAGTGACTTTAGCACTTTTCTGTTTCTATCCTTCTGCACCTCAAATGATAAACATCAGTGTCAGGGTCTTAGTTTTTGGTTGCTCTCCACATTTAAAATCTCTAATGAAGAACTGATAAATTGAGAAGGATCATTAGGTGTTTGTTTCTGTGCTGGGGTCCACTTGCAATGCAGCTGCTGCTCTGTAGTGCCGTTGCCTTGGTAGGTGCTGACTGGGTTTGCTTACCTCACAGCTCCTGAGACCTGACTCTTCAGTGTTTGCAAAGGAAGTGAAGATATCCAGGGGGCATGTTCTAGTCAAATCCACTTTCACTCCGCTTTATTGTTGCATTTTATTACTTACATATTTTAATAATTGAAATTGTTATTTCAATTTCAATTGAAATTTTTTCACTTCAAGAAGTTGATCTCTGTGGATTTTGGCTGAGAAAACTTTCTCCTCTTTTTTTGGTATTGTTGAGATTACAGATTTACAAATAGATCGAGTTTATCTGTGCCATATGACTTCCTAATAAACTGTCCTACCCTGAAGCAGGATGTCCCTTCCTCCTGGACCCTGGGTATGGGAATAAGATGAGAAGATTCACTTGATTTTAATGAGGATGGCCCTAACAGGAACAAAGACCATTCCTGCTAATTTCTGCTCTATACAATGTTTTAGGGTATCTCTTCCCATTTTTCCCCACAAGATGTTTGCAGATGAAGAAGTGTGTTAGGAGAAAGGGGACCTGCAACTTGATTCACCATTGCTTCAAAGCTCACTAATGCCCAGGCTGAGAATTCACAGATGTGGAAGTTCCCTGATTTTTCAAAAGTTGCTAGTTGCTATTGTGAGCTAACTGTGATGCTACCAGCCTTTGTTAACTGCCTCACTGTGGAAGTCACCGTCTCAGTGTGTAGGAGACAAGGAGGTCAGCCCATCCCTCAACATTTCAAACTCTCAACCCACTGGCAGAGGAGTGTGAAGATTGTTGTTTGAGAGGGGTGACCTTAGCTGCAGCAATTAGCTGTGCTCACAGGCCTTTCACCAGGGCAGGCAGGCAGGCAGGAAAAGGATCTGCATATGCCTCTGAGTTGTGTTGATCTGCTAGCCTGTCAGAGGGGCCATTGGAGGTGTGAGCAGTTTTTGCTGTTCCCAGCAGCCTTCAGTGCAGTGCAGTTGTCTGTTTGCTATCTCCTGTCATTAAATAGCATGGTTTGATTTAGTAGCATCTAGTGCTCATCTTGATAACAAAACATACAGGACAATAGAGAATTAATTTAAATTATCTGCAAACCCAGTGACCCACTTTCTATTTTAAGTAGAGCAGAAGTGTTTGAAATATACAATTTGTTCATTTGCCTTGCAGAAGGATTGTTGAGAGCAAATGGTTATGCTTTGCATAATACTCTTACAAGGAAGAGTTAATGTGATATGACAAATTATATGTAAACTGCAATGATAAAATAATTGATCTTCTGAAGATTATTTTAATTGTTTCTTTTTGTCTTTCATATGCAAATAGACAATTTCTGATTTTATAAACTATTTTACAGCTAAGAGGGGAACTTATCAGCTGCCTTGTTAGTAGCATTCAGCAAACTGCCATCTGCCCCATGCAGGGAATATCTATAAGCAGGGTCTAGCAAAGATAACTCTGTTATTGTAGTTTAGACTTCATATTCTTACATAATTGAAATTCAGAGAAACAGCTATAATAGCAAGTGCAGTTTCCATATTGCTGTAGAAACAAAAGTAATTCTAATTTACTAGGTAGAGAATGCTTAACCTTACAACAGAATGATACCACCTACTTTATCAACATGTTCACTATCCATGTCAATTTGTACAGCACATAATTACTATTGTTTTAAGTAGTTGCAGCATCAGTGAGGGCCTTTGCACAAGGGGGAGCCTATTCAAAGACAATAACCTTTTCAGGAGTTAGTGGTGCTATAATTTTCTTAAAATATCTTTTCTTTTTCTGCTTATGCAACTGCCTATCACTTTGACTAATATGCATGTATCACATACTGGTCTGAATAACTCTTTTTTTCCTGTTTTCTGGATTTACTAAAATAAAAGATCTTAAGGTAACAGAGCACAATGATATTTTTAGAAAATATTTCTACAAAGAGCCTTAGTTCTCTCCTGTTTGTACAGTATTTCTTTTTCAACAGCTACTTTCTTGTTTCTTACTCTTGTGTAAGTAAACCATTTACAAATGAAAAAATACTAGGAAAAGAACCTGAATGGTCTAGCAGTAGTGTCTCCTCAACTCAGATCCTATCAGCATTTACGATATCTTTAATGTATGTATCTTTGCAGGTGGACTCCTCAGCAGTTAGGCTGCAAGCCTTTAAATTTAACTGAATAAATTTACCCTCAACAACGTTAATATATTTATATTAATTATGCATGGTACTGAGATAGTGAGGTTTTTAACAAAGAATGGGGAGATCAAAGGCAGAAAAAAAAGAGAAACTATTTTATCTGTGTCCTGTCCTGGAACTGTTCTGTGATGCTGTTCCCAAAGGATGTAAAAATCCCCTTAGACTGCAGTGACTTTCTACAATGACAGCTGAGCCATATTTTTGTCAGGTTTTATGATGGCATTTCTTGTGTCTAAGAACTAGCCTACTAAATTTAAATTTATTCCTCCAAATAATAAAGGAATTATTGAGAACAGTCAGAAACCTTTGCTAAACTGATAACCATACTTTTTCTGTCTCAAATATAAAATAATAAAACTATTTTATTTTTGATTTTTAGAATGTCAATAAAATATTGCTCATTGTTGAAACCAATGAAAACCATGTTTTGTGTATTGTATCTAGATTCCCTGGTGCAGGTGGATTGAAATCAGAATACAACCTTTACCTTGGCACTTGCACATCTTTTCTTATCTCTCTAGTCACCTACATTTACAAAACTTAGTATCTTCATAGAACTATTAAAAATACTAAGGTGTAATTAAGGATATAAAGTTAGGGTATGAAGTAAGGATATAAAATGTTAAAGGTTTTAAAGACGTCTTAACATCTTTATGGTACAGCAGCATGTTCAACTCTGTCATATTTGTCTGATAAATGGTGATGACTTCAAAAGAGAAAGAGTACCCAGGGATACAGACAAAAACGTAGATATTCACACAGAGATGTGAATCCTCAGTGAATTTAAACCTCATTTCCTCAAGGCAAAGACTAAGTATGAGCAATTTCAGCTTGTCAGTTAAATTGAGAAAAATCTATGCTGAAGCCTAATATAGACCTTTTTCTTCAACATTAAGCCTGTATATAAATTAACCTGAAAAGGCTGAAAGTTGTAATTTACAGTGGTAATAGATGTACATGGTGTTTAGGGGCATTAACATGCATTTATCTTTACTAGTTATTTTTTAGCTTGATCTTATGCTCACTAAAACATGCTGTCAAATCTGACTAGTGTCACTGGTGTTTATCATTTATAGTGCAGAAGAATGGAAATAGAAAAGATAAGATACTGCCTTTACTTAGTGATGCTAAATGGTCAGTAGCTGATTATTCTAATACAGTTTTCAGTCTTCAGGTAACTCTTACCCATGAGTTCGGGTATTTGATAACAGACTCCTCCACCTCTCAGGAGAGTGTCCCATACGTTAGGGAGATAAAATGTACTGTGAAACTTGATAACCCTAAATTTCTTTTGTTGGTCCTTGTGTAAAAGAGCACTTGCTCAGGGTTCTGAGGTATAGGTTCCTACCAGCTCAACAGATGAGATTTTGACACAATGAGACTTGGTTTCAGAAACCCAGCTGTGCCTAAAAAGGGAATTTGGCACCTATATTCACGCCCCTGAGTCTTGTCCTTTTTGCCTGAAGGAAAAAGCTAAATACATCTTGGAAAGGGAGGTACCAAAGGCAGCTGGCAGATATTTTGAGAAGCACAGCATCCTTACTGTTGGATGTGAGCCCTTCAATCCCTTCCTGGATTTGGGTCACAATTCATGTCCTACTGCTGTAAGACACAATTTCAGAGAGAGAGAAGAGCTACTATGTGTGCATATAGAGCTCGTGAGTGTCTTTAATCTTAGTAACTACTAAGTTTTAGGGTCTTGTAGCAAGCTGTTCATTAAATACTTGCAAATTTGAGTTCTTTTTTCCCCCACCTCTGATATTTAGTTCAATAACAGGTGGAAATAGAAATCTAAGGTATGTAACTTCTTAGTAAACCTTTAGGGTATCCACTAGCTGTGGGAAGGTGGGTAGTGTTATCCACTGCCATGGCATGGCAGATTCTGCCCATTATTAAACTCAATAATTCTGTAAAAATCCTATTTCTTTTCCTTAAGGGTTTGGGATTAGGTGGTCAAGGAGTCCTTTGCTTCAAAGGGTTAATATTGCTATATTTCTGCCTCCCTTTGGGGAAGAAATGCTGTCTTGTATGGATGAAGAGGCAAATGAGCAAAATATGGATGCCTTGGTCAGAGAACAGTGATTAGCTCCTCATTAAAGGGACAGAAAGAGACACTGTAACTATAGTAACCACTGCATATATGATGCTCTACCCACCTCAATGTAACCCACTTGGTTACAACAAAGATTTAAAGCTATTGTTACTTGTACAGCTCTTCCTCTACTTGAAGAGTCACATCATAAATGCTTGTCAAATGTGCATATCTACACATATATATATATTTGAACATTCACACACATACACAGACTCAGAGAAGTTGATTTTCCTTATGATTAGCTACACAGATGGATAAATCCACCCATATAAATATCCATCAGTGGTATTTTTAATATTTGTTCTTGATGACTAATGGAAAAGAAATGCCATAATGACTCAGAAACCATGTTACCATTTAAGAATAGTTGCATCTGTGTGTATATTTTCATTCTCTGAAGCCCAATGTGTTTAATTTCAGCTGCTTCTTTCTAATAAAATACCATTTATGTTTAAAATTCAAGTTAATGGAGTATGTCTCAGAAATCCTGCTCCCTATATCAAAGCCTGTTTCCAATCTCTTTCAGGTCAACAGTGCCATTAACCTGTTCCACTGGACTTGCTTCACACCTGGCTAACTGCATTAATGCACGATACTCCTCACCTACTTGGAACTAAATGACTAACATTTAGCCTACTGATATGATCAAGCATAAATCAGAAAGAAAAATCCTTAGCAAATGTTCTCCCTTCTAAGAAGGTCGTGGAAAGGTTTACAACATTCATCCTTCTCAATCTGGCCAAAATCTTCTGATTCTGCCAGTCCTGTACTGAAATTCAAGGACCACTGTGAGTTAAAACTAATGTCTTAGCAGCTGTTTCCAAGTCCTATATTTTATAGACTTTTAGGTAGAATTCCTGAGAACTTCTGGTCAGCATAACTGAAAACATCTTTCTTTGGTTTGAAACTGATATTGCCAAATAACAAATCCTTTCATTTAATGGAGATAATGAAACTATTTAGGTGCAATAAATGCATCAGCATTAAGGAGACCAAATTTCAATTGAAGTTTATCAAGAGAGATCCCTTTGCTAATATAAGAAAGGGGATATTATAGTAAGTGAAATGCCAGAGAGGATCAAGTACATTTCTACACAATTTCTTTTTGCAGCAGAGGAGTGTAAGCTCAGCTGCCTAGTCTTACATTCATGCCTTTACTTCCAGTCACTGAAATGTGGGGGTTTGTAAGTCACGAGACCTATTCTGATAGCTTTTTTTAACCTTTAGACTGGTGCAGGAAAAAGTATAGTTTTTATTTTTCTACAACAGCTCCTGCATGTTTTCTGCCTGCCTTTAATTTTTAGAGTAAAAAAAAAAGTTGTCTTTCAGTGAAGTATCTCCATTAGTCTGAATACCAATGCAAAATTTCACTGAAACGTGAGCTCCACTGACATTTCTTCTGGTTGCCAAAAGGTGCAGGTTTTCTTATTTCCTGAGGTGAAATCAGGCTTTTCAGGATCAGGACCTTCCTGACAGTCCCTGGGCATGGGCTGCTGCTTGCCATGCAGTGAGTTATCCTAGCCCTCCCAGTGAATAATGGCCACACCAGCTCCTGGGACTTTCAGTTTGCTTTTCTTGCATGTCTTCTGATCAGGGAGTGCATGGAGGCTTCAGTTGCTGAGGTATCCAGAAAGTTCAGCATATATAGTCGTTTGCGCACCGTAATAGATAACTGATACAGTTAACAGAGAGAAAAACCTGCATGCATGAATTCTGCCTCAGGTTTCTCGTCACACCGGGGCTCTGTTAGGTTTGGGTTGAGTTGCCCTTGGTTTCCTAGAGTGTCCTCTTGGGGACATTGCATAATTTCTTCCCCAGAATACTTCTTGCCTAGGTGTGCAGGAAATGGCAGCAACTCTGAACAGGAGGGTGCTGAGAGGTGACAAATGAGGAGTCCTGTATTATCTGTCTTCAAAAGTCACTTCACAAAGTGTTGTGAAAAAATGTCTGTGGCCTGCAATTATTTCTTGTCAGGGTACATCAGAAACAATCAGAGAAACTCTCAAGATGTATTGCCTTAGGCTCTCACCGTCAGTGACATAGAAAAAAGGAATTTGTTACACAGTTCTAATTTGTTGTTCAGAATGCAGTTGATTTGTAACCTGTCAAAATTAAAAAAAACGACCTCGTGTTTCTATTATATTTGCATCCCAGGATGTCAGTGTAAGCATCTGGGGAGAGCTTTGTTTTTTTGTCACTCTATAGATGCAGTGGTATTTTCAAGCGTCTCAAGACATACAACAGGTATGCCTTTTTTCTCTTTTACCTTTGAAATGAAACAATAATTTTTGGGTGTTTCTGAACACACAACAGAAATTCCTTATTTTCTACAATGCTTTAATAAAAAAATTAAGGGTATTTTCTTTTTCATACTACATGAATTTACTAATTCACTTCTTCCCCTTTCAGACCAGTCAATGGACAAGTAAACACTTTGTTATCCAGCTGAGATCATGGCTGATGTCTTTTTCTCAGTACATATGAAGTGGTAGGGTGAAATACCTTTTCTGTACCATGTTCTGGAATAGCTTTAAGTTTTGCATATCCCACCTGACGACAAAAACTGTTATATATTTGTGCAACTTAGTCTCTGGAAACTGGGAATCAGAGTAGTATTTATTATGATTATGTGTATATACAAAATGAACATTTGGAGCAGAGTTACAAAATCAGATAGTCAAGCCTGGCATTATAATTACATCTCTACAGCTGAAAGGAGGTATGTTCCTTTTTTCCATTAAAAACTAACGTCTGCTAAATTTCAAACCTAGTTTTACTGTCTGTATTCTACGATGTAATTAGACTTAAAGATTGTAGTATAACTATTCCTGCCAGTTGCAGGGAATGATGGGGAAAGAAAAACAGGAAAACCATGCAGATGATGAAGTGCTTCTAGACAGGTGTTACTAGCAGAATTTTGGTTTTTTGGATGATGGATTGGTTTATGCAACACTGAGCCTTCTGCCAGAAAATGAGGTCCACCTGTCTCAAAGGGGAAAAAGGCTTTTAGTTCAGGAGTTAGCAGGACTCATTGAGAGAGGTTTAAACTAGATTTGAATTTTCCTGGAGAAAAGGAGGCTCAGGGGGAAACCTTATCACTCTCTACAACTACCTGAGAGGAGGTGGTAGCGAGGTAGGAGTTGGTCTCATCTTGCAGTGAACAAGTGACAGGATGAGAAGAAATATTGCAACCAGGGGAAGTTTGGATTAGATGTTAGAAATTTTTTTTTCATAGAAAGGTTTATAAAGGATTGGAACAGGTAGCCCAGGGAAGTGTTGCAGTCACCATCCTTCTAAGTATTAAAAATACGTGTGGATATTGCATTTGAGGACGTGAGTTAATGGTGAACATGGTGGTGTTATTAGGTTGATGGTTGGACTTAATTATCTTAAAGGCCTATGATTCTAACTTGCTATTTGCATCGCCAAATAATCTTCAGAAATAAAGTCCTTAAGTTTTGTTTCCCAGTCTCATTTTGTGTGAATTTCTTTTCTATTGTTTCAGGTTGTGATTTTTTGTTAGTTGTTTTGCTTGTCTGTTTGTTTTGCTTTGTTTTGTTTCTGCTAGCCATGGTCCCCAGTTACATGCTTGCATTGTGCACTCTTTGTTCATTATCAGACATAGAGCATGCATTTTGAGACAAATAGATGTGAGGTTTGCCTCTAGTCCTGGTACAGTCAACCTCTGAAGCTGAAACCACTCAATCTAAGCTTAATTCCAAGATATACAGAATGACAGACTTCAGTGATATGATTCACACTGCTACATATGCACACAGGTGTTTGCATCTTGAGCCTTGTAAACGTCTGGCCGGAGGAGTATTCAGAAAATGGATGGATGGATGGATGGATGGATGGATGGATGGAATGACGGATTAACTGTGGAGGAAATGAGCGTAGAAAGCATCCATAAACTGAGAGAATGAGAGCTAATGCTGTGCTGTCTGGACTGATTCTGCCTGGCACCTGAATACACTAGGAAGTGGGCATTTTGACATTGCTCCTCCACGAATGTAAATGCTGGAAGTTCCATCTCTGACCTCTCCCAAAGAAGAGTAAATTTGGGAAACCAATCACGATTTTATAATTTAAGAGTATTTAAAACCATCTCTGTAGTGTCACTATACTTCTGAGAAGTACACCATCTCTGCGTAATGCAAAACATGGACCACTGACTGATATTATTGTAGAGACTGACATAATGTGCAGAGACAATGTTACCTTTTGGACAGTGTATTGTATTTGGTTCTGGTTAATACTAATTACAAGTAATTAGTCTTGGTAGTCCATGTAAAACAAACTGGTTGTCTCAATTTCCAAAGGATATGTGGCACAGTAAAAGAGAAAATAGGAAACTAATACTTTTCACAGTAGTATCTTAAAACTTTGATCCAGGTTTCCTTAGCTTACATGCTTCATTCATCAGGATGTATAAAGGAGACGACTTGTCCTTGGTTTAATTTGGGCCAAGCACAATTCAGCCTCTAGTCCTTTACTTCTCTTCACCTCCAACCTCTTTTCAATACTCCTTCAAAAAGCAATCAGTCAACTCAGTCTTGAATAACCATGACATGCAGATGGGAACAAGAACCTAATGGAGTCTAGTGTTTAAAATAGCATTCAGAAGTCCCATTTTTTACACTGCAGTATATAACTGTCTAGATCTTGAAGTGAATCTTAGCAGTAAGTCTTTACCAGAGTTATTTCTACAGACCTGTTTTCAAGTATATTTAATGCTAGTTTTGGATTCTTGGTGACTATTCCTCAAATCAGAACATCTTTTCTTTACTTTCCTTATACTTCACTGTGGTCAGAAGGCTTGAGCAACTATGAAATGCTCCAGTTTTGGTCAGAATCCTGGAAGCTATTTTGAGTCTCAGATGATATTTGTGATCCATTTACCCCATCAGGGTGCTGCTCTGTTTGCCGTCACTGCAGTTCAGCTGCATTCCCTAACTGCAAGTGACCTCTACCACCTTCACCACTTCTTTGCCAAGTGGGAGGTAGCACCATCCACAACCCAGAAGTGCAAACGCTGAGCTGTGCATTTCCACAGTGCTTTTAGTATTAACTCTTTCCTCTCCCTTCCCAAAAGGCAGTATAGCTTTTCAGCCCACCCAACATTTTCAACTGAACATGACAAAAGAGTAGAGATCCCAAGATATGAAATTGGTCCTAGTTTTGTAGGTGGCTGGTGAGAAGGGAGAGATTTAGTTCTCTCTCTGATAGAAAGTCTGGTGTTTCTGAGTTCCAGACTTTTATCTTCTCTTTGGCTTACTGATCACCCAGTACAATGCATGATAGCACAGAAATTGTATAAGCATGGGTTGCTGCTTTCTCTGTATACAGGAAAACAGGTTTCATGGGTTTTCTTGCTCCATAATGATTTGTTCTCCATGTGTGGCTTTTCATATTAAACTAGTAACTTCTTGGCAAGGTGTAACCCAAAGTGAATTTTCTAATAACATTTTTTTCTGAATTCATGGAAATGTTCAGCTCAGATTGGCATAGCAGTGAACAAGTATTAACACCAACAGGAGCCGTGTCAGGAGGAGTCGAAAAACATGGATTTCACAGCGTGTAATCAGAATATACTAGGGGAATAAAATGCATTCACATCTGAAAAGAGGCTATAATGGAACAAAAGCAAATTTAAATAGAAATTTTGAAGTTTCATGTGAGGCACTTAAAGGTGGCAGAGGTTTATTAAAGAACAGTTTTTAAATCCAAGATGCTCTTAGATTTTAGTAGTGTAACTACTGAGACTGCAGGCTATGAAGCTACAAGAATAATAGAAAACTTTAAAATATACACAACTGCACTGTTCCTAACTGGGTAGCAATAAATACTGCACTACCCAAAGTAGAAGCCTATGCACTGTTTACTAGCATATACATTGGAAAATAAAGTATTTGATATATTTTTTAACATTTTTTTCCCAAAAAACCACTTTTTGGGCCAAGTCACTAAAGTGCATAGGTGCCCCAGGCACCCAAGCTAAGGGAAAAAAAGAGGAGTTTAAATCCGATGGGAACAGTACAAAAAGGAAAACCAGGATCTGCCATTTCGTTTTTTGCCCCAGCTCACTTGAACCACACCATGTAAGGTCCCCGTTTGGTAGGCAACATGCTGGGACTGTACCCACAAAACCCAGCTGAATATGAGTGTGCCATGAAGCTTAACTGTCCGTCTTCATCAAAGGCTTTGACTGGGAATTAAATCAGTAAATTGAAACATAAGGTTCTTATGCAGCAAGAGAGGGAAACATCATTCTCCAAGTGCATGAAGATTTTATCATTTTGGTTCTACTTTAATGACCTATTTGTCTGTAATCTCACTTGGCTTCAGTCACATATTTCTGTGATACTATCTATATGAAAAGATTTGCATCATTTTGCACATTAAAAAATTGGAGAATAATTTTAGGCCACGGGTCCTTCTGTGGCTTTATTTTTTTATTTAAACTTCACTTGTTTATTTTTAAAGTTTATTTGGTTTGATATTATCAGAAGCATACAATGTTTTCCTCCATGATATAAAATGTTTAATTAGTTCTGTAATTGTCTATTGAGATTTGAAATAAGAAGGAAAGACTTTTAAAAGACTTCTCCTTTACAGAAATAAAATGAAAAAAGATTTGTAGAAAAACATCCAAATTATCATGTCTATAGAAAACACATCTTATGGAGGTTCAGACAAGTTAAAATACAAGGAACCAGATAAAGCTAAAGAATAATAAAATGTAATGTAACAGGGTAAACTACAAATAGAATACTGATGACAAGACAAAAATATAAGTATGAAAGGCAGCATTCCTGTAAGTCCAGCATTTGATTTATTAACACTAAACTTTCATGCCATAAGAGATGTACTAACAGAAAATAATAATGATGCAAAGAAGAATACCTACAAGTTTTTTTTGTTTTTAAGCCAATGTAATAATATTAACATTTTAGAAATATAAATGAACAAACTATGCACCAGTTCAACATGAATCACTGTAGCCTTTTAGCAGTAATGTGTTAATAATAATGCATGGGAACATTATGTCTTAACATTAGTGTTTACATATTATGTGTAAGGTGTTTATAAATTAGGTAAAAAAGACATTTGAGCATCAAGTGTTCTAGGGTTTAGTAAAGTCAAACCCTGCTTTCCAAGATACTTCCGAATACCTGTTTTTCCGCTGTTGTTCCTGGTAATACGAGTAAGGTAAGTAACAAGGTGAATTTTTTAAATGAGTAATAAAATAAGTTAGCTTACAGAAATAGAATATGTGTGTATGAAAATCAAATAATTTAACACATTAAATTATTAAATAATAAGAATAAACCCATCTTGTTTAATAATTTATATTGACGGATCAGAGAATTTGTTCAGATAAACTTTAAACTTGTTTAAATGTACTTTTATAAAACTGTTTTATATAAATAATAATATTTATATAAATTTTAAATAATACATTGAATTATCTGATGCACATGATATATATATAAATATCAAATAATACTTTAAATTATCTGATGCATATAATGTGCAAACACATGTCTTAAAGAAAACCAGGAGGCCCCTGGGCACCTGAGTGCTATAGTCTCCTACATTTGT
This sequence comes from Corapipo altera, assembly GCF_003945725.1. Taxonomy (NCBI): domain Eukaryota; kingdom Metazoa; phylum Chordata; class Aves; order Passeriformes; family Pipridae; genus Corapipo; species Corapipo altera. The sequence goes on along the minus strand of NW_020884876.1, from coordinate 786,932 downwards.
GTACACTATCATGACACATTATAAGAAGTATCAAACACATGCACACTTTTATTTTATTCCCTTGTTTACAAGTGGCTCAGGAACGTCTTTATATATGGTTAGAAATGCAGGTGTGCCAATTCTATTTTCTTCTCCTGAACTGTGCTAAAATGGTCATGATTTTACTTTACATAATTGCACCACAGTATCATGTTAAACTTGTTTAACTAAATCAGTTACATTCTTAGTAATACCCATTTAAAGTGATAATAAGGGGTGATAATAATACCCTCTATTTGTAACTTCAGAATCACAGTCATAACCTTTAGACTTTTAAAGTAAGCGTGGTCAGTAATGCAGTGATGAAGAACAATATTGTTTCTCTCGCCATATATTGCTGCAAATTCTACCTATGACTAGTCTACAACTGCTACATCCACACCTGATGGAAACAGAGCTTCTCACAATAGATCTGTGCTTCCATAGCCCTTATACAGTCCCCATACCACGTGTTCATGTGTCTTTCATTTGCATTCATCAGCGTAGCAATTCATTAGTGTAAGCAAAACTGCTTACTGTCTGTTCCAGTCTGATTTAAAGCATGGCATATACAGTGAGCCATGGCAGGAGTGAAGATTATTTCCAGTAGAGGAGAAATTAATATATTAGTGGTTCAGAGCTTTACTGTTATTTGCTTGTGGAAAGTAAAAGCCCTACCAAAATTCTAAATAACCAACAGCAGAAAAAAACAGTGCTTAAATGGTGCTTGCACTTTTTGTTTTGACATGTTCTGTATCACACTCCCTTCTACAAGCAACAGGGCTTAGATCGCCTTAAAAAGATTATCTAGAAAGCATCAATAATTTTCTCTTTTTCTCATGGATATTGTCTAGTACTGCAACAATCACCGAGCCTGAGAGATGTGTGTTTGTTAATAACAGCTGCATGAGCTACTCTCTCAGAAAGTTAATTAGGTCAGTCTTCTGGGTTTCAGACATTATTTTTAAAACAAACAAAACCCACTGATAAATCTTTCTCTTGGGTTTCTTTGGGTAGATGTTATATGATGATGTCAGGCTCAGTGCTGCACTCTTTTGCTAATGGTAGCATTGGATCAAGGAGGACACTAACAATTATAAACTTATCAGAGGCAAGAAATTAGCCGACCCAATGCTTGCAACTGTAATTAAACTGAGCCCTGTGGCTGACAAGAAAGTTGTGAGAAATGAAGCAAGAAATTGTTTGTTGTCTGTTGTGTCCTCTACTCTTTGACATTAATATTTTTAGAAGAAAACATTTATGAAAAGCTTCTGTTATACTCACAGTTGCAAAGTTTGACAACCATTATAATAATGAACAGGTCTGAGCCATGGGATGGGCAAATTGGCTAGAGAAAAAAAAGGACAGTTGGTAATTGTTCTTATCTGTCTCTGATTAAAATAAAATTATCTTTCACTGCTAGTTTGTTAATGACTTCGGCCTTTACCTGTTGCCCAGTAGCTGTGGTTCTTCTGCTGCAATCTGACCAACAAGTGATTATGCAGGTTAGTATTTTGCATTGTTTTTAATCTTTACTTAATATGTTTTAGCTTAAAAACAGATTTAACCTGGGAGAAGAGCTGTTTCACTCTTAACGCAGCAGGCTGTTTCATAACTGTAAACTATCAAGGTTGAAATTTTTGCTTATGTTTGTCTTTTTGAAGACTCATGAAAACTAATAAAGGAATTATAGTCCTAGTAATTCTTAGTTAGGTGTTAGATAGCCATTTACTATGGCTACCATGATGAAATTCATCCCAGTAACGTTGAATAATACAGCTCTGAGCATTAGGCTTGTTGGTATTACCAGCAGTGAGCTGTAGAGAGGAGTGACCATATTCCTTCAGGCTTTGTTAAAGTGAGATCTAACTGAAAAAAACACTGGGATAATTTTTAGGCTTGCTGTTTCAGCAGCTTGTTTGTGGCACCGTGTCCCTCATCCTTAACTAACAACAACAACTTCTTAATGGCAGTCCCTGTGCCTCCTGCTCTGCCCCTGCAAGACCCTGAGCCCCAAGACCTGTGCCTGAGCCTGAAGACCACTGCGGGCACAGCTCCCCTCTCCCATTCACCTGAGGTGAGCAGTGATATCTGGCTGTTCATACTGGGCACTCAGAAAGTGTGCTCCTCAGAAAGTCTCTCTAGTCTTCTTTTGGTATTTCTGGTTTGGTGTGCTGAGCTATTCCTCTTATCTTAGAGCTTCCCTAAAGTGAATCACATTCCTGCAGAAGGTAGCTCCAAAATCTCTGCAAATCTTTCATGTGTATGTGTGTCTGTTCAGTATGCTGAAACTCTGAATGCAATATTTTACCTTATTAGGAGTGAGCCTTGATCTGTTTCTGTTATCAGAGGCTGAAAATCTGTATGGTCTTGATGCTACAGTTTTCTGACAAAAACAACATAAAAGTATTTTCATCTCCTTTGTTCCTTGCTGAAAACATTTAAGTACCTTTTATCTGAAAATATATTAGTGTGTAGCTACCAAGACAATCAATTGCCACAAGAAAGCTCTTAAATATGAGTGATTAATTACTAGAGGCACTAATGTGTTTTAATTATTTATTTTGTAAGGAATAGGATTTATTTGTAAAAGGGGTAAGAGTAACAGCATTTGTCATAAACCTCAAGATTCTATTAATTAGGAAAATTTTCTTATTGGCTTTAGAGATAAATGTGTTCTTTTTATCTTTTGTTTTATACATGTGACAAAAATAAATGACGATAAATGCAACGGAATCTTTATGTTTATCTTAGATTGCTTGTATCATCATATTAACAGAGATTTCTAGTGATGGATGACGCATATAGTATAATGTTTTCCCTAACCATGATCTCTCTAGCACAACTGTTTGCAATGATCTTGCTAAGAAAGGACATAAAAAATAAAATACTAAAACTATTTAAGTAGGTGGTCACTGCCACCGTCAACTGGCCTGGCAAGATACCTTCATCTCCAAACTGGCCATTAAAAAAAGTTAAAGCTGTTATTTCTTGCCAGACCCCGATCCTTTGGAATTCTTCTGGAAATTTTCAGGAGAAATTCCTGAGAAGCTTGCAGTGATAATATTCTTCAGCCACAGGATAATTCTTATTTCCCTTTAATACACTTCAGAGTTTTGCTAAAGTCAATGATATATGCTGTTACTGATTTAATTCACCCCTTCTACCCTGGCTGAAAGTTTTCTATTTTCCCCCTCCCCACCTTAGAGAATCTACAGTGTCCCAGAAAACAAACAAACAAACAAACAAAAAACATCTGCTGGGTGAAATATATTAGAGGATGTGGAAAAAAAATCTACCTAGCAATGAAAAGTAAGAGGTTGTGATTTTTAGTGTAGTTGAATGATCATTTGATCACAGCTGATGCATACCTATGTTGGGAAGAGATATCAGTGAGCAGAAAAACTTGTAAGAAAAGGCGGTAGGTTAAATCTGAAACTGAGAAAAACTTAAATTTGAAATGAAGTCAGCAAGACCATTTGAGGTCCAATGATCATAGTTCTAAGAGATGTGACAGGCTCCGCAGCAATTACTAGGTGACATACAGTGGCCTATTTATGCTACTATATGTCACTACAGAGGCTTATAACATCCTGAGTGTGAAATTCTATTGAAATTAAGAAATAACACCATAAATTCCTGAATTGAACACTTACTGTTATTTTATGTTGAGATTGTGCTCTTCCATAAATAAACAAATGCTGAAATTATGCTATATTTTGCCATATAACAATTGCTGAACTCTTTAAAAATAGAGCAGTCTGTAAAATAAAACCATTTCTGTCATAATTGTGCTTTGTTTTCCTTAAACATTTTGACAGTGTATTTATCTACTAAGTGTCCATGTCCAGGAAAAAAAAATATGTTTGCTAATCTCTTTAGTTCTAGGGTTTAATGTGGTGTTAATAATCATGCCCACAACTTGCATAGATTTAGCAAAGGCATGAATCACAGCACAATTATATCTTAGTGAATTGAGGAATTTGTAAGCAAGCCAAAGTACTTAGCAGTTCCTGCTGTAAAAGTAGTGTAAGAATATGGTACAGTGTTTCCAGATGCAGTTCTATTACAAGCTGCACCAAGAGAAGTCAAGGGAAAATTGTCATGTTTTTGTGAAAGTATAGAAGAAGCTGTTAATGTGAGGGTGGCCTTAGTAGCCACAAAGTAGATTGAGGCAGGAACAATAGAAGTATGATTGTTAATTACCAAAATCCAGAAAATTTTAATTTAAAAATCGCATGTAGTGATGCACACTCATACTTTTTGAAGCATAATAAAAATCTTTTAAAATTAGCATTTGAAGAGTGCTTTATCCAGATTGCACAGTAATTAATGGTTGCCCCATCTCACTACTGCCTGTTTTGTTCTTTTTTTCTGAAGGAAGATTTACTGCCTTCAAGGACTGTCAGTGTCCTGGGAATATGTGCAGGTTCCTGTCTCATTGGAGGGAAAGGGCCTGGCAGAGGAGGGCTGGGGAGGTGCTGTTTTATGCTTAATTTTCCTATGAAAAGTTTACTTGCAAGTAAACATCCAGATTATGGTTGTTTTTTTAAACTTTCTAACTGCTAAACCAGATTGGATGCTTAAATGTTCCCTAAATTATCTTAATCAAAATCAATTTTCACCAGATTTCTGAGTCATGTTTTCATATTAGAATTTAGGTTTTAAAGTGTGATTGCTTTGTCATATGCAAAAAGTTGAAATGTTCTGTTTTTACAACTTCAAATTCCTGATATCAGAATATTGTAGGAAACAAGGTCTAAGAACCTGTGGAGGCTGTCTAGTCTGACACAGCTGAAGTAAGTTGGTTGGTGTTTTACATCTAAGTAGTGAGTTCCCCTCTGGCTTTCCAAATTAAAAGGGGAATGGAGTTGCCCTGTGCCTTGCTTGCCATTCCAAGGGCCTGTGGCTCTGGCCTTGAGTGAAGCACGAAAACTGATGTAGCCAATCCCTATGCTCCAAGCGGGACCTATTATGTATAAATAGTTACTGACATATGCTTGTGTGATATGCTCTCAAAGACTGCTAGTGATGGAGATTTCTCTACTTCACTAGGAAAATTACCAGAATTCTTAAGGCTAGAAATACATCTCTCACCCAAATATCCCAGGTGCAATATAGGTCTGTTATTCCTTGATCTTCCTGCAATGGACAGGGAAAACAGATTCTTCTATTCTCCTTACAAGAAGCTTGTGTGTATCAGAAGATTGCTCAGTCTCTCTCTGGCTTTCTCTTCTTCAAACTAAGTAGCTGGAATTAATTCAACCCTTCCCTATAGGACATTTTGTAGCCCTCTGATTATTTTTCTTATCTTCTTCTAGATTCTCTCCAGCTGATCCACGAGTTTCTTGAAACAGATACTCTGTGGGAAGCAGTGCTGCTGGTGCAGGAGCAGTGCTGAACTGAACAGGTTGGATGCCTTTGCTACAACTCTTTTTTTATGTATACACATCAGGGCACAGTGCTCTTCAAGACTGACACTGTTGGGGGTATTATTAAGTTAATCATCTTCCTTCTTGCATTTAGGCAGCTGACCCCATCTAGGCACAAATAGAAAATACTTTTTTTTCCCCACTCACAATCATTTCAAACATTTGTTGAGATTCATTTTGAATTCTCAAGCATCGATCAAAAAATCCCATTCAAACTTCGGTAGAATCAAGCTGGAAAATACGTCTGTTACACTTGTTGACTTGAAATAATATACACCCTGCCTTCCCATATGTTTACAGATCAAGTGGTCTAAAGAACTGATGTATGCATATCATAACTGCAATGAAAGCAACACCTATACCATTGTTAACCACCTTTATAATAGAATCATTTAGGTTAGAAAAAACCTTTAAGATCATTGAGTAAATCTAACACGGCCAAGTCCTGTAGAATTGCTCTTCCACAACTTTATTGTGTTCCGATAGTAGAGGAGTTTTAATACAAAGAGCATCTTCCAACTATTGTTCCAGATCCTAAATGTTGAAAAGTACAGAGAAGCCAGATAGGGTCAAAATATTTAGAATACTTCTTAAACAGATTTGAATAATCTAGACCAAACTCTGTCATCCTTTTTTATACAAATTCTCCACCTGTATGTTAGTAAAGTAACTTCTAATTGAGTCAGATGTGACCTTTTTCTTGCTCTTGTCTCTGGACTATTATTTTACTTTGACTGTTTGATAAAACTTTCAGCAGAATCATATTTTACCTGTCACTTTCTCTTTATGAATGTTCTTTCTTTACTTCCTTGAGTTTCCTGCACTGTTTGCTTCTGTCTCTATAATTTATTGCAATCTTTCTGATGTTCTTTTGAATTTCAGGAAGCATCAGCATATTTTCTGTCTTTTGTTCAGTGGCAGTTTGTCTGTAGCTGAAATCAGATGATGTCTTTTCATTGCTGGCAATATTTTTGTTACAATAATCTCTGTTGTCATTATTTCTTTGCAGGTAGGCCACTGATAGGAGCACTGTAATAAACTGTCACCATGAGGCATTAGCTAAGACACAATGCAATAATGTTGATGTTGGAAATAATATTCATTGCATGACGAATCAGAGAAATCTAGAGGCTTTTCTAAGACTGTAAGTCATATCCCATATGCATTGTAGTTTGTTTTCTGTACACAATGAAGAAAAAAAATAATTCTTTAATAGTGTTCTGATGGCTGTGGATTCTTTTTTTTCTTTTTCTGTTTAAGCTAAGATGGCATCAGTATTTTCCCTTCCTTTGTTGCCTAAGAGTTTTTTGGCAATGGAGCTTCTGTATGTATTTAGCAGAAAAATTTAGCTTCTCCTCACCTATGCTATATGTGTACTAGCTTTAAAAGAAGCAAATAAAAGTTTATGGGAGTAGAATGGCTGCAGCAGTAACTTGGAACTGTCTAAGGACAAATGAAATACGGTTTAATACCTCAGACCACTTTGTAACTAGATTTTTTAATTTTCAGTGCTGAATTTGCAGTTCAGCAGAGTATCTCTACTAATTAGACACATCAGTGTAGGTGGTACCTATAGTGTGCAGTATACAGTACCCACATACTACTAAATGTAATTGTAAAGGTGGAGTCTTTCAAAGCCTTCTCTTTCTGCTGATACCCTGAGCAGCCTTACTGCTCATGTGGCTGAGCAGCAGTGTACCAACCATACTCTGAACCCTCTGTAGGATCCACAGGTCACTTCTCCCTTTGACAGAAGTGCCCCTACAGGCATGTGTTCTAAGTACCCAAAGACTTCCATGGGATCAGTAAAAGCCTTGAGTCCTATGGAATTGCCTTTCATATTAGTTCTCATGTCTGTAGCCTTTTTTCCCCAATCATCCAGTGCTTATTTTAATTGTAAGGAACATTTCATGGTAAGGGGGTGGGAAACAGGCAGAAGTACTTTCCTGGCTCTGTGAGGTTCCTAAAAGAATAGCTCTGAAGGGTGTGACTTTCCAGTGTTGAATGTTTTCTTAACTCTCAGTTTTAATTGTTATGATGCATTCAGCATCTCCTTTCAATCTTCCAGGCAAAGCCTGTAAAAAAAGGTATAGGATGACCTATATAATTTACAGCAAATAATATCTAAATTAAGTACTTGAAGGAAGGGAGCCTGGTTTGTTGGCAGGATATAACCTTTTTTCACAAATCTGATGTCTTGTTTGATAAGACAACTCTGAAAGAAAGGCTGTGATTGTAATGAAATAAAATAGACATGGACGGTATAAAATAGAAATGTAATATGAATATGTAAAGCAGAAACACTTGACATTGTTTTTGTTCTTTTAATTCTTCCCAAAGATGTCATAACCTGTCAGACTGTGGCCATTTGTCTGATTTGAAAATCTTTCCTTTCAACAAAAAGTGAAATGTTTCCATGGAGATCAGCCAGAGATAGCCAAATGACGAACTTCTTGGCTGTACTTTCAGTTTGGTTTCTATGGTTTCCAGACAAGAAGGGGGGGAAGTGAATTCACTGAAATTCTTCTTTCTCTCTTTCTCTCTTTCTTTCTCTCTTTCTCTCTCTTTCTCTCTTTCCTTCCTCCCCTCGTTTCCCTTTCTTTCTTTTCCTTGTTTTTCTGCTTGCAAAAAGCTATTGTAAATCAAATGTTGGCATTTAAGCAGTGTAGGCCCACAACAAACTAAGGTAATTGTTATCATCGTGGTCCTTGAAAAATTTTACGTAAGTCAGTTGTGCAGTTGTACATCTTCCGTTATTCTAGGAGAAAGAAACAAAGACAAAGTGATAAGACTTTCTTAGCAGTATGAGTAAAGATACAGGGAAAATAAGTTTATAATGACTAGAATTAGCTTGACTGTGCACTACACAATGAGAAAATTGTAACAGAATTCACAGTGAACACTTCTTTTTAAAGTATACAAAAGCTAACAATGAAATACTGCATCTTGGGAATATTTAAAGGCCTTTACAATAAGCAATGCTGCAGGTCTTGCTAGTAATACTAAACTGAATGGAAAAATCTAGGTATTACAGTAATAAGCAGGGCAGCTCATGGATTTCCATACAGTGTCAATAGAACCCCATAATAGAAAATAAAACTGTAATCTTGATATTCTAAATTCTTAAATTTCCTCTTGCCCAGCACCTAAAGTTGTTTTTTCCAAAAAGTATTACATGGTTGTTTGGGACTAGTAAATACATCCTTTTCATGCTACTTCACTGAATGTTACACTGAATATATTCCTTCCTCAAAGATTTGAAATGCGTTTTCTTCTCTATTCTGCTTCTTTTCCCTTTCCCCAGTACAGTAGGGTGTTAATAATTTTTTTTTTTTTTTTTTTTTTTGGTTAATACATCAGATGCAAACTTAATTCCACTTATTCTCAATTTCTTTCAGGGCTAATATTATATTCAGATATAAAATCTCTTCTTTCTAAAAGCTTTAAAAAGTATTTGAAATCTCTGCAGGAAACAGATAGTTCGTGCTAGCAGAATAAGTGAAAGAGACCAAGAGGCATCACCAGCCTGACCCACAGTAACTTTGTGAGGGAGGACTACAATATATTAAACATGGGTGGGGTAATGGAAGGTGACAAGTACTGCTACTTACCCACCAGCTGATTCCTGGGCACAGTGCTCACTCTTCTGCTGGCAAAATAAGATGAAGAAATGGGAATAAGCCATAAAAATGGCACAGGGAGAGGTTACCCCTTTCACTTATGGAAATCTTTCCTTAAATTGTCCTGTGTATGACTATAAGACTGCAAATAGCATCAAGAAGATAAAAAAAAAGTAGTGAGAATCTGGTATAACATTTATCTCAAATACCCTGGGGTGAGATGAAGCTTGCAGAAGCGTTACCAGGGGAATCATACTGAAATTGGTTTGTGTGGATGAGATCTGAATAATACAAACATCTAAAACATTAATTCATCCTTTACTTCAAGATCACTCTCTGAATGGAATTTTTAAGGTAATTAAATTTAATATTTGCCTTGAATAAGTAATAACAGAAATAGTTGTAAAGCATAGAAAACAGCATTTTGTCCTGTGTAATTGTTTTTAATTGTATGCAATACATGAGAGCAAAACTTGTTATTGGCTTGCAGAGTTGTGTCTTAACCCATGTAAAAAAGCATGTCCATGATGGAAAATATTTTCCTGGAGGGTGTAGACTGCATGTTGTTTAGTGGATTAGCTTTCAGTGAAGACTTTGTGCATTGTGTTAGTTGTTGCCACTACTCTGTTTTCCTTTGGTTATATTGCCTGTTAAGAATGATAGACCATTTTCCTAGTTTTTGCTCATCAAACCAGTATTAGATACGGCCCATGTGCCAGATGCACTTCATAGCAAAATTATTCCCTTCTAGAGTGTGCTGCTGTTTCCATTGTCTGTGTGTATCTCAGGACTGTCTCCTATCTTTGAGTCTGGGAAGAGGTCATGGAACCAAAATGCTGTGATGTTAGTCAGAAGCCACTTTCATTTCATAGAATTACAGAATTTTAAGGTTGGAAGAGATCTTTAAGATCATCTAGTCCAACTGTAAAGCTAACACTGTCAAGTCCACCACTAAACTATGTCCCTGAGTGCCACATCTATCCATCTTTTAAATACCTCTAGGGATGGTGACTCGATCTCTTCCCTGGGCAGCCTGTTCTAATCCTTGGCAACCCTTTTGTGAAGTAATTTTCCCTCATATTCCGTCCAAGCCTCTCCTGGAACAACTTGAGGCTGTTTCCTGTTCTCCTGTCACTTGTTACTTGGGAGAAGAGATCGACATCCACCTCACTACAATCTCCTTTCAGTAGTTGTAGAGAGTGATAAGATCACCCCTGAGCCTCCTCCAGGCTAAACAACCCCAGCTCCCTCAGCTGCTCTTCATAAGACTTGGGCTCCAGACCCTTCACCAGCTTCATTACCCTTCTCTGGATATGCTCCAGCACATCAATGTCCTTCTTGTAGAGAGGGGCCCAAAGCCAAGCACAAGATTCAAGGTGTAGCCACACCAGTGCCGAAGATAGTGGAATAGTCACCACCGTATTCCCACTGTCCACACCATTTCTGACACAGGCCAGGATGCCATTGGCCTTCTTGGCCATCTGGGCACACTGCTGGCTCCAGCAGCCCCAGGTCCTTTTCTGCTGGGCAGCTTTCCAGGGGCTCTGCAGCAGTTTCTGTCTGTGACTACTCCCATATCTGTTATGTGAAAAACAATGTTTCCTTTTAACATGTGCCAGATGTGCTTTCTGTGACATCCATGACCTGCAAGGTTAAGTACAGCATCTAGCTGTTCTGCCTGCTCCCCCACACCACAGTCCCATGACTGAGGCTGCCACACAGCAAGGATGTGACTGTACTTTGACTGGTTAGTGGATGTGCAAATAATCGTGACAGGAGAGGGGGATGCAGCTTCCAGTGCAGCAGAAATAGATCTATGGCCACCCTCTGGCTGCAAGTGTAGGTGTCACTTCCCTCCTCTGCACATTTTTGATAAGTTGAAATAGAATTGCATACCATAAATTATCTTTAACAATCCATATTTCCTCAGCCATACCTTTCTGCAGTGGTTTCTGTTGCTTAAAAAAAGGAGAATAAATTAGCAAGCATGAGAGTTTTTACCTCTGATTGGAGCCCTTGGCTATCTGGCTATTATCAAAACTTTGGTGGATGAGGGCAAGGCTGTGGATGTGGTCTATCTAGACTTCAGCAAGGCCTTTGACACTGTCTCCCATAATGTACTCCTGGAAAAGCTGGTAGCCCATGGCTTGGACAAGTGCATCCTCTCCTGGATTAGGAGCTGGCTGGAGGGTCGGGCCCAGAGAGTGCTGGTGAATGGAGCTGCATCCAGCTGGCGGCCAGTCACTAGTGGTGTTCCCCAGGGGTCTGTGTTGGGTCCAGTCCTGTTTAACATCTTTATTGATGATTTAGATGAGGGGATTGAGTCCATCATCAGCAAATTTGCTGATGACACCAAATTGGGAGGGAGTGTCGACCTGCTGGAAGGCAGGAGGGCTCTGCAGAGGGATCTGGATAGACTTGAGAGATGGGCTGATTCCAATGGGATGAAGTTCAATAAAGCCAAGTGCCGGGTCCTGCACTTTGGCCACAACAACCCCATGCAGCGCTACAGGCTGGGCACAGAGTGGTTGGAAAGCAACCAGGCAGAAGGGGACCTGGGGGTACTAATTGACAGGAAGCTCAACATGAGCCAACAGTGTGCCCAGGTGGCCAAGAAGGCCAATGGGATCTCGTCCTGTATCAAAAATAGCGTGACCAGCAGGAGCAGGGAAGTGATCCTTCCCCTGTACTCTGCGTTGGTGAGGCCACACCTTGAGTATTGTGTTCAGTTCTGGGCCCCTCAGTTCAGAAAGGATATTGAGGTGCTGGAGCGGGTCCAGAGAAGAGCAACAAGGCTGGTGAAGGGACTGGAGCATAAGTCCTATGGGGACAGGCTGAGGGAGCTGGGGTTGTTTAGCCTGGAGAAGAGGAGGTTCAGAGGTGACCTCATCACCGTCTATAACTACCTGAAGGGAAGTTCTAGCCAGGTGGGGGTTGGTCTCTTCTCTCAGGCACTCAGCAATAGGACAAGGGGGCACGGGCTTAAGCTCCGCCAGGGGAAATTTAAGTTGGATATCAGGAGAAAATTCTTTACTGAGAGAGTAATCAGGCATTGGAATGGGCTGCCCAGAGAGGTGGTGGATTCACCATCCCTGGAGATTTTTAAATGCAGATTGGACGTGGCACTGAGTGCCATGATCTAGTAAATGGACTGGATTTGGACCAAGGGTTGGACTTGATGATCTCGGAGGTCTTTTCCAACCCAATCGATTCTATGATTCTATGATTCTACGATTCACAGGAAAACTGTTGATTTTCACCCTTCTGAGGAAATCTTTTCCACTTAAGCTCTTGACTCTGTTTTGCCTCTTTTTATCTTGGCAGAAAGTGCTCCCCAACCTGAAGCTTTGCTGAATGTGCTAGGAGATGCTTGCAAAAATACTTGTTGAGTGTAATTCTGCCAGTAGTAAAAACAAGGAAAGTCTTTTGTGGGAAGTTTGGATCTTTGACTTTTGTGTAAAAGACTGGAAACAAAAAAGCTGCAAGGAAACAAACCTGATACCATCTAGATAAAATTTAAAGAAAAGGTGATGTTAACTACATGATTTTGCTTAAAGTACCCAAAGGAATTCAGAGGTAGAGATTGTGATCGGCAAAGTCAGAAGAACCCATAGATCTGGTGGAGAAAAAAGTCTTCAGTCTGTGGTGAAGGTAGGTTTTCCCTGAAGACAGTTTATTTTTCTGAATTCCCAGAAAAAAAATTTTCTAACTGAAGACAGAAAAAGGTTAAAGTAAAAAAAAAAAAGAGAGAACAGGTTTCTTAAACATGCTGGGAGAACTGGGTAATGTGCTGAGGCACTCCTAGCATGTCCAGTGCCTGTATTCCCCAACCTTGACAACAAAATATCATATCCCTTCACAAATCTAGCCATCATTTCCAGCTCAACCTATCATAACTCCTAATAAGCATAGTATAGTGCTGTTGATAAGAAACCAGAATTTAATGTAGTTTTAACTGCCACTGGCACTCACAGCACTTTCTGCTGTAGACATGCAGGAAACTGAGAACTGTATTGGGTACACAGATGATAATGGCACTATCCCTGTTGTTGACATTAGGATTGATTTTAAGCATCCAGAAGTGATGCTGTAGACTTTGCATTTGAGTTCAGTCAATATCTGCATAAGAAACTGCTAATCACTCCAGAACTTATCAGACTTTAAGTAGAAGTAATAGGTCTGCTAGTAAAAAGAATAGCAAAGTGGTCTTTTTTTTCAAAATTACTTTTTAAAACAATATAGCATGATGCAGGAAATTAAAGGTCTTAAGGTCAATGTTCTGAATCCTTTTAATGTTGAAATTGAACAATGAAATTCAAGATTCTTAGAGGTTTTGTCTGAATACTTTGAAGAAATAATATTTTCCTTTTTTACTGGATATTATCTATTCAGGATATTATATTGAAAGATCCTTTGTGGGAAAAATATTAATGGTCTACTTAATCAGTTTTGTAGCTGGAATATTTATATTTATGGGCAGTATATATAATATTTATATAGATAAATATAAATATAATAGTAAACACTGTGTCCTAAGCAATCCCAACATAACACCTCTTTTATATGGCAGTAGCAAGGCTTGGCTATATTCATTCCCATTTTGCACATCCTTCAAAGGTCACCAAATCACTTGCCCATTTTTGATAACCTGTCCAACTCAGTGAATTTGCAACATGTGGGACTGCAAAGAGATACTTTTTTACTCTAAGTGCATGAGAAACAAAGAAAGGAAAAAACAGAAAGGAAAAAGAGAGGGTAAGGAATGGTACATGAGGGAAAGTGATGTGTCTGGGGTGTGAGGAAAGGTTATTTGGGGTTAAAGAGACATTGTGTGAACAGAGGAAGTATTATTCTGAATAGAGGAACTAGAAAACAGGGAGTTGGAAATTTGGTCTAGAAAAAAAAGAATTACATTGAGTTCAAGGAGAAAGGATGCAGTAGTTTTGAGGGACTCCTGAAAGACTCATATTTGCTAGGGAAAATAAAAAGTAATTTTTAATACACGTTGAAATTTTCAGGTAATGCAAGTTGCATCTTGCTTCTAAACACACAAACTGGTCAAATTGTGTAGTGGGTGATGTCAAAGTCTCGCTGCCTGCAAGTTACAACTTCTGCAGCCTTTCTTTTGGCGCAGATGGCATCCTGATCTGGTTTAACTATCGCTTTCACTGATTGTTATACACCATTTTAGGATTTTAACCCACACCAGTTAAGATCCAAGTAAACTCAAGTGGAAACTGTGTTTTAATTCCTGTTACTGACACGTTCCCAATGTACTGCAGACATGTCAGGACACTTTAATGAAGGGTCATCTCCACACCTCTGCATTACTGCAGAGTATACACAGAGCCATTCCCCAGTGAGTCACAAGGCATGGCAATTATCACCAGGTATCTGAACTCTATCGGAAAGCTTGTCCTATTTTCCTGCCGGGATGTATCTTCTTTCTGTGGCGTTCGGGAGAGAAGGAGCTTCTTGCTGCCATCTATCGATAGCGCGGCGGAAGGGCCGGCAGCCGCTGCTCCGGGGCGAGCGCCTTGGCCGGCCTGGTTCATACCGCTGTTTTATCTCTGCCTATAGGGGTAATGAGGTGTTGCTATCCTTACTGACTGAATAAGGAGAAAATGGTTTGAATTGGATACAGTGTAAGCATTACCATATCTCAGGCCCGGATCACCGGGTATGAGAATTCAGGTGCCCCAGAGCTGTGGAGAGAAGGGAGAAAGGGTTCTGGGGCTTCTGCCAGAATAAATTTCTCAGACAATTGCAATAAGAGTTAAAAGAACTGATGCAGAGATCATAATGCCTGTAAAGTAGTGATTGTTAGACTGTTCGTGAGCATGAAAATCCCTTGCCAGGGCTGTACAAAAGGCGAGGACCACAAAGGCTCAATCAGAGCAAGTGAGGAGGACAGTGCATAGAAGCAGTGACAAAACCAGTCACAGGACAATGTAACAGGAACCTCTTCACGACAGCACATCTCCCTAGGAGTTAAGCAGAGTTGTGTAAGGTTGTGCTGGGCTTTGGAGCTTCACTGACCAGGGATGGTCTGTGAAAAGGGGGAGGGAAACATGGGGCCAGAGGTCTTAAATATTGGATATTCACATCAATAGGTGGGGAAACTGAGTCAAAAGACTCAGAATGCCTGAATTGTGGAAGTGTGTGCTTTGCTGTTTGTGCAAACATATCTGTGATTTACCGGTATTTAATTCCCTGAGTTGATGTCATTTTTTTTCCCCATATAATCTTTGTTTCACACAATGACTTTCAAACACAGGAAAATTCTTCCTGAAGGAAGTTTCTGTCACTTTTCCTTACATTTTGGGGAATGGCTACAAGCTGTTGCCTCCTATGAGTAGAAGGAATAAATAGATATTTGTTCCTTACTATCTTTGCTTACCCATTAAGGGTGAAGTGCCACCAAAATAAGTTCAAAGATGTTATAAAACCAGTATATGGGAATTTCTTGATATTAACCTAATATTCATAGGAAAATGTTAAAGTTAGAAAGATAATATGAAGTAGTTGAAAGGAAAAATTCTACCTTAAAAAAACCCCAAAAACCAACTTAAAAGCAACACTGTACTGAGAAGTACTTGAGCCAAGTGTCATTTTCTGTCTTACAGAGCTTTTTAATATCTTTTTGCTATTGTTAATGTAATTGAAAGTAATTAAAAGATTCTCAGCAACCGCAGTCTGCATATTGTGAGGTAGAATATTAAGGCCATTTTCATTTCTTCACAGGTCATTGGAGTAGAGCAATATTGGATATTGCACAGATTGTCTTTATACTGTGTTTATTATCAATACTGTGTTTATTATCAATTTTCATTTAAACTCTGCTAAGCTCCTTCCTGAAAGTGAACTTTTTCTGGAAAGCAGGGAGCAAGAATAAAGAGGGAAAAGAGAGCATGTGTTTTTTTAAAAATATGCACTAGGGCATGTCAGTGACAACCTGAAGGGTTGGAAACCACATTGGGGAGCAAAACAGAATGGGAAGGTTGTGATGAGAGAACCAAGACCTAGGGAGAGATTTTGAAAAATAAATATCATAGGCTGAATGTCAAATTGTTTTTTTTCAAAGTGCATATTTCCACTAACAAGCTATACGTGAGCTTTAGAAACCATGTCAAGATCATGATGTTTAATGCTGGCATTATATATTCTTGCTAGTATCCACATTTCCTTTGTATTTGGTGTTGTGGAGATTACAATACTACAATCAGTTCTGAAGTCTATAATTTAAAAAAAAAGTATTGGAGAAGGTTCAGAAAAAAAAAAGAGAGACAGAACGACTAGAAAATAGGACTTTAATAAATTCCTAAAGAATCTCAGTCTGTTTAACTTATCAAGGAGAAATTTAAGTGCTGAAAAGTCTGTTTATAGCAGTGAGAACAAATTTTGATAAGAGATGTTCAGTATCTGACTTGTGAAAGAAGAAGTATTCAAACTTGAAATAAGTGAAACTTATTAAAAAGTGACCATTCATTGCAATGGCTTGTGAAAGTGGAGTAGGTTCCTCAGCTCTGCAAAGTTTCTAGTGGTGTTTGGACAGTTTTCTAAATAATTAGAAAAATTAGTGTGTTTGTGGTTTGTGTTTCTTTAATTTGGCTTTTTTGTTAATATGTTTTTGTTTTTTACTATTAATATTGCCTATCAGCATTTTCATGCCAGTTCTAAATGTTGAGCAAATCTTATCAAGATGTCAGTGCTATTTCAAGATATCAGAAAGTGATACACGCACTATTGCTGTGTGTTCTCTGCTGGATTTGCAGAAACTTTTGATAGCTTTTGGTGGACTTAATTTAATTTTTTTTAGAGTAGACACTATATTGCATGGCCATACAAGCATCATAGGTTCACAACACTAGAATTTCTGAGAACTACAGGACTAGAATTTTTACTTATAAGATAATTGGAGGTGCGTTAGATCTATTACTACTACTAGAGAAGTAGTATTTGACATTCTCTGTGTGTATTCATGTTTTTCATTTGATCCTCATTTATCATTACCGTTTCTAAGTAGCTCACATTTACGCACCGGTTATTTCATCTTCCATAGATCCCTGAGATATGAAGGAGGCGATCAGTGTCGTGTAACAGACTATTCCAAATAAGAACTACTTCATGCCAGGTGCATTTTATCTTAAGTCAGTGCAGAGAGCAGAGGACAGGTCATAAAAATGTGTATTCAGTGGTGCTAGTGCAATGGAGGTGTAATTGCTTTCAACTCTGGAGTAGGAAAGCCCTTGGGACATCTTTTGAATGTTAACTCAATTCCTATACTATCTTTTTCTTAGGGACCTATTTTATCACAGTGAAGAGTTATCTCTATTTTCCTCTCTGCAGTAGCCATGACATGGAGCAGGCAAATATAATTCAAATTTTCTTGGAACAGATCTTTGCACAAAATGAGAGGAAAAACATTCACTGTAAGACAAATTCTTGAAACCTAACCAGAAATATTCCATTTCGGTTATTTACAATTTCTAATTATTCTTTATCTTTCTCAATTACGTGATCTTAAAAAAAATATTTTCAAGTGTGAGTTTATCCCAAATTTGCAGATGTTCTTCGTTTACTGTACAAAATTCCAGTTTTGCTTCTGTTTTGCTTTTAAAAAAATATTTATTTGTCAGGCTATCTATTTTTCAAAATATAGATGATTCTTAAGTAGTATCTAACTACAATTAAGAACAGCTTCTCAATAAGGTAATGACTTATTACACTAGTATATACAGCATATTACCATTATATAGCCAAGGTTTTGTGCAATTATATGTAAGCTTGAAATCTTACTTTTTAGAGTAAACATATCTGCAGGTAAACTTCTAAAGCGAGATCATTTGATGTTTCAGCAACAAAAAAATTTCCTGTTTCAGTAGAACATGTTACACTGGTTTTTTTATATGCATCACAAGTGCATTTGTACAGTTAATACTTGAATTTTTTGCCTTTTTTCAGCCAAAAAGATGGATATGCTGCTACTTTTATGGGAGAGTAATGTGTCCTGTACAGCAAGAAGACAGTCTTGTATTCTTTGTGATTTGACTGAATAATTTTTAGATGTATGACCTTTTCCAGAATAGTTATAATGAAACTCCTACAAAATGTTCCATACTTGGTATGATTCATAGTATCACATTGTGTACATCCCTGTGTTTATTTTAAAAACTTTTCAAAAAGTACAGGATGCGTAGCAATACAAAATTTACAAAACTTCCTTCTAGAATCATTTGCATTCCTTTAAGGTGAGTACACTTTTGCTCAGAGCTAAGAGGGTGGGTTCCCTTTTGCTTCTGTTAGTAAAAAGCAGTTTATGTATTGATTTCCTTGATTCCCTTAAGTATTTCATGTCACTAAGAAAGCAATCAAAATATAAATACATGAGAAACTGCTCCTAGAGTGTTAAGCGCATGAAATTCACATGAAAGTTTCTCACAGCAGAATGTAAAGACAAAATTAGGATCAAAATAGTGGGAATTAAATGAACAAAATAATCACTTTTGGTATCAATATTGAAGTCTGTTGATTGATTGTATACTTTCAGAAAATAACACATTTTGTATTTACTATTGACTCCTTGATTACTAATTATCACCGGTACAGAATACGAAAGACAGAGTGAATATTGTTGCCTCTGACAAACTAAAGGCAAAACTTTAGCTCAGGAAAACGCAATGTATTTATTTAAGCAGGAAAGTCTGATTTATTTATCCTATTCCTGACAATTTTGTCTTCCTGTGTGTATCTGTGTGTGCACATGACTCCTGCAGCAAAACAAAAGTCACAACAGTAAGAGGGTGGTGTGTCTCAGAGAGGCTATTTGAATTATTTTAAGATTATTAAGCAGATGTTCACAGTCCACAGGAACAGGAGAAGCTATTAATGGGCAGGGTTGTACAATTATGTTCATCACCATAAAAATGGATATATTTATATTTTTCTGATTTCATTTTTTTCTGATGTAAAGGCTCTGAAATATTTCCTGAATTGTCGTTATGTCACACTGACATAATTTAACAGAACTATTAAATGTGACTTAGGAACTCAGTGACTTTTCCACTGGATTTCATTGTTCATAAAATGCACAATTTTTACAGGGTTCTCTAAGTTGCTTTCTATTCAGCTTAGAGTTTGAAAGTTTTTTACCTTCTCCACACACCAACTCTTAGTGCTAAGACTGATAGTGTTACATGCCAGGTAAGCACCTCTTCAAAAAGAGATGCCTGTCATGGAAAGGCAATGCTAGAAAGATACAGAAGTACTGGGGCTCTAAGGGAATTATAACCATTAGCCCCAGGTACATTTGATACATGCACTTGCAGTTCCTGATGCTATTTTAGCCATGCAGCAGCTCCAAACCACTCACCTCCTTTTCACATGCTTTGCAGCACACAGGTCAGAAAATGAAGTACTTCCTTACACACCTTAAACTGAGATGTTTTTCTACATGGTAATACTTCTTTTCATTGCTGATGTCAGAATACATAAGTAAGGTAACATACTAAGATTGAATATGGCAATTTTAATAGCCAAATAATCCACTAGTAAAGTTAATGTGAAGGCTTTTTCTTCCATTTTGGCTATTTGTGCTGACAGAGTTGCCTTGGTGGAATATCATCCTGTTATACATAAGTGTCAGATATGTGCCAGTAATTTCTAAGTTAGTGTCTGTCAGACAGGAGCCATTAAGTGCTTCAGAAGTCTGAAAGCAAGTTAAGAGAAATGTTCTTTATATCCTTTCTGATTATATACGTGAATCCTTTCCTTTGCCTCCTACTGCCATATTGTCTTCATGTGTGTTTTACTAATCCATATAACAGCAGAGTCTAGAGCAAGCAGCAGTCACAAGTATAGAGGCCATGTTGCTGAGAACACAGCTGCACTGAGCAGGGCACGTCTCAAGGATGAAGGCCCACTGCCTCCCTAAGACTGTGCTTTATGGTGAACTTGCCACTGGCTGCCACAGGAGAGGAGCCCCGAAGAGAAGATACAAGGACTCCCTGAAACAACATCTCAGTCTTGACCATATTGATCAACATAACTGGTCTACTCTGGCCTCCAATCGGGAGGTTTGGAGACACACCATCTATAATGCTGCTGATGCTTTTGAAAACGCACGCAGGATCACTCTTGAGGAGAAAAGACAACGCAGAAAGAATCGTGCCTTGCAGAATGTACCACCTAAGGAGTCTTTCTGCTGTGCCTTTTGCAACTGGATGTGCCTATCTCGTATTGGCCTTTTTAGCCATCAGCGTGCTTGTGACAAACGTGGGTAAAGCCCTTCCCAAATCTTCATTCACGAAGCCTAGCCATGATGATGATGATGATGATGATGATAAGAGCAGAGTCTCAGAGGAACTGTGCTTTATTCATGAGTTTTAGTTGAAACACGCATTGTGATCTTTGCTGTTGATGACCTGCCTCTTATTGATGTTGAAGTGAAATGAAACACCCAAGAGGTCTCTGACTGCCTAATGCTGGAAGAGACCACTTCTGCTTCATGCCAGGTGACATCAATACTTTTGGGGTGGCATGTGTGGGTTTGGTTTTTTTTTTTTGTTTCTCTGGGAAAGATGGGAAAAACCTCACTTAGGAAACTGCATGCAGCTTCCTTGTAGAGACTAGTCCAAAGCAGTCCAAAGAGCTGCGAACACATCTGTGATGAAACACACCACCCTGAGACACTTTTAAACTCTTAGAAAGAGCTGGGGAATGGGAAGTTACACTGGGTAACAATCTATTCTACTTAAAGGAGAGTTAATTCCAATATTGCCTTAATAACGGAAAGCAAATGATAAACACAATAGAACATATAGTAAGTGTTAGTCATAGAGATGGCTGATGAAGTTGTTTAAGGGAATAATCAAACATCCTTGGTTACTTTGGTTAAAAATCATGTAAAGGCCCTCTTATCTGAGGAATAAAAGAGCTTCATTTAGAGCTATTATTAAATGTTGATTATAAATAATAATGCAGAGGCAAGTGGTTCAAGATAGAGCCCTGTTCCGAAGCAGGGTAATAGTTCCATCATATATGGTGTGGTAGGTAGGTTACCAATTTTAGCAAAGGGAGCTGTGAAAAATTTATCAACTAAAATGAAACATTTTCAAATCTGCACCTTTTGACAGCATACACTCAGACTTTAAAAAGGATTCAGTAAGCATATAGTTTTTTACTGCAAACTATACTTCTTCACCCCTCAGAATGTTTAAACAATACATCTGGGTAATAATAAAAAACTTAGCCAAAAAAACAAACACCTCCCTCTCTCCCAAACCCAACGCTCAGTAATACCAGTGATCTAACCGAGAAGAAAGTAAAACATGCAACTGCTGAGAATGTTATCCCAATCTCCTCTAAGGGGTAACCAAGCCAGAAAATATTCCCTTCTTCTCCACTCCTACCTCAGTCAAAATCCAGGAGATGTAAGCTGAAGTTAGAAATCTCCAGTTTCAAAGATGTAGGCTCCTTCATATAAGAATAATTTGGTGTTTCAAAAGAGTAGCACTGGAGCCATGACACTGCACCAGTTTCTGAAACCCTTAAAATAGAGGCAAAACATTTCCTATAATGGCTTTATAAATTCTATTTCTTTCTTTTTTTTAAGGATGCCCAGGCAAAATATGTATTTCACTTAGCATGTTTTTAACATTTGCAGCTACATAACAAAAGAGAGACTGGACATGAGCCAGCAATGTGCGCTTGCAGCCTGAAAGACAACCATGTTCTGGGCTGTGTCAAATGCAGTGTGGCCAGCAGGTTGAGGATATCATTCTGCTCCTCTTCTCCACTCTCATGAGACTCTCCCTTGAATCCAGCTCTGGGGTCCCCAGAATAGGAAGTACATTGATCTGTTGGAGCGATTCCAGAGGTGGACCACCAAGATGATTAGAGGTATAGAGCATCTCCCCTATTAGGAAAGGCTGAGAGAATTGGGATAGTTCACCCTGGAGAAGAGAAGGCTTCGCGGTTACCTAATTGTGGTCTTCCAGTTCCTGAAAGGAGCCTACAAGAAAGATGGAGAGGGATTTTTACAAGGGTGTGTGGTGAGAGGACAAGATGGGATGGCTTCAAACTGAAGGAGGGAAGATTTAGGTTAGCTATTAGGAAGAAATGTTTTTACCCAGAGGGTAGTGAGGCACTGGAACAGCTTTCCAGAGAATTTGTGAATGCCCTATTCCTGGAAATGTTCAAGGCCAGGTTGGATGGGTCTTTGAGCAGCCTGGTCTAGTGAAAGGTGTCTCTGCCCATGGCAGGGGGAGTAGAATTGAATCTCCAGTCAGCTCATTCCCTAGGAGGGTCTGGAAGAATTTACACTTACTTTTTAAATTTTTTTATTCATTTGAACATTCAGAACTTGGTCAGATGATAGGGTAAGTTAGGAAGCTGTGATCATGATGTTAAATAATTCTGAGAGACCACTGCTTGGTGCCCTCATACGCTTAGGGCCACAGTAACCATCACAAGCATCTGGGAAGATGCCTTCCCTAGGTTTGGCTGGCAGGAGCTTTGTCTTGAACCTGAAGGTAGTGGGAATTCTCTAGATGACTTTTGAATGTTTCATTATTTCTTTGCCTTGGGCATTGGTCTCTTTTTTGTTATCTGTAAAAAATCAGTTTATGTATTCATATAAGAAGTGTAAAACTTCTGCATAAATCAGGTGACAGGGCTCTGTATAGGTGTGCCTGCAGGAAATTACAATGATGCATGACTGTGGTTACCCAAGTTTTAGACACTCATGCATCACCGCGAAGCTTTAGATTTACTTGTATCCTACCATGAAAGTCATAAAGAAATGAAGAATGTGCTGTTTAGTAAGTTGTAGATCAGCAGGGATACGAAGGCCAAACTCTAAATATAGATAATTTAGTTTGTTTAAGATCTGTAAATATAGTATGAAATTGGAGTTTTCTTTCTGTCTTTTGTTTATTCACTTACCTTTTTATTAGTTGACTGCTTTCTACCCCCATTTCATTCTTCTTCATTACCCTCCTCAACATTGCAAGAGATTGCTGCATAGATAAATAGATCAAAATTGTTGTTGGTAAGAAAGGACACTCTTTCAAATACTCTTGTTAATATTCTCAGAGAGCAAAGAAAAGTGACTTCCTGAAACAAATTTCTTTGCTTTTTTTGACATTTTGTAGAAAAAACCAGTATTGAATCATCTTTAATCCTAAGGGCTCAGTCTTTAACTTAGCTGTAGTGTGTGGGGAGGAAGACATTTGAAAGTATTTATTGCCTGAGAGACAAGAAAAAATAGGAAAAGTGGTGATCTAGGGCAAGAGTAGAAAACATGAATCATGGTGGTTTGGTTTTTATTTTCCTCAATCTAGTATGAAATAAGAGCAACCAGGCAGTCTTATTGTTAGAGTCTTTGAATTAAATTCTTCTGAGTGCCAGGATTCTAGGTAGTTCTATAAAAATTACTAGGGCTTGAAGCATGTGTAGAAACCTTCCATGAGTATTTATGTATCTCATTTGACACAGGACAGAAAGCTATCCCAGAATGACTTCACATCAATTACTGCTATTGAGACGTTGTTCCAGTTAAGAAAGGTGCATTCAAAAAATAGTCTTGTCATTGTAACAAAATATTGTCAACAAAGTATGTTAAAATTATGATTTTTTTTTTTCTGTTGAAGGTGGCATTTGACAAATTATGTAACTGATCTTTACGTGGAGTGATTAAGTGTTTTTGTAAAAATAAGTCTGCCAGTTTTATACAAGCTACTTTACCTTGCATGCCTGCTTCAGATATATTTTAATTTAGGTATAGCTAGGGATAAAAGCTTGACTACATAAACCCTAATTGATTGATGCATAAATTTATATTCCTGGATCACAGAGCAGTTAATTACTAAACCCAGAAGTCCTACCTGATTTGAATCTGAGAGTCTAAAACATGTGACAGCAAGCCCTGCCCTCTGCTGTGTCTCAGTGTGTGGCTGGAGCTGTCAGGTGTACAGACACCATCCAGGAGGTTGGAGACCCTCCATAAAGATGTATACTCTAACCAGAAGAGAAAAAAATAATTTTTTCAGTCATTTTGGAAGAAACCTAAGAAAGGAGGGAAGCTAGGACTTGTCTGAAACCACTTTTTTTCTGTGAAATATACAGCATATTTGGTGCTTCAGTGGCTTGGGTAACAAATACTCTTTCATTTTAATTATTTATTTATGTATTTATTTTTAAATACTACATAAAATCATCTTTTATACTACCAATACTACTGCCTATGAGCTTGATGGAAGGGTTACTGTCATGGTATCATAGTACAGGAACTGCCTTAGTAATGGTTAATACAGAAGCCTGTATGATTAAATTCCTGATAAAATTATGTTAGTGGTACGAACCTGGTTTTGGGGCTCCTAGATGAGTGGAGCCCATTCTGCAAAGTGATTTTTTTCATGAGGACACCTCACATTTGACAAAATGGATACTTCTCTGAAACTCTGCTGCACCTGTGGGAAAAATGGAGCTTTGCTGCACTGAGCTCCATCAAAAGACTACCTGGTAGTTTTCACCAGCAGATTTAATTTTAAATAAAATGTCTGTTATAAATGTTTATTAATCTTCTTTACTTTTAAACACTAAAAAGGAATCCAGAGGAAAAATATACCAAACTAACATTAAGAGTCTGATTAAATTTTGGAGATGCAGAGGTAGGACTCAACCAAACAATTCTAATTTTCATGCTGTGGTATTGTACCTTGTTTAGTTTGCAAGTTTCCTTTCCTGATAGACCGTAACAGCTGCCAAAGCACAGCTTTAATGAATAAAGATTGGTTTATCCTTGACTGTAAATGATTTTTACTTAATTCTCCCCTGCATCAGCTATATCCTTGAGATGCATCCTTTCATGTAAAAGAGGTTTAGATAGTAGAATGAAAAACATCAGACCATAAAATGTACATGCTAAGAGGAATTTAAATTTCAGGCTCAACTGTTGTGCTAGTATTGTGGTTGATGGAAAATTACACTTGAGCATGCTCACTGCAGAGGTGGTTTTTGACTAAACAGAACTTTTGTATGAAAATAGGTGCTTTCCCCAGGAGGAGAGATTGACCTACAAAGGACAGCTACAGAACAAAGCACACAGATTTTCCTAGGAAAGCTACAGCAGTGTTTCCAAACTTTGACCAAAATACTTGGATTTTTATATTCTTTTCATCCTCATATATAATCCAACATTTTGTTTATGGCCATCACCTACAAACTAAATTCATAGATTTGCTGGGAAACTTAAGAATGAAATATAAGCATGCATATACATCATCAGAAACTAGGTAGCAACGAATTTAGTCAGAAGGGACTGCTGTGCACAATATTTCCTGCGTTGCTCAAAGAGGCTGTTGGAGAGCGTATCGGATTTGATAGTGAAAGTCTGGAAATGTTCTGAGTGATGAAGCTATCCATCATGAGGATTAACTCCTGAGTATCAGTCTGACTTAGTAAATGGCTCCAGACTATGAAACTTCTTCCTGCACTAGCTTGCTTCTGCACAAATATATAGGGAAGTCAGCTCAACCTTTCCTGGTATCTGAGGGCTTGTTCATCTTGTTAGATGAGCAAGAAAACTTAGCACCTCTCTGATGCTGCATGGACTTTGACCCTCCAAATCATCTCGGAAGCAAGGGCCATTTGAATATGGAAATCTGCTTTCCCATCAGAGATTGTTCTGGGAAGTTTTTTTACTTTTCTTGAAGTCAGCCCTGTCCTTCTCGCATTCTTTTGTAGAAAAGGCAGCAAAAAATTTCCATGTGTCTCTACAAATAGCAGGAATTTGTCACCTTGGGAAAACTTGTAGTAATGACTTCAGAGATATCAAAATTGGAAGCTGACATTATACTTAATGTTACTCAGGAATCATGGAATGGCACTGTTAATGTAAAGATAAGTGAAACTGGCTGTTTTCTGTAATGGCCCCCTTTTGTAATTTAAACTTAATAGGGAATATTTAATCCTTACTGAATTAAATGCTTCAATTTTTTTCAGAAAAAAAAAAATTCAGGTGTTGTTTGTCCGTTGTGTACAACTTAAAACTGAAAAGTCACAGACCAGAGAAACATTCTGCTTGGCAGTAAGTGGCATTTGTCTGCCTCTGAGAGGCAGATTAATCTAGATGATTTCATGGGCTCTCTTTTAGTTCATGTTCACAGTTCCCAGATGCTGACAGCAAGAGAAAATTCAATCAGTTGAACTCAAAGCCGAATAAAAAATATACGTAATTTTTTTGCAATATATAATTAACCTGTGTCAGGCATTTCCCCAAGATTTTATTGCAGACAGATTGTAAACAGGAGCCTGCAGTCTTAAACTTTTATATGTCTCTTCACAATATTTACAGTTGCATTAGAAGTTGGAATTACAGAAGGAATATAAACATTCATACTTCCCCTTTTTTATAAAATGGAAAGATGAAATTGGTTAGTTTCAGATTTTCATATTTTAGAAAACCATACATTATTCTATATGAGACAAATGCTCAAGGTCTGTGTGCCAGATTCTGTGCTCTTTAATTGAGTGATAGCTTTTGCCTGATAAAGGCCTATGGAATTCAGCCCAGTTATGTTATGCCTTCTTTTATGTGAGTCTTTTTTCACGCAGTGCTGTGTGCTGCAAATTAGGATGCTGTAGTATGACAATGCATGTCCTAAAAAAATTCATCTGTTTTCATGGGTAGGAAATTATATCTCTCCCCCATCATTAACTAACAAACAGTGCCTCCCATTCAGTATTCTGCTTACCACTGAAGAGTTTGACACGTCTTTAAACGTTTTATTGTTTTGGGCTTAAAAGATTCTGTGTTGCTGACAGAGCAGTTGCACAGCTGGCTGGCCGGTTGTACTTAAAGCACTAATGTCGTTGGAGCACAGTTGTGGTGAAGAAAATAATGAAAAAATCCTAACTTTTAAGATTAGTCTTGTTTGTGATAGAATAAAGAACATGTTCCCATAAGTTTAGGAAGATAGATTTGTATTGTTGCGATAGTAAAACAGTACTAGAGTTCATGGAAGATGAACTAAAAATTTTTTTCTGTGACGAATGTTTTGAAAAATCTATTAAGAATGTTGCTGATTTGTGCTCTTGGAATGAGCAAATTTAGAGATGATTTGATATTCATAGCACATCTGAGTACTGCATACGCTGAGCACCAAATTCCACCAAAGACATCAGCACATTGCTTCATGGTGAGTCTCTTTGGATCAAGGAAAATACATGCTGCTGAGAGAAGGATTATTGTTGTTGAGGGGAAAAGTGTAGACAAACTCTGTGGGCAAAGAATAGATTTCAGCCCAGAGCTTATTGTAAGAAAAAAAGGAGTCAACTGTTTCTTAATATACTATATTATAACAGAATATACAATATGTTTTAGACTTAACTAACTTTACGATTTCTGAAATGCGTAATAGTTTTGATGATTTTAATGTGTTGCCAGAGTTTAAGATAACTTAATTGGTATAATCCTTTTAAATCTCTTAGGACTATTCCATCAGCTTACTGACTATTCCATGAATCAGTCAGGGAATATGTGAAAATACATCTAGATTTTGGAATGGAGAAAAGTTTCCTCCGCAATTTCAGAAATGCTCCTCAAGTCTTGGGAACTGTTCTCGAGTATAAACAAAGTCCTTTTGTTTTTTTTCCAATATCATATCTTACTTGTATTTATTTTTTAATTATTGAATGACTTAAAAGGAATAGAAGGGCAGGGAAGTCTGTTGCAAGAGTGACATATGCCTCATTGTGCAGATGATGATATACCACCAAAATCTGGTTAGAAAGCACAGAATTGCCCTGTGGGGGCACTAAAGGGCTCTAAACAGAGGGCTCTAAACAGGTAATAGTATAACTATTTTAAAAGTGAAGAAAAAGAAGAAGTTTGTGTCTCTCTTTTAAGCTTCTGTTGGAGTACTTCAGCAGTAGAAAAAAATGGCTCAGCTTCCGTGGTTATTAGCGGAGGGAGAGCTGTCAATCACCTTGACTCCCTTGAACTACTCACTGCAGAGCCTATTACAATAGTTGCCAGTGTTGTTGCCTATACTTTGGGGACCCAAACAGCTTTGACTTGAAATTAATTTATGGAGTTTCATAATATTTTTTTTCAGAAATATTTGCTTCTTCTGATTTGGGGTTGGTTGAGTTGAAAGAGGAGAACACTGTGTGCATACAAATACTGGGGTGCAAAAGTCTCTGCAAAACCATACCCAGCAAAGGCTTCTGTAGCTTTTTGTCTGGGAGATTGCCTCGCCTTGCTCTACCAATATAAAATGAAATTATCTTTCACAAGTAGAGCAACTGGTGTGAGTTGAGAAGTGTGGTGAGAGCAGAGTGAGGTAAACAGCAGAAGAGAAAGGGAAGTTTCAGGAGGGTCAGGAAAATTGTTCGAAGAAAGAAGAAATCAAAGAGTACCTTCAGGACTGGAATACACTTTACCTATTCTATTAAACATTTGGCTTCCAGCTGTCTGATTTCTTCCAAAATCCCACCCTGTCATTTAAGACTGAAGATTCATCAAGAGCCTCTTTTTCTCAGCCTGTTCAGGCACCTGCCCTTTTGCCCATGGCTCCTGAGCATGACAGGCTTGGACATGCTTCTCTTCCCATCCGGATGCTGAACACGTGGCTCTGGATCCCACTTTTGAAACCTGCTCAAAGAGGAATGCGGTAGAAAAGAGACTAGTTTTAGCAGCTGACATTGCAGAAGAAATAAAGGAGTTGTCATGTGTTATTAGCTATTGTAATTAAAAAAATTACCTGTAGCAGTCACCAGAACTCTGGTCTTCTGGCTAGAATAGAAGACCTTTTTTGCCTTTCATAAGAGAACCCCTGTGTGATGGATTTGGTTTATTTTTCTATACCTGTGCTATGTTCAGTAGTGTTTATAAAGCACTGGGATTCTGGAATGAACATGGCCAGACAAAAATTATAGGTATTTCTGAAAGAGCCAAGCATTTCCTTTTGAAATGGATGGTGTTCAGTGCTTTGAAGTCCCTTAGAATATATCAGCATCATTAGGGTGTGAGGTACCTTTGGCAAGTGCAGTAAGGAACCACCCTGAACTTAAACTGAGATTTTCTAAGCCCACATTGTGAACATATCAGAAGGTAGGATGACTTTAACAGTACAGCACTTCTCTGCCTGACTTTGCAGGAGAGGTGGTAACCAAACTGTAGCTAGTGCCTGTATGTACTTTCAAATACAGATATGTGGTCTTCATATGTCTTACTTGCTAGTACTTAGTAAACAATATGCATATCTTTAAAGGACTTGGTTCATCACTTGTTTCTATTGATCATCTGTAGACAAATAAGGGTTTTCTTGTAGACATATGCTGTTAAAAATAATAAAATTCACAGCATTGAGCAGTACCTGATGAACTGTGAAGCCATAAATAGACCATCTAGGAACAATAAAATTTGCTTAATGTAATCCATGTAATTGGACTTTGTCCTGGTAACAAACAGTACTTGGTAGGAAAATGGTGCCACTACCCTAGTGATGTGTGGTACACAAAGGCTGTCCTGGCTTTTTGAAGCCCTCAGAAGAGCCATAAGTAGTTAACTTTTTCTTTTTCTTTCAGTTTTGCTGCTAGGTCTGTACAACCTTTATCTGGTAGATATTTCCAGGCCCTTATCTTGGCTTGTCCTAAAATATAAGGTGGAATAGAGGTATTGCATTAGTTGCAACAATGGCACAAAACTTGAGGGACCTCAATAGAGGGGTAGAAGGAAGGCTGCATGTGAGTATGACATGAACAACAGAAGGAAAGGGAATTACGGTTGTTTTCTTTCTGGACAGCAAATGTGAGAAGGCAGATAAATCATGTGCAGTTTATAGCAGAAATTTCATGGAAACCAATAAAAACCGCTGTGGTTGGTTCCTCAAAAGTTACTGAAAGTTGTGGGAAACAAGTTACTGCAATTTTATGTGCTTCATTTTGTACAGGAATGGTCACACATTCTTCAGCAATTTGTTTCTTATATCCTTCCTTGAGTTCAACACTAATGGTATAAGTAAGCTTCCCTCAAATATATTAGCATAATTAATGATTTTCTGTTCTAAGTATATACAAATAAAAACTCTTTTACAATAAGAAGTATGAATTGCCTCAAACCATAATATAATTTTAATTTAAAGTGTGGGTTTCAGCACTCAGTAACTTGTTTCCCTTCCAACAGTAACTGTGATCTCTCTCTTACAGCTTGTGTACCTCTGTGTATAGAAACACAATATAAGCCTTCAGTAACAAAGCAATGAAGAAATCAAAATGTGGATAGATGGCTCAAATCATACCCCACCGAATATAGCTACAGCAGTGTGCTCTTATGCAGCAGGCTTTGATTATAACTCTAATTCCTTCTTCACATAGTCTGCCTCCTATATTAATGTGTCAATTCAAGTACTCTTTACTCTTGTCCTACATTTGATTAAAAAAGAAAAAAAAAACCCACATCTGGGCTATATAATTTTAGAATAGGCTCCATTAGTAATTGGTGACCTTGGCTGACCTTATTTTTTGTTTTAGAAATATGCATATTGCATAGCTGAATGAGCTAAAGACCTATTTTCTAAAAGAACATAGAAATGAGGAGAAAGGAGAGCGAGCCTAATCTGAAATCAGTGTGTAACATGCAATCACACAAGAGGGTAGGGAGAACAAGAGGCAGGCATAATACACCAGATGTGGCTAGTGACAATATTCAAAAACTTCTCTGCAAGTAATATGGATGAATTATCTTCACTTACCCTCTTTTCCCTTCACCTTGCAGTATACTGCCTATAGAAAGTGGTGTGTAACTCGGTGTAATGATCAGACTGTATACAGGGGAAAATTCATATATGTAAATTGTGGGCCAAACCTGCACAACTGCGTTGCACCACCATGGGGAAAGTTGCACTGGGGCATACAGTCTGTTTTGCCTTTATAATTCTTGATTTAGACCCCTGAAATCCTGAGCTTCCCATTCCAGGATGCTAATGATCATAAAAGGTATTTTGTACACAGATGCAAATGATTGCTTTCATGGTCCTCAGAAAATGAGTACTATCCACAGATGGGGATAGAAGATGGGGAGGCACATCTTCAGAAGCTGTGAAGATTTTCTCTGAGGGTGATTATACAGGAATGGTTAAGATGTTTGCTTTTGTTTTCCTTCTCCAAAGAGTCTAATCAGACTCACATGGCTTAGGAATAAGAAGTGCAAACAAATCCAAAACAGATGTCAGGTCCCAGCTTTCCTAAACATTCAATTTCTGTTATTCACTGCTGTGGTGTGTGGACTCCTCTGGGAAGTAGGCCACCAAAACATGTTTCTTTACTGATGTCGGGGAGATTTTCACACACTGAAAAAGTTCTACATTTTTCCTTTTTGAGTAACTTTAACCTCAGCAAGAAATTAGTTAATTAATAAATGAAGAGGAGTGAATTAATTATGAATTGAAATGGTAAAGATTGAGATTCTCTGCAAAATTTCTTTGTCATATGTGCACACATGAACTAGGAAGAAGATAAGGTCATACAGAAATGATTTCAGGGAAGGACAAGGGAGCAAGTGAAGAAACATTTGAAGTAGCAGAGCCTGGAGGAGTTGTTGCTCTGGAGAATTTATGGCATTTGGTTTTGGGGCAAACACTTAACCTGTCACTTGCTTTAAAATGAGAGAAAACACACCCGCTTGTACTGATTAGTGAGTTGGAAGTAGAGAGGAAAGGGGTAGAGGGGGTGAGATAGTTGTGAGGCTTCCATACATTTAAATTCTGCTTCTAGAAACATAATAGAATTTTAGGGAAAAACATCTCTCTAAGTATATAAAAACTTTTTGAGTAGGAAATTTTATGATTCTTATAACATAATGTTCTGAAGGCATGCTTTGAATTGTTCTTTATTTGTTGAAAGCACGGTAGAAAATCAGTGGCTGTACAGACTGCAGTACTGGATTTCATTTCAGAGTTTTATATCATTCTGTGAAATCAGCTGACAAAAATGAATTCACATTTACTTGAAAAGGTAGTACCGCATGTTCCAAAAAAAGGGCTGAAAGGCTACCAGATGTATTAAAAATAACAATATATCAAACAATGTAGATATTTAATGACCTATTTTAGAGACTAATAATTTAGCAGCCTAAGTATCATATTTCTTATGGAAACTTGTATCCATGAGTTCCAAACATTCAAAGTATATGGTGGAGAAAACAATGATTTAGAGTCAAAAGACTGGACATACAGACAAAAAAGTATGAGAGTGACGATGTGGAAAGATGTCTGTTAAAATGGGTGAAATAATTTTGTAATTACCGTAAACATGGCAAAATATAACTTACCCCTCTCAAGAGTGTCCTTAAAAAGGAATAAAGTGCACAGAGGAATACTAAATGAAAGAAAACCTGTCCAGAAATAGCTTTTCTATTTTGCAGTTTTGGCCTTACAGATTGTATTATTCATTATGTTAATTTAACAGGATTTAGAGAGCTTTTTTCCTAGTGGTAGAACGCCTTGGAAAAATATCTTTAGGGGAAACTGAAATTTACCTCCTCCAAACCATCTCACTTAAGGATTTCGTCATGGAATCTGTCCTTATGTGGTTACAGATGAATCAGGCTTTACTGGAGAGTGAACTACCAGCTACATAATCAGCTTACAGGTGAAGAAGAGCAACAGAAATAGATGGAGTGACATATGGGAAAAGATAAAATGGTGTTAAAAAATGCATAGTTTGCCTTTAGAACTGACTTCGTCTGCGATGGGCTTTGGTGATAGTTTGCAGCTATTGGGAAAAGTGTGAAATAAAAAGAAGGAAATGAAGTTGTGTGAAACTTAGAGTATTTTTGTTTACACCGAGATTGAATTCAGCCATATGTTTTCTGTAGAGGTAACTGTACATTCCTTTCAGCCTATATCCACTAGATTTTTAACAAGTTTGTGCTCTGTGAATAAAGAGGGTTTACAAATATAATATTTCACTAGCTCCTTGCCACCCATATCTCTCTACAGACCACATCTTCATAACATTTGGAAGTTTGTTATCTTCATTCAACAAATAAGAAGGCTTCCAATGTGACCGCAGGAGCATGTAGGTATCCCAATGCAGGCTTGTGCATCACCTGTAGAGCCTGGAGGAAAGCCATACCAGGGCTCTATGAACCATGGTATACTGATACTGACTTGTTTAAAGTGGCTTATCAAAGTTTACTCCAGATGTGACAGGGCAGGGTATTGAACCGGCTTGACTTCTCATGTCCTGTGTTGATGTTACTGCGTCATACTTCCTCTCTTTGGTTAGACACGTGGTTGTGTTTGGGGCTTGGCATGATGGGAAATACTACTGAGGTGTGAAAGGAATCCTATCCCATATAGAAATATTACTCAGTTAAGCACTTGTACAGACAGAAATGGGTAAGCAGTTAGTCAGAGGTGATAAGTTATCCTGTTCCTATGATGATACCTCATTTTCTCCAGAAGGAACACAGACTCTTTAGCAGCTGGAAATCAATTCATTTCATTGTGAATGCTGAATTACAACAACATGAGACTGTAGTCGAAACTGAATTAGTTTCAAATAATATCTGCAGTGTGAACAAGACCTTCCTTCAGCTTTACCTTCAGCTTTACCTTCCTGCTTTTTCCACTCAATTCTTGTAATTTTGTTGGTATGTGAAGCAAGCTGTTGTTTTCTTCTCAATGGTGCCAGGTGGCAATCTTTCCTTTGTGGTAGTTTTACTCAAGCAGTTGGCTTCCTGGTATCTGGATCTTTTTTCTCATTAGTTGACTATTGTTTCATAAATGATTGAGCTGCTGCTTCAGTTGACAGGTCAGTAGACTCCCAGACAATATGAAGTATCTCCTTGTGTTAACTCTCTTCCTCTTGCTGCTTCTGCTTTTTCTGTGCCTGGCATTCTGGTTCTTCTTCACTGAGATTATTGTTTGGAATAAAAATCTGCATATCCTTGTTCCTTTTATTTCTGAGTTTTTGCTAATCTATTACTTTATGTCCCATTGTATTGTTGGCCTCAAACTCTAGGATTTTATATAGACAGGTGGGCAATTTTGAGTTTTTTTGTTATATATTTATTGTAAATAGTAAGACAATTGATAATTCTAGGTAGGCCACGGTGGTTAAATTCTGTGTGTTTTCTTTGTGCAAATGTTTTGGACACTTTTATAGTTTCTGTTCCTGATCAGCTACCTGTGAATCTTTCTGGTTAATGATGTTAACAAAGACTTGAGACTAGATTTTATCATCTATTTCAGAAATGCAATATAGGTAACATAATTAAGCTTCTTGATAAGGAACCAAGATCTGTTTTCAATTGAAAGATATAGGTTAATTAGTACGGAATGTAGATCACAGACACTGCACTGCATGACTTTTGTTTTTCAAACTCTGATCTTCAGAAGTCAATGTGTGTTTTTCTATTGACTGTGCCAATGAATGGATGGATAGTGTGTTTTTCAAAATCAGACTTTAAAGTAGACTGCCAGCACTGTTGAATCTTTTAGAAAAAAATTGAAGCCAGAGCATTTTCCTCAGTGTAGAGAATTAGTCATGCATTAATGGGCTTCTCTAAAATTTTCTATCTTTGTCACATGGTTCCATTTTTGTCAGAAAGGACTCAGACTGAGCACTCTGCCTGCTCTCTGTTTGCAAGAAATGTGTCATAAAACTATGATGGCTTCATGTTTGCTTTTAATTATTTCTGTTTAAAGAGGCACAGAAGGAATATTCTTAGGCCACTAAACAGCTTTTGTCTTTACATGCATTGTCTATGTTTGTGAGGTGAAGTGAGGCTGAGATAAAATGCTCTGGGATATAGCAATATTTTATTTTATTTTATATTTATGTATTTAAATTTCATTAATCTTGCATGTGTACTTCATTGTATTGCCACTGTAGTAATAATATGACAGCAATAGCTTATACCAAACTATTAAAACCCCCAGGTTTACAAGGTGATCTGCAGTAGCAGGTTGATGTGGAAGGTAACACTGTCTTCATTACTTTCCTGATCACTGTCATGTGACTAAAAGGTTTAAGAGCATAAATCATGTGACGTGCGACATCTGAAGCCAGTGTATAACTGTTACACAGGAGGACCAGAAGCCCTCCCCCAAGCCTGCTCCTGCTGAGCTTATTTTTTCTTACACTTTTGTTATGGTACATGAGTGGAGGATCAGAACTGCAGCTAAAACCAGGTGGGACCTGGGTGACAAACTCATCTTTGATTATCTGAGCCTCAGTTTTGAAGTAGGCACTAAGCCAGAAGGAGCCTTGTGACATGCTAGAAGCCAGAGTGTTTTTTGCCTTGAGTCAGTGGGCACCAGACCATGACTTGGGCGTTGGATGATTGTGTTCCTCTCACCTTTTTGTGTCCCTTCTCATGCTTCTGACTGAATGGCTCTTCCCTTCCTATGCTGAGTGAAATGTCAGCTATTCTTTTGTGCTCTTCCAGAGCGTTACCAGGACTCAGGAGCTGTCGGAGCTGTCTGCAGTCATTTGTGTGGGAGGTGTGTGAGGGGACTTACGCATTAACTGTGCTGGAATAATTACTGTATTTGACCTGAATAATAATCAAGTGGTATTTTTTGCAAAAAAAAAAAAAAAAAAAATCTGGACAAGGGATAGAAGAATATTTTACTCATTAAACTCTGTACTCAATAATTCCACAAATTATAAAATGCCTTGATGAAAAGAAGCAATTACTTTTAAAAGACGTAGGAAGCACTATTCATGAAATAGGCACCGTTTGTTATGATTTTTTTGTTCAAAATTTAAAATCAGAATACTGAAGTCTTTGGAGAATAAAATGTTAAGTAATTCTGCAGTCTTATTTTTTTTTAGATGCTGCAGTTTCCCTGTGTTGCCATGGTAACATACTTGCTGTATAATTGCCAAGCTGCCTTACAGTGATGCAAATAAGTAAAGAAGTTGTCACATGGTATGACCTAGGCTTATATTTGAGTGGAGATTTATTGCCCACAGAGCAGTAATAACACCAAAGATATCTGTCACCTGCAGGATAAGGAATTACATGTTGCTGAAGTGCTGCAGAAACAAATGGCAGTGAATGTGAAGTGCTGGGCCTAGCTGTTACACAGAAGGACCAGAAGCCCTCCCCCAAGTCTGCTCCTGCTGAGTTTATTTTTTTTTTTATGCTTTTCTTATGGTACATGAGTGGAGGATCAGAACTGCAGCTAACACCAGCCCTAAGCATGTTATTTAGGAATTTGATTTGTCTTGGAGATACAAGAAGTCTGGAGCAAAGAAATTTGCAAAGAAAGAGTCATAGCTTTGACAATTTCCAGCAAAATTTTGCCCCTTCTCCAAGAAGAATTAGGGTTGGCATCCAAAGAACTCCTCTCAAAAAAAGAGTAAAAAAAGGGGGAAAAGAAGGGGGGAGGGAGAAAAAGGGAACCCAGACAATAAAAAGTGAGAAAACCAAAAGGGAACCGAGACAATAAAAAGTTTTCCTTAGTTTCTGTTTGAAAGTCAGTGCTTCCATCTTGAACACCCCTTCAGAAATTTTTGATGTGAAACACAAATCCCAGTGGTTCCTGGAAACATCCCCTTCTAAGAATACTTCTCTTGGCCAAGCTTTCAGCCCTCAGTCCTCAATGTACTATGATGTGCTGCTCCATAAGGAAGAAAGCACTGCAGGGATGTCTTAGTGATGAGACCTGGGCATTTCTGACTAGCAACCTGAGAGTGCTCATCACCATATTCAGTTCAGGCAGAAAATAAGTTTCTTTAAATACAGATTTTAAAACATAAAAGTTAGAAAAGAAAAAAAAAGACAAAACCAACAGCCCACCAAAAAAATGCTGTTCTGCATCAGTCTTAACACTAGTTGCTCCAAATCAGCCATTTTGGGGACACTGGAACTAGCTCAGATGTCCTGTATAACACTTGCTCAGAGGTTTTTGTCTCTTATGAACCCTCTTTTTTCCTTAGTGAAGGATAGATTCTGCTAAAGCTCTCTCTTTCACTGCCTCAGCATCTCTGCTACGATAGGTGCTGGAGGATTACCCTATTCTTCTACATAAGACTGTTTTTATTGTTTGTTGTTGGTGTTTTTTCAGCAGTTCTTTCTGGAAGATCTTCTGTTGGTCTTTGTTAAAACCATATTGTCCCTAGAGTGAGTTTCTCCTCCTTTGTTTTCTTAAGTATAGCTGTGAAGTTATGTCCTCTCTTGTGAGGCTGCTTGGACACAAGTAGTAAGCAGGATGGTTTCTCATCCCTCGCTACCAAGGGTTAGGTTTATCTTCCTCTTCCCTTCAAATCTGCTTCTAATTTATTAGAATTGTAGCAATCTCACACAGATATCCACTATGTTCCTTAATTAGACTTCTTGGCTTCTGGCTCTTTCTGCAAGTTATTTTAAGGCTGTAAGAGAACTTCATCTTCCTAGATTAGGAGGAGGATTCATTGTTCATGCATAACAGAGGGTTTGTAACTTCCTACTTACCATTTGCTTCTTTCTCAGAGAAAATAGTATAAATAAAAAATCTGACCACTTCTGCTTTCTCTTTGTCTAGGAAAGGTCTTGTCATTGCAATATGTATCATTGTGAGTTAGTATGGTCACATAATGGTGGTTTTCTCCATACAAAAGTGATGTGGAATAAAATAGTAAAAGTACAAAGTAGGAGAGCTGCTATCCATAAAACTACAGAATAGATTCAAATTGCATATAGCCCATAGCCTCACAGGAACCATAATAATATTTTTTCCTCTTTTTGTTTGTTTGTTTGTTTGTTTGTTTGTTTGTTTTAGGAGAAAAGTATGGTAATTGAGTATTTCAAATCATAATTGGATTTCAAGAGTCATTTTTTGCCTTCACAGTATGGTTGGTCTTTGCACTATCCTTCTTGCAGGAATGGATTATCAGCTGGAATGGCAGAATGCAAAAAGCAATGTCTGAGCATATCTGATAGATATTACCTAAGAACAACTCTTATCCATCCCTTCTGTGCAGGAACTGTGAAAATGCCACTGCAAATACTCTGAGCATACAAACTGAAGTCCATATACTTATGCCACTGAGACTCATGGTAGGATAATTCAATTTTTATTATTCAGGACACTCAATTGTATCAAAATCGGATTCTTCCTTCTTACTGGTCCTAGAACTCTTATGTTTAAAAAAATGATACTAATTGTCACTGAATAAAAATGACTATGTCCATATTAATTCTCTATTAAGCTTGCTTTAAAACTCTAGTTATTTTAGATGTAAGAGTTACAAGAAAAAAGTCTTTGAAGGTTCTGTATGTGCCACCATTTAATCAAGAAAATCACTGCAATTCAGAATGGTTCTCATTATAACATTTTACATATCACATTAAAAAGAATATGTAAGTTGTTTGAAGGAGTAATGATTTTGTTGTTGTCTTTATAATGGCATGTTGGTCTACTACTCCTACCCAATGCTAGTAATAAAGATAATAGTCTATAATTGGTATGTCCAATAAAATGCTTTGAAATGAGAACACATAAAATTATTGTGTGAAGGCAATAACCTCAGTAAGGTAGATGAAGACTTGCTTATATGAGTCTGTTGGGGAAAAAAAGTATTTCAAATATAATAAAGGACTTTTAAATTACAAGCTAAGTTTCTTTCCTTCCTTTTCTGATTACGTTTGATTTTTGCCCTTTTTCACATTCTCTCTATTTTGTATTTTTACAACCTCTATTGTTCGAATGAGCCACTGATACTTAAAAGCCTGAGGGAAAATATGAAACATTCTCAACTTATGCCAACTCTTGTTTCATCCTCAACACACAAGCAAAGAAATACTCTTCTCTTCCTACTATTTCTAAAATAAATAAAAAAACCCCCTCCCTGTTATTTATTTTTTTATTTTGTGAAATCAACTTAAATTTCCATTAGTCATCCCACTGAAAAATACGAAGAAAAGCTATGGCTTTCCAGCCTGAAAATTATGTCAATACTTTTTTAGATATCTTTCATGGGACTTCAGTGTATGAGATGCACTCTTAGGAACACAGCACCTGACACACACACAAAATAAGTGTGTGTGCTTATCTCCCACATCACTTTGGTTCCGCCACTTTTGAGGACATGAATGCAGAAAAGAAATCCAGTATCTCAGGAGTTCTTTCCCTGCTGTTCCTATCAAAGTGCTACTAGTCTTGGGCATATTACAATGACAGCTTGTTTCCATGCTTGTAACCCCTTCTGGAAACTGAGCAGGAAACTATTTCTTACAAAGTTGTCTCCCTGGGGTGTCCTAAAGATTAATTGCTGTAAGTGCAGTTCCTGGAACACATAAAGTTCCCTATAAGCATCCATCATTAAATGTTATATCCCCTCAAGTACTTAACCATATTAGCTTTTCTTACTTAAGTAGCCCCAGTGAAATCTGTTTCTATTAATTATTTTCACTATTTGCCACTATTCTTAAACACAAGTTAAATGGCTTTGGCGGTGGGAAAGAAAATTCATGAGACAGCTGCTTTCTGCTGTATTTAAAGTAAACATAGCACTATCTTTTTGCATTACTTTATTCAATTATGTTTATCTTTGTCAATGAATTTTTTACTCTTATTTTTCTGACTCTTATTTTCCTTATCAGGGGAGGTACTTAAAAATATTGGAAGTACCAAAACTGTACAAAACCAAAAGCAGAGAAATAAAGAAGAAGAAAATCAAAAAGCATCAAGCATCCTTGCAACTTGGAGGAGTCTCACAATTTCTGTACCAATTTGAAGAATAAGAAAGGTGGATGTGGCAATGAGGATTTCAGAAAGCTATGACTTGAGCTGACATGCAAAAAATAGGTATGTTTTTTAAACCAATTCCATTAATTTCTAATCAGTTTAGTATTCAGTTAAAAAATTGCTCAGAAGGCTGTTCTTAAAGCTCACATTCCTTATCTACCATTTTTCTACTCTTTCTATTCACTGGAGCTGCCTCCTCTCTCCAAGTGTAGTCTTACATATGCAGACCTAGAAATTCTCTGTCCTGGAGTCCTGTGGGCAGAAGGTTCAATTCCCTGAATTTTTCTGATTTCCTATTAGTATTCCTAGTGTATATACAAAGGTGTCTAAACATAATGAATACATTTTACAAAAACAAGTCAACCCATCCTCTTGTCCCCACTATCTTTTCACTAAACAAGTTGCAGTGACTCCCTCCATTAAGTAAATAGAATTTAAACAACTTATTTGGTTTAATCTGCAATAACAGATAGGTAGAGAGCTAATGTGATGATCTAAATGAATTTCTCACCAACAGAGAAGGTACTTCATACCAGCTGCTGATGTGGTTGCATTCCTATCTTAGGGGCTTTTCTTTATTTCATTTTCATTAACAATTTATTTTGTAGTATTAGCAATGTCAGGGTAACTCCAAATTTAGGAGTGTTGTCTCTCCTGATTTAAAGTAAATAAATACATAGGTAAGTGTCATCAAGAAGGCAGTTAATTACTTAAGACATTCACAGCTAGACCAAGACAACCCTGGTTCCTGCTGTATTTGAAACATTCCAACCAAGATGTACTTGATATCTTCCTTGTCTTAAGAAGCACTTACCAGTATTAGAAGCTAATTAAGGCTGAATTCGTCATTATATCTAAGCATGTTCCTTAGCTGGGGGACACACAATTCTACTAATTCCACATTCTCATTCAGAATCACAGAATATTCTGAAATGGAAGGGATTCACAAGGATCATTGAGTCCAGCTTTCAAGTTCAGGGATCAAACCCACAATCATGGCATTGTTAGTACCAGGCTCTAACCAACTGACCTAATATCAGGATACTTGTAGCCTTAAATTTGAGTACCTTGCTGAATCAGAACAAATTATGAAGATTCTAGAAGGGAAAAAATTCATTTGCTCTAAATGAAAGAATTCATAACGTAGATTTTGATTTCAGGAAAAACATGCATTCCTTTTCCACCCCAATGAAAAAACCCAACATATTACACTTGCCAAGTACCAGAGAGATATTAAGGACTTATTATTTTCAAATTTAAAATCTACCTTTGATTTATCTTTGTTCAAAGCCTTGGAGCCGTAATAAATTGTTGAATGATCTTATCTGGCTTCTGATATGTCCTTGGCAAGGACATATATAGCAGGCAAATTAAAATCTTGGACTTTTTGTAGGAGAACTCTTATCCTGGGATTCTGTAAATAAATATCTTGTCTGGGAATTTAAACTAGCTAAATTCATGTATCAAACTGTTCATGTACCAGAATATGACAAAATGTTGAGCATATGAAGCTGCCCAGAAATTACACGTGTTTGGTACACCAGGGATCACAACCCACATTTTTCTGTACAAGCAGTGATACATCACTATGCAGCCAATGCGCAAGGTTCAAGAATATAAAGCAGAAGGAGAACTTCCCCACCTCCCAAAGAATCATACAAAATAATCAGATACTTTAAGCATTGTTCCCCACTGTCCATCTGCTGCATAACACTGTTTTTTTCATGCATTTCCTCCTTTTTTTTTTTTTTTCCATTCCAGAGTATCTAGCATTGTAACAAGGGCAGTCATCATTTGTCTCCCAGCAGCAAAAACTGCAAAGCAGATGAAAGCTAGCAAGTTACTTAGGCTGCCAAGAATTGGTCTGGGTGAAAATAGCCACAGTATCTCATTTATTACACACTAAAATGACTGCACCAAGAATGTACTAACTACAGACATGGAAGATGGAAAGATCTCTGTCTTTCATGCCTCTCGGAAGTCTCATGCTTTGCCTGGATCTGACCATTTTCCTCTCAGACCAAGAGCCTTAATGACTCAGAAGACCCTAAAATTAATCTTTCCAATTCATCTGTAATTCTTCCATGGCAGTTTTAAAATTGTACTGTATGTACAATTTCACTGCTCTCAGATCACCTTGTTTGAGTGTGGATGTGGTTCTCTTGTGGCAAGCTAGAATTTGATCAAAAGAGCATGCAATTCACAGTTCTTCAACAAAATGTTAAGCTACAGGTTTAGTGGCAATTCTGGGATCTCTGGCTAAATTAGGTTTCCCAGTAGGAACCTCTATGAATTCCAAATATATTCATATATATTAGCAGAAGTGAAAGATGTAGGATAAGGATTTCAGCACCGTTAATTAGAATTGATACATTATTTTTGAATTTAGAGTTTAAGTTTGTGCCCTTATACAAATTTATTAAAGAATATTCCGTTATTTTTGAAGGGTACTCTAATAGGGTAATCTGTTCTCTGTACACATAATGGCATCTGGGACCAGCAAAACCTAATCAAGTCCTGCCATTTCTAAGAAATCAAATTCTGGGAAACATCACCGGACTTGTCTAGGATGGTGAAAGAAAGAGAATATGTCTCTTAATGTTGTGATTATCTGCCCATTAAAGGACATGTGTTTACAACAGAAGGTAGTTTAAGGTCAGGAGAAACTTGTGATGACTTTCCCTTTTAAGTACTTTATGCATAAGTTGGGGTTATAGATGATGAACTATCTGGATTTAGTCTAATGTATCTCTTTTTTTTAAGCATTATGAGTTTTGGTGTTAGAAACTTCTTTTCCTCTCATGACTTACTCATCACAGTGGTTCACTAGCTGATGACAACGATCATATGTAACCCTTCAGTCACTGAGTCACTCTGGAAATGTGGATTTCCTGTCTTCTTCTTGAGAGAACAATATGTTGAAAAGGTCAAATAAAGAAGATGGGGGGATAGTTTTTAACAGTATGCTTTTTAGGATATCAGTAGGAGAGAAATTATGATTCTGAAACTTAGGGTTGGCATCCCAAATAGCTTTGGCCTTACAAAGTATTAACTTAATCTCTGAATATCTCCCTCTGGGACAGCAATGACTTGCATTAGGGGTCTTAGATACTTCCACCAGTAGACCGAGGGCCTTAACAAGTCCTGTGAACTCAATCATTTACATTAACAAGGAAGTGCAGATAGATTACATGTGATTGTCCATTAGGCTAAAAATTCCTACAAGCAAGTAAAAAATCTCAGGTGGCTGATATTTTTAAATAAATAATATAGAAAGATTGTGAACCACAGTGGTCAGACTATGGTCCAACTATTTACTAAGTCTACAAAAATATGTCATGGTACGTTTTGGGCCCAAAATCCATTCTGGAAAATTGATATTTTTGCTCTTGGGTGCACTAGAAGGCATCATATCCTGTGGCTTTTCTTGTCACAATAAATGAAATAAGCTCTTACTATTCATGGTGTTTTTTTCCTGTCTGTTGTGTAAAAATAGGTTTATTGCTTGCATCTTGATATACAGCTTTCCTCAGCTTTCCTATTCACAAATGCAGGTGAAATAAAGCAAACACAGGATAAACAAAGCCAGAAATGCACACATTTAGATTATGAATCCCATTTCTGCAAGGTATGGAGACTGTTCCTCAAGCTGCCAGAATTAATTGGGTCAATGGAAACATAGAATCATGGAATCATAGATAATGCTGAGTTGGAAGGGACCCATTAGGATCATCAAGTCCAACTCCTGGCCCTGCAGAGGATACACCAAGAGTCAAATCATGTACCTGAAAGCATCGTCCAAACGCTTCTTGAACTCTGTCAGGCTTGGTGCTGTGACCACTTTCCTGGGAAGACTGTTCCAGTGCCCAGCCACCCTCTGAGTGAAGAATCTTTTTCTAATATCCAGCCTAAACCTCCCCTGACACAGCCTAATGCTGTTTCATTGAGTCCTCTGACTGGTCACAAGAGTGAAGAGATCCATACTTGTCCCTCCGTTTCCCCTCACGAGGAAGTTGTAACTACAATGAAGTCTCCCCTCAGTCTCCTCTTCTCCAGGCTGAACAAACCAAGTGACCTCAGCCACTCCTCATAAGGCTTCCCCTTAGGATCTTCGTAGGTGAGATTCTGTCCTGATACTGGGCTGAAAAGAAAGGTCACTGTGGCTAGACTTCAGTTAAAGAGAAACAAATTCTCTAGAAAAGAAATAAAAAATATGACTTGGTAGGTAAGTTCCTTTATACACAACAGTTTGTGAACACATAATTAAACACTTACTCAACTGTGGGTTTGATTTATGGTAGACCAACTCAGGGATATATAATCAAGTTCCACTCTTGCCTATTTAATTGATTGATGAGAAAGTAACTTGCTGTAATTTAATAAAATTGAAAGCAACAAACATTTTCAAAGTGTTGTTATTTGTCTTGGGATATTGATCATAAAATATGCAAGACGACTCTCAGTACTTGCTGGATTCAAAGACCCAAGCTGCTTTTTATGCATGGCTTCTTCTTTTTTTCCCCATAGTACATCTAAAAAACTTGTTGTTCTCTTGTTTTCAACAGGGACTTAACGTTTTCAGGCCTTGAGTCTTATACATTGTGAGCACTCAAACTGCTTTATTGGCTTTATGCCCCTAGATTCCCATAATTTTCTCCCTTTCGCCAGAAAAAATTATGGCTGCTAATGTTGTCTCTCTCCTCTGTGTCTATGAATCTAGTGCTACTACTCTTTCTTGGAATCCCCATATCCACTGCTCTCAATATCAAC
The DNA here is from genome assembly GCF_003945725.1 of Corapipo altera. Classification (NCBI taxonomy): domain Eukaryota; kingdom Metazoa; phylum Chordata; class Aves; order Passeriformes; family Pipridae; genus Corapipo; species Corapipo altera. The sequence continues at coordinate 742,343 of NW_020884876.1, read as the reverse complement.
ATCCAGAGCAATTTTTAAATGGATTAAGCATCAAGGAGAAAAATCATTACCGTTCTTCATTTCTTAAGACATTTGTAAATGTTAACTCAAATTCTTTGCGCAAGCATTTTATTGTATGTGATGTAAGGCTGTGATTAATGAAGAAATTGTTGAGTCAAAAGAATCATAGAATCATAGAATCAGCTGGGTTGGAAGTGACCTCTGAGATCATCAAGTCCAACCCTTGATTCACTACTGCCGTGGTTACTAGACATGGCACTAAGTACCACATCCAGTCTCATCTTAAAAACCTCCAGGGATGGAGAATCCACCACTTACCTGGGCAACCCATTCCAATGCCTGATTACCCTTTCTGTAAAGAATTTCTTCCTAATATCTAACCTAAACCTCCCCTGGCACAGCTTAAGACCATGCCCTCTTGTCTTACTGATAGCTGCCTGGGAGAAGAGACCAACACCCACCTGGCTACAACCTCCTTTCAGGGAGTTGTAGAGAGTGATGAGGTCTCCCCTGAGCCTCCTCTTCTCCAGGCTAAACAACATCCTCAGAACCAAAACCTTATATCCTCTGGTGACACAAAACTTGTTGTGTTTTTTAAGTGAACACTGCACAGTATCATTAGGGCTTCATTGCAAAATGTTTCTGTATATTGTTCGGTTATAGAGAAGAAATATAATTATGGTATCTGAAAAGAAGTAGCTGAAGGACATACTCAATTTATTCTTGATCTTGGAGAAAGATACAAAGAAATGTTTGCCACTGTCTTTGCCTTTTGAAAAGGATTTCGCGTATTTTTGTATTATTTTTACTTTGCAAACTTCCTTCTTAAAACAAATTTCATTGTTATAAAGCCATATTGGTAGAGGACAGCCCTCATGCTGGCAGCTTTGTTAAATTAGCATGGCTGAGTGTGCCTCTTATGTCTTGACAGTGAGGATACCTTGCCCTACTACCAGAGATGTTGTGGATGCCCCATGCCTGGAGTGTTCAAGGCCAGGTTGGATGGAGCTCTGAGCAACCTGGTGTAGTGGAAAGTGTTCCTGCCCATGGTGGGGGGTTTGGAACCAGATGATCTTTAAGGTTCCTTCCAACTCAAGACATTTTTGGGTTCTATGATTCTATGATATGCTAGTGCTCAGTGTAAAATTATCAGCAGTAGCATCTATAGTGGAAGGTGGTAGAAGTGGGAAGGCATGAATAGGGAAATGCAACAAAGTGATTTCAAGATGAAGTTAAAAATCCTTTATAGGGAAAGATCCAAACAAGGCGAGGAGGGGCAATAAAATCTCCAGCATGAGGGTAGCAAGGATTAGCATTGCCTAGCAGCTATTCATTTTGGTATTATAGAGATACAGGAATTATAGCTGTGTTGCAAACCATGCACAGGGAGCAATTAGTGCTAAAGGATAAAAATAACATAAATCAAAGAAAGGTGGTTGGAATCCAATCTAACTTCAGAAACTGTTCTTCCTCTAACTAGCTAAATTGAATCAACTATTAATAATACAGTGACCTTCTGAGAGATTCAGCCCATAGAAGTGATTTACTCTCAATGTGTCCAGAAAACAGCATTCTAAAAGGATGAGCAAAAATTTCAGACTACAGAGGTTTTTTGCTGCTTGTATAGTTATGGCTCCCTCACTGGATAGGAAGTAGCAGGTATATGCTGGAATCTTTGACAGGAGATTCAAGGTAAGACTGGATAGACAGAAGATCCTGAGAAGTAGAAAGTACTCCAGTTTCAAATTGATCCATGTATCTGAGTCTATTTATCGATCGTATTTTCAGGTCTCAAGGAATAAATTATTCTCCACACTGCAGGAAAAAAAACCCAAACCAAGCAGAACCAAAAAACAAAAACAGTGAAATAAAACCACCAAAAAAAAAAAAAAAAAAAAAAAAAGAGAGCAACCGCCCCAAAAAAACCCAAAAAAAACCAAACCCAAAAAAACCCCCAAAAAACCTGTTTCTACATGTGTCCTGTTGTATGTAACTAGTAGATATTGCTAGGTCCAACATATGTCTGTTGAATAAAAATCCTCTTGGCTGGGAGTAAGTTTGGTAGTACAGCTGCGCCTGTCAAATGGCTGCTGGCTGACACAAAGTTCAGTCCTGCTCCTCCTTCTGCCTCCCAGTTAAGCACCTTCCTTTTCAGGTTCCAGCATATGCTCACCATGATGGGGTCCTATTCAATGGGGAATTTATTCAGGGAGATGAGTTGACAGAAGTTAGGGTACAGTTGTGCTAGTTTGGTGTTTGGAACTGGTTCACTACAAGTGAGACAAATGCTAAGAAAAGAGTATGAGGAGAGTGGTGGGAGCACTTGACTGCAGCTAGGGGTTAGTTTTCTTTAGTTGCAGTATAAAACTGCCTCTTGCTTGCATATAAAAACGTAAGCATGTACATAGTTACAAATATAACAGACTATAAAGAAATAGTAAAGAAACAGCTGTAATAGTAGAACTACACATGAAATGGACATAGCTCCTCTGCCTTTATATTTACTGACATCTGTTTTCACCTCCCTTTTGCTGTTTTCTTCCTCCTCTCCCCTAGGACCAGCACATTTCCAACTTGTGTGGCCTATACATTAGGTCAGTGTCCTAAGACAACCCCTCTCTGAACAGCCTGTGGAAAGAGAGGGCCCCTTGCCTTTGACATGAGAGGTGGCTGCTACATGAAGGTAGATGTTTGAAGACTTACTTTAGCCAACCTCTTGTGCAGTTGGTGTACTACAGCAGTTCTATCAAGGCTCTATTTTGCTTAACAAGAAGCCCAGAAACTGAGATCAAATACTGCAAAGGGACTTGGACAGGCTGGAGAGTTGGGCTGATTCCAATGGGATGAGGTTCAACAAGGCCAAGTGCTGGGTCCTGCACTTTGGCCACAACAACCCCATGCAGTGCTACAGGCTGGGGACAGAGAGGCTGGAGAGGGGCCGGGCAGAAAGGGACCTGGGAGTTTGGATTGACAGGAAGCTGAACATGAGCCAGCAGTGTGCCCAGGTGGCCAAGAAGGCCAATGGATCCTGGCCTGTATCAGGAATGGTGTGGCTAACAGGTCCAGGAAAGTGATTCTTCCCCTGTACTCAGTACTGGTGAGGCCACACCTGGAGTTCTGTGTCCAGTTCTGGGCCCCTCAGTTCAGGAAGGATGTTGAGGTGCTGGAGCAGATCCGGAGAAGAGTAATGAGGCCGGTGAAGGGACTGGAGCACAAGTCCTATGAGGAGAGGCTGAGGGAGCCGGTGCTGTTCGGCCTGGAGAAGAGAAGGCTCAAGGGAGACCTCATCACTCTCTACAACTCCCTGAAAGGAGGTTGTAGCCAGGTGGGTGTTGGTCTCTTCTCCCAGGCAGCTATCAGTAAGACAAGAGGGCATGGTCTTAAGCTGTGCCAGGGGAGGTTTAGGCTGGATATTAGGAAGAAATTCTTTACAGAAAGGGTAATCAGGCATTGGAATGGGTTGCCCAGGTAAGTGGTGGATTCTCCATCCCTGGAGGTTTTTAAGATGAGACTGGATGTGGTACTTAGTGCCATGGTCTAGCAACCACGGCAGTAGTGAATCAAGGGTTGGACTTGATGATCTCAGAGGTCACTTCCAACCCAGCTGATTCTATGATTCTATGACTGCTTTCCTGACTGACTGCATTGCTCAACAGCTAGCTTGCTACCTGGCCCTGTTTGGGACTGTTCCTTCTCACTTGCTAAGGTTACGTCAAAATGTCCTTAGTCATTTGGACAGGTGCCTGCCTGGTTTTTATTTAGCAATATGGATATAACTTTTGTGGATAAAAGTCTCCAGGGGAAAATGCTCCATATATCCCACAGCAGTAATTTAATCCCCATTCTTTTAAGCACTAATCACCCTTCATACTCCTTTGTATGAGTCACATACTTGGTTCAGTATGCAGGATTAGGGTGAGGACTCCCTTCTCCACTTCTTGTGGTTATTGTGAGTAGGTCCTGCCTCTGCAGACACGAGGTCTCAGCTGTCCATCCATGAAGAGGCTATGTTCTTAGCTGAGGACCCAAGCCACAGTCGAGCCCAATTTATGTATACAGACACTGTTGCTCAGCAACTAGTTGATACTCATGATCTTGGCATTCAAATTACATTTACTATCACACCTGTTAATCTGCCTAAAGTTTAGGATCAGATTATAGAGTGTGTTCCCATGCTTATTTTTCTTCAGTCAAATTGGCTACTGAAAGAAAAGGGAATTTTATCTGAGTCATTGCAGAATAAACCCTCAGGTCATGAGCGGCCACCTTACATAGTAGATACTTCTAATATCTATGATCATCCAGAAATCCTACTGCAGTTAAATTAATAATGACGATGTGACCTCAGAAAAAACCCAAAAACATCTAGACTCTCATGATATCTGGAAGCGCAATTCTCTGAGATAAAGGCACCACTAAATAGTGAAAGTGCTAAAACCTCTGAAACATTATTAAAATTAGTATACTGTCTCTTGTTCCACTTGTAACCCTCTTGGATAGGATTGTGTGAAGTAGCTGACTTGGTTTAATTGAGACACTGCAGAAGGCAGTGTTCTTCTGGTGTTACTTTAATTACAACAGAAGGAAAAATAGCAACAGCAGAAAGTACTTGAGTAGTAATTTCAGCAGATACATTGGCAATAATAAGAAATCTCATTCTTGCTTATGATTTTCAACAGGGGGGATATTGTTCCTTCAGCCCTTTCCAGTGAATCATCAGGTTATCACAAATCAGTCCCTGAGTGCTATTTCAATAGCATGAATTAGAGAGATGAGCAATTTTCTGATGTAGTCTCTATCTGTTCATTTTAAAATCTGTTCATTTAAAATGGCTTTTTCCAGTTGATAATATAGGAAATTAACTTCCTATGTCCTCCCGTTGCCTCCATAGACACATTATTTCTAGGGAGCAGTATCTCCTGGACATACACAGTGCAGGAATTTCCACCACTACATGTCACCATGAAGATTATAATGCTAGTCATAATGATTCCTCTGCAATAGTGAATGAGAAACAAGAAACTAGAGATGGATCTAGAGGCCAGAAATGCTTATTAATTGCCCACTTTAAAAGGATGTTAATGTGGAATGGGTAGTAATTTGAGCTGAGTGATAGACATAGGATAGGACAGGATGACCCGTCATCCTCAGACCCCTGACGAGAGAGAGTTTAGACTAGGACTGAACATTAAGCATTGAGGACATGTTCCAGTTTAGTACATGTTTTAATAGCAACTAAGCACAAAGGCTCAAAATATTTTAGGTGTCTCTTTGCATTCTTTTAAGAGCTGAAATTAAAATTTCAAAGGAATGAAGCAATCTTGTTTTTCGAGCTCTAAAAAAAAGATATATTCTTGCATAAAGAAAGTAAAAGCCTTGCTCCTTAAAAATATCCTTACAAAACATATTGGGTGGAAACTACTTCACCCAAAGACTTACACCTCTGTATGGCAATCCCCTATGCCAGAGCTGTCTCAAATATATTTGAAGAAACAGTGTTATCAGTTAAAAAGCCTTTTTTATTTTTTTACAACTACAGTGGATGTCTAAGCACTGGGATCCACTACATTGAAATGTTTTATCAGAAGTTTCTTTCTTTCTTTTTGAGATAAAGCAGTTTCAAGGGAAAAAATAATGTCAATAATTCAACATTCTTATATTCCCATCTCTTTTCTGATGTTGAAACTCAAACCATATTTTACAGTAAAGCTAGTGTCTCTTGAGTAGGACAAGGACAGTGAGCAAGCTATTGATGTATTTCATAGAACAGCTGATATTGCTGAAAAAGGCAATCAATTCAAATGAATTCCCTTTCTTCCTGCATCCTGGTACCCAAACATTTATTTGACTCTGCTGTAGCTATTGTGAAGTGTCAATCTAAAATGTTAAAATGAGATTATTGGAAATGTTCTTTTAAATCTCTTGAGTAACAGTGAGCAAAAGTAATCCAGGCTATACTTTCATAGCACAGTGTTAAATTTGATTACTTATAACTCAGATTTCTTTAACCTGTATAACTAGTGTCATCTCTGCACAAAAAGCAGTGATTTATTTGTTCAGCAGTGCCTCTGGGATGGAAGCAAGTATTGCATACCAGGGCTGAAATATGCAGTCTATATCACAAGAGTTCATTGGCAGATACTCATGAGATGGAGTTGCAGTCATGTCTCTTGAAATTAAAGAGAGAAAAGATTCCTGTTGGTCATTATGACTGAATTTATTAAATGGCTTTTCAGTTTGTTTAAAGACAGGTCCTAAATTAACACAGTTTGCTTAGATAGCCGGTTTCAAATAAATCTGACATATTTGTGTCCCTGGTTTGATGAAATTTAAGCGTTATTTTGACTCTAGTTGTCTGTTTAAACCTTTATTTGGACAAGAATACTTATCAAAGATGCAAATGCACAATAAAAAAACTCAGAGGTTAATAGCAGAACTATGGCTATAAATCCAGAGTAAGAGAAACACAGTTTTTGCCTAGTTTGTCTCTTCTCAGACCAGTTTTAGGGGCTGATTATTTAATACACTAATTCAACCTTACTGTGCATATGAAAACTCATATGCTCAGCTTTTTTCTACATTGAAATAACAAGGGATAAAGTCTCTTTGAAATGGCTGGGGAGACATTCTAAAATGAGTTTTTATGAAACTCCTACATGTGAGTGAGAAGTTGGTTAACAGGTCTTTTAAGTACTCTAGTGAACTAGCTTTAAAATTAGTGCTTGCTTTGCAATCACCTTTACATAGCACAGCTTGCATTTTCATGCAACACTTTCCTGTGTCAAGTTGTATAAGCCACTGAATTTTAAACCTCCAAAATGTTTTGTGTGACTTTTGCATTAGACAATAACAATAGGAAGAGAATAGTATTTCTCTGCAGCACAAGAAATTCAAACACAAAGGCCTTTATTTTACGGTGTACATAATTTGAATTAATTAATTGATTAAAATAATTTGCATCAATGGGGAATGGAGTCTGTCACCTATAGGCAGAAGCTTGGAGGTTAAACTCAAGTAAGAATTTACAGATTTTGCTGTTTCTACTTTGCTAGTTACTTAGACGTTTTCTGCTCTGTCAGAAATAGAAGGGATGCTGAGCTTTTCTGTACAATTGGAGCAACTGTCCTTGAAAATCCAAAAAACCCACCCACCACTCCACATCCAAATTAGACAATTCTGAAGCATATGGGGAAAAGAAAGAGTAACTTAACTTTTCTCTCTCTTTTTAATTTTTTTAAGCAATTTCTTCAGGAATGTCAGTGAGAATTACAGAGAATAAAAACTTCTGTGTGTGTGTAATTTTTTTTTCTCTATTTGCTTGTTTGCTTGTTTGCTTTTGGGTTTTGTTTTTGTTTGTCTCCAGAACACAATGTTTCTGGAAATAACTTGTATAAAGTTTATCCACCTGACTTCTGAACCTGTTTTGATAGCAATATCCAGGAAACTTGTCATGATTCCATCCTGTTTGGTCATTCCTTTTGTTTCTACCTAACAGCATGTAGTCCCATAGTTGAAATGGAGTTTGTTCTGTTGTGTGTTGATAGACAAGTTTTCACAGTATCACACAGAAATAGGACACTGACTGGGGTGCCATTATGGGAGAGCTGGGTCAGAATGAATTTGGAAGATAAACATCTGCCTAAAGGGGAAGAACCAAGAGCCTCGGTATTTTCTAAAAGTAGATATCACCTTGATTTTTCAAGTGGTTGTAAGCTCAGGAGAAGATGTGTGTAACTATGAGGCGGCCGTTCTGGACCTTGTTTGAGGTCTCTCTCTTTCTGCATTCCCTATGTATTGAAGTACCTAACATGAGGTCTAGATTCTGGTTAAGTCCTGGTTTGGATACAGCCTCAACTGCCTGTCTTGGCATAGTGTACCTGGGACCTGGTTACTGTGCACACACCAATAACCAGAATAATGAGGGACAGGCCAGAACATGACACGTAAATGGCCTATCTGAGGTGAAAACTGCATATGCAGAGGGGAGATTCACTCTCCAGAATACTACTCCTCTGGCTGTAAAGCACATGTATACAGTTAAATTGATTTCTTGAGTTTGTTGATATGTTTGCAGTTTTCTGATACAAATAAAAATAATCTAGCTGAATAAAGGAAGAATTTGTAATAGTTATATCTCTTTAAAATGTATCACCATTGGCAAAGTGAAACACACAATTCTGTTCAATATATGTAAGGCGATTCTCACCAATTTAATACTGTTTACATGGGAATTATACCCTTCTGCCTTCAGGCAGACCTGTAAAATCAAATGGTACAATTAGAGCTACAGGACACATTCACTGGTTGGTTGCAATCAAGATAAGGCTTGGACACTATGGTGGGTTTTAATTTGTAAAGTGTATGGATTCCTTCCCTAAGGGTCTGAGAAATGAAACCATGAGAAACATTTTGTTAGTAGGCTTAAATTCACTATATATCTCCGCTGAGAAGTTTTTAGAGGTCTGCAAATTGAAAATGTTTGAAACTAAACTGCACTAGGTCATTATATAAAAGGAGGGACAGAAGGATGGTAACAATACGTATTTCCAAGCTTTATTTGGAAATCCGGGCCCTTTATTGGAAACATAAAAGTGTACAAGTTAGATCAATGATCACTGTGTTCTCACAGTATTGGGAGAACTAGTGGTTCAGTCTGTGCTTGTTAAATGTAAAATGTCCAGAGAGAGCCAAAGGCTTGCTTGGCAGGTGAGAGATGTAGATGAATGGAAAGGAATGCTGGCCACCAGCTGATTGCTGGTGTCAGCCTATCCGCAAACAGCCTGGATATTGCTGAGATTTAGTTGTATTGTAGTCATTTAAGCCTGGAGAAGTGCTTTTGTCATTTTAAATCTAAATAAACCCCTTCATCCATTAGGGGAAGATGCTGGATTTTGAGGTGTGGGTTCATTTTTTGAAAGCTTGGGCACTTCACTGAATCTCCAGGTGGACAACCTTCATGCTGCAGATTAGTACCAAAAGCAAAATTCTTTACCTGGGAGCTGCACTGCCCTGGAAATGCTTTTTCTGCATAACTAAGGTAGCTTCTTCTGGGCAGAGCGTGACTCAGACTTCAGCAGTCCCTCTCCTGGCCAAGTGTGTGAACAACAATTCCTTGAGCTCCAGGAGACATTTCTTTATTTTTAACTGATACTTAATTGCTTTTTTTGCTGCAGAAAGGCATAACTTCAAGTTATGCTTTTAACTTCAAGTTTTATGAATGTCCTACTACATTTATCCCCGTATTTTCTTCTTTAAAATATGGGTACTATCTTTTATAAAATCAGAAAATAACAGGTTGCACAAACTTGTCTGTGTTTCTGGTACTTAATTCTAAATAAGGACCTGGAAGTGAGTTGATAGTGGTTGTAAGCTACTCTCTTAACTGTATCCCATGTTAATAGCAGCCCAAAGTAATGGAAAACTTTGTTCTTTGTATTTATTCTTACTCATTTGCCTTCTTTAATTAATCAAGGTTAAAAACAAGGCTGTAGAATAGAATTCACTGGGGAATACATCCCCATGTGAGACAGGAAGAGAGGGGGAATTCCTGACCATTGAGAATGGCTTTGACAGACGATGACACTGTAGGAAATATCAAAATACTCAATCCAGCTTGCATGTAACGAAACAACAGTATCCAATCCAACCAGTAAAGAAGCTTTTTCAAAGGAGTAAATACTTCTGTCCCTCTTTCACCTTTGTAAAACTGACTTCTTTCTACTAAAACCCATTTTTGTTCTACATTTTCTTGTTTCAATTACACACAATTCTATGTCCAGGTATCTCTGAACCTCTGGTTTCTACTTTTAGCCTTAGATATCAAAGTTCTTAATTGAATTTTGTGAGATAATTTTCTTTCCTTATTATGGTCTTCCATTAACCTTCCTCATTTCTCTGAGATTTATTATCTATTCTTTGCTTGCCAGTGGCTGGAATACATTTGCCATTTGCTCTTGAGAGTTCTGGGTATGGTAAGGGGGATATGGATTCTAATCACATTCATTCTTAAATGACTTCGCTAACATTTTTCATTCATTTTTAACTTTAATCTGCCTTATCAAAATCAGGCTTAATCAATCACAGTTTTTTAGTGTGCGTGTATATATATATATATATTTAAAAATATAAACCATGGCTTATTCTTCCAGATCAAGAAAAAATAAATTTGAGTGAGTAGGGTTTCAAAGAAATTGTGGTGATGCTGGCTAGTAATTTTTGCTATACAATAAAATGACAATAAGATGCTATATTGTTAAAAATATTAATTTAGACATGCTTTGGCAGTTTTGTAAAAATACCCTCCTGTTCAGCAGAAAACCTATACACTTGATCTTCACCCATGCATGCATTTTCATGAAAATTGAGAAACCTCACTTATTTCTGACTTGTGGAAGCACTTATTTTACTCTGCTGAGGCATTCAGAATATATGTTTTTGGAAAATATACAACTGTGATGTCACCGCATCCACACTGAGCCTTAAGGGAATATCCTAAACTTATCAAACAAGGAAAAGAGCTGAAGTTTGTTCTCTATGTGTTTTGGAATAAGGTAGAGTTTGTTTCAGCCAGCTAAATCTCAAAAAAAAAAAAAAAAAAGAGGTAATTTTGTGTTTAAAAGCTCTAGAGCAGACATGGTAAACATTTAGCATAATAAAATTGCTTACCCAACATATTTTAATATTATCTCTTTTCCTTAACCATAATGAGCTGACGTAGTGAGGTTGCCTGGAAAAAAAAGGCAGGTTTCATGTGTATGTTTGAAATGGAATCAATATACATTATTTATTCTAAAAAAATACAATTTTCTGTGAAGACAGCTCTGTCCAAAAAACTGTCAGTGGTGGTATTTAAATACCTGTGCAATAGATGTTACTGTTGTTGCCAGACTAACATTCATCAAAAGTGTTTATAGGTTCTTATGTTAAGGTATGCTTCTAAGTTTTGTACCATATTTATTATAACATTATTGCTATCACTAATTACGTTTTATTTTTCTTCTACCACCAAGACATAGTGCTGAAATCTTCAAGATGTATAGAAATAAAACACCTCACTCTGCTCCTGCCTATAGCTTTCCGAGTCAACACTCTCTTTCAGTAGACAATATAGTTGAAGATGATAAAAGACGGGTTTCCAATATTTTCAAAGTTTAATCAAAGAATGAGAAATATAGCCCAGACCAGCAAACACTGAGGAAAGGGATGTTCAAAGTGCTGTTTTACTCCCTTTTTCTTAACAACTATTCTGTTTGTCCCTCTTACAGTCTTCCACTGCAGCTGTTCCACTTTGCTAGAAAACCTCTACTTTCATGGGTACATCTACTATAAACCTGTGGATACCCACCCCTTTTGTCCTTCAGCAGCAACATCTCTTTTTTGCTTTGGTGTTTTCTAGTGACACCTTATCAGAGTTTCCTGTCTTTCTTTGAAAACTCTGGACTTTCTTCTGCAATACAAGTAGCCCTGTCATTTCAATGGCCCTTTTGGACAGATGTTCCAAGTTTCAATTTGTCCTTCTGAAACACCCATTTAGAAGCTGATCATTATTATTTCTGACAGGGTCACATAAGTATCTTATACTGAGGTACTAAAACTTTATTTATCCAGCAAAAATCTTCCTGGTGTGTTCTAGGATCACATTTCCTTTACAGTGCCACTTTACATCAGTGATTCAGAACCTTCTTCTCTGTTTCTGAGTAGTGAACACTGAATTTAGCAACACTATAAAGAAGCTACTTACAAACAGGGGACATGAAGACCCTGCCACAGGTGCAGCATCCACCAAACACACCCCCTAAGAGGGAATCCAGCATGCCTGGAACCCCTGCACATGTTCCTTCGACAACCTCCCTGCATCCATGCCCCTGTTCATAGTGCAGTAGAGGTGGTCACTATCTCCTGAGTAGACTTCGAGGATCCTGAGGAATCTTGTGTGAGAGCTCTTCCTTTCTCCTTCCCATCACTTTGTACATACAGACTTATTTCTATTCCTCTCACCTTTAATGTTTCATGCCTTCTAAACAGAATACAGTAATTCACAAGGTCTTAACTATTCAAGACCATAAATACTTCATTTTAAACTATTATCCTTGAAGTCTTTGAACTACCCCGAATTCAGCATTAATTTTCCTGGGTTACTTGCCTTAAGTTAATTAGTCTTCTGTGCTCGGTGTCCACATCTTTGATTTGTTTTAGAGGTTTCCTTGCTCAGAAAAAGATTTCTTCTTTCTGCATATGAGTGAAGTATAAAAATGGTCTTCAGTATTCTGCAAGATTATTAATTCAGGAAGATGAAAATCATATTGTCATTCTCTATGAGAAACCTATTATTATATCACCATTAAGTACTGATTAAATATACATTGTCCTTGTATAAATATATTATGCTAATAGTCTTTCCATGATCTTATAATACTTCAGGATTATTCCAAACTCAATACATGTAAAAAATTCCAATTTTTCAGTTGATAATATATTAATTTTCCTCTACATAGTCCATCAGATAGCAGGTACAGGAAGGACATTTTGGAGCATAGGTAGAACTTTGGATTTTAAATATGTTTCATAAAAACTGTATGAAAATCATAAAGGTTTTAGGGGGACTCATCCTGATACATCTAGTATAGAGCAACCTGCAGACAAACCTGAATTAAAAACACTAGAGCCGTGGAGTTACTGACCATCAAGTGTTCACCCTGCCATTTCAAAAGCACCAGTGTTATCAGGCAATTTTTGTCACTCATATTGCCAAATTCTACCCTGTTAACAGAATCTGAGCTACTTCAAAGCTTCTTCAAATTTCTCTGCCAAATAACTGCAGTATAGGGATGCTCTCACTCAAGTACAAGTATTTAAGTGGAATAATGTGCTAGTCCCTACCATTATTCTGTGAAATATATCCAAAGGACTCACTTTCAAATGAGTCTCTGAAGTGAAAAGCCTTGGAAAGAATTATGGGCCCTGTGGAAGTCAAGAGTGTTGGTTGGGGGTTTTACACTATAACTTGGGTTGCCAGTTGACTGGAATGCAGACATACATAAAAACTTGAGGAAAGATACAACAACTTTCAGTTGGTTGCATACGATTAAGATTAATGTTTTACAAAGTGCATTTATGACAGAACTGAACTAAAAAAACCACATAAAGTAATGAAAATTGCAAACAAGCAGAGTTTGTTTAAATATGGTGTTGGAATAGTATTCAGGATCAACCTCATACATACTCTTTCATTTTCAGCCACATAAAATGCTGTTGTGTCATTTGAGGAGAGTTACGCTGCTTTACAAGTACTGTTCACACTTCTTGAGACATGTTCTCAACACTGCTGGTGTATTAGTGAAGCACAAAATTCTTCATCGCCAAAATATTTTTTCAGTTTAAGTAACGGAACACCAAAGACTCATTTTACATTTAAAATAATGTACACAAAATTAAAAGAAATAACTTTGAAATAGTAATTTTTCCAAAGTTTTTTATGGTGTAACGGAGGAGAAGCTTGAAGCCTGTAATTTCTTTCTTAAAATGTAACAGGGTGGTAGAAAATGCAGGAAGCTGAGAAGAAAATCACTCTAAAGCAGAAAGACACTTAGGTAAGAGAGATGTATTTAAATAAAATTTTTTTATGGTCTCTTTGTATAGCTTGATCCATTTGATTTTTTTTTTTTTTTTAATGTGGATAAGAATGATTTTGAGGAAATGTTGTGTTTATACCTGAATTAAAGATAGACCTGCCACTGTGCAGAAAGAAATTATTTAATAGCTATCATTTCCTAAATGTACTCATGAGAGACTGGATTGAGGGACATAAAACCAGGGAAGAAATATGTTCACTGCAATCCAGACTACTCCAGTGAAAATATGTAAAAGCTACAAGTCTGTCAAAGACTATTTCACCTGTTTTCTTTAGTTTCTTGAAAGTAACTTGTTGGTGGGTTTTGGTAGACTCATGTCCTAGTTAGCTACTTATTTTATAAATAACCTAGGCTTTATATTCAGAGCAGTGGAAAGGTCGTTGTGCAGAGGCCCCTGTAGTCTTTTAAAATTTCAAAAATTAAATAAGACTCCATTCAGCTACAGTTTTTTTCCTTGAAGACAAACTGTGGTTGGGAATCGTAACAGCCATCTACAATTTTTTGTAGAAGTAATCCTGCTGGTTAAATACATAACTCAAAAAAACACACAGTCAAAAATACGATGATATGAGGTTCCTGGTGAACTGTTACCTCTGGTAAATGGGAAACAAAAGAGAGGAGTGGGAATTCTGTGAGACGTGTGGAGTTGAAAGTTGGAGATATGTGACTTGGCAAATTAGATTAAAAATAGACTTTCTTCCTTCGTGTCTCTCCAGTGTCTTGCATCTCAGATCACTGTCCCCCTTCCTCTGGTGTTTATGTCAACAAATTCAGGCTTTTAGGGAGAGCCAGCACTGGGGAGAATCTTGCCCCAGCTCCCAAGTGTGTTTGTGACTTCTGGCCATGCTCATGCCTGCTTTTTGATACACTGGCAATTTCAGGTTAGCTAAAAGCTTCCTTCCTCAGATGCACTCCCCCGGGAAGAATCTGTCCTCGTGCACCCACAGCATTTCTCAGGGCTTCCAGGAAAAAAGGGACTTGCAGTGCACCAGATCAAGCCTCTGAAGTCAGATGGCACAGTGAGAAAACTGTGTGGAGGAAAGAGGGAAATTTAATCAGGGAAGAGAGGCCTATCACTGTGTTCCCAAAATTTGGCATGCAGTTTTGTCCACCCATGCCAGGAACTGGTCAGGCCAAAGTGAGGACCTGTCCAGGTTCTTAGACAGTAGAGACCATCAGAAAAGCTCAGAGCATAAAGCCAGGTACCACAATTAGAACATAACAAGTTCTCTCTTCTCAAATAATCTTGATGATGTTTAATAAACTCTTACCCTAGGCACCCCTTTCTGTGTGGCAGATTTGAACAGCACCTTGCAGAGGTTTTGGGTAACACAGTACTTTGTAGGCAATAGCATAATACTTTGCTAGCAAATGCTCTCTTGTGTCCAGCAGTTGCTACCCAGATGCTCACAAATGTAATACTGTGTTGACACAAACTATCTGCCATGTGCAACTATTTATATATTCTCACTACACTAGTGAGATGTGAGGGCAGTTCTGTTTTTCCTTAAAAATCCCTTCGCGCTTACAGGCAGTTCTGACTCAGCTTTGTGAAAATGAATATTAAAATGCAGCCCAGTTTTCTCCCCTTTTGGAGCATGGATGGCTACTGCAGACTCATATATGAAAGAGAAGGCATGTTTTGGATTCCCTTAGTGAGTCATCACTCTTTCACTGGTGGTTCATTACTTGAAAGGAGAGGAAACCAAATCAGGACTGTTAATACCAGCTGTCATCCATTTCTCTGGTTATTTATTTATTTCAGCCTGGGGCATTCTCAAAGCAATAGAATGGGGCTGGACTGAGAGCAACCAAAGTCTGAAGCTTTTTCTATGGCCCAGGGCTGTATTTGGCATTTGCACATATGGAAGTGAGTAGAGATGAGATGGAGAACTTTCATTCACATAAAGATCTCTTGCACTAAAGCATGGAAGAGTGAAGGAAGGGTTCATACTGCCAGCTTAGGTTTGTGCCAGGAGCAATCATTGGGTACTTCAACCTCCTCCAGCAGAGCTGGCTGAGAATGTGTCTAACCAGCTGCTCAGGAGCTGGGGTGGTTCTCATCCTCCCAACTTGGGAGTTCCCTGATCTCTCTATCTCTTGGAGCAGCAAGGGGCAATTTAGGAAACAACAATACATGGAGCAGGCACTAAAATCCAGCAGCTTATGCCATTGTTTATGCCATTGACTTTACTATGATTTGTCATCCTGAAGAATATGTCGTTTGCAGTGTGCCAAAAAGCTACTTCTCCTTTTAAATGCATAAAAATACTATAATGGCAGTTAATTAACCCAGATATATTTATAATAACTCCCAGCTTTTGCAAAATATGTGTGAACTGCTATAGACTACCGTTATACTGTTACGCTTCTAAGCAATTATATGGTTTATGTATTTTTCTAAAAACCATAGGACATAGAACAACAGTCTTCCTCCTAAATTTTGCTACCTAGACTTTATAGAAGTAGCTATATTTGTAGCTATAGTTGACTCAAGTATGGAGCAATGTGATTTTTTTCTTGTTCTTGTTGAAGCTAGGCAAGACATTTCATGTTAGAACTGTCTTCTGATTATTTGTTGTTAGTGATAGAAGAATATCTTTGTGTGTTGTTTTAGCTAACATTAGTCACAGACAGGAGGAAATTCTTTGAAGTCCTGGGAGGCAGAATCATTTTTAAAATACAGATTTTTTGCCACCCAAGATAAGGTAATCTTGGATCAGCAACGAAAGCTTTCCTGACTAGGAGAAGTTATTGAACAGACTGCTAAATGAATTCTGGTTGTTCTTTTAAGCAGCACTGAAATGAGGCCAAAGGCTGGAATTTTTTTATCGGGAATTTAGAAAAGCATCCATTTTTTTAAAGTAAAAATTTAAATGCCCTCCTAGTAGGAATAAAAACCCCACGATTTTTTTCTGGTCAAAACCTGTCACTGCCAGACCTGCAAATTTCAGCACTTTTCAGGCAGTCTGAAGGTCTACATTGTGCTTTTTGTTCTAAAGTGACTTGTGTTGTTCATGAAAAACAGTACATTTTGAGCCAGTTTATCTGAAAAGTTCATCGCTCATTAATTCCTTTGTTTGTCATATTATACTCCATTTAACTTTCTGCTTGTTTTTACTGATCTTTCATGTTGCTGAATCCCCAAAAGCAGAATTTAACTAACTAATTAAATATTTTAAACATAGAAATACCACTGTTCAATTGCATCATCTGCCTATAGGCTGCATTATGGTGGGAGAAAAAGATGTGCAGAAGCACATCCTCTCGGAATTTGACTGGGACCCCAAGGTTTAGGTAAATTCATTGGTCATTGATAAATTTGTGCGCATCAAACATTATTAAGGATGGCTGGTATTAGCTAGTGACAAGGGGAGATGAAGCTTTTGCAGAAGGAAAGACAACCATTGACAAATGATTCCTCATATTTCCAGACTGCAAGTGGCACTTGGCAATTTTGTGGGCAACACAAAATGGCAGAAGTCTAGTGTCTCTCCTTTCTTTGTATTCCTGGAAAAAGGGTTGACCATAAGTGGCCCTATATTTGTAAAATTTTCTCTAAATATCAATCTCATTGTAGTAATAGAAGGGGATTTGGTTTTGAACTTCAAAATATATTCAAACAAAATAAATCTCAATGTAGTTCCATGTTGTAATGCTGCTTTTTAGAAATTAAGTACATTTCTATCCCTGTAAGAAACAAGCTCTACTTGCCCCCAACTGGACACTTGAAACATGAAATATCATGAATCTCTGTTGCTTTAAATGAAAAATGTCTTCAGAGTCCAAGGAATATTTAAGTGAACAGCTGAAAGATAAAATATATTGTATTTGTACAAGTAACACAAATGTTACTATATTTATGAAACATTTTAATATATATTTGCATTTTCTGCATTCTGTCTTATCTACCCAAGCAAAGGCTTCATTTTGCTAAAAACTCACTTTTAGCCTATTGTGATATGTGGTCTCCTCAGAGATATAAAACAGAAAACAGGAATTTACAGTTGAAGGAAACTGTTGCTTTTATGAAAGCAGATCTCCCCTTCCTCTCACTCAGAACAAGAGCTATTAGCCAGTTCTATTCATCTGAGCTCTCCCGTCCCAGCCAGTGCATGTGTTGGATTGTCCTCTCCTGCTTGCCTTACATTTGTCCCATGAAGGAAGATCTACTCAAAAAGGATGATGTAATTCTCACTGCTACTAGCAGCAAGGAGTCTCTGCTCACTTTTTCTTTAGATCTCAGTGCATTTGGGGAAAACTAAAAATCCTCACGTGGTATTTAAGCTTCAAATCTGGGAGAAGTATAATCCTGGGAAAGAAAAAACATTCATCAATATTTAAGGTGGGAAAGCTCATTTCAATTTCCTGTTCTGCTGAACTTCCCAGTGCACATTGGAAAGTAACTTCAAGCTGATTACACGCAGTTGAAATAAAGCTGGCACTGGCCCCTTACTTTTGTTCTTCAATCACAAAGTCTGTATGATAGCTAGAGCTTTTGAACAAGCACAGCAGCTCTTCCCAATCCATGAGTGTCACAGTCAGATCGAAAACTCTGAAGATTAAAAGTTGCTCAGGAACTTACAACAGGGAGTACTGTATAAAGTTGTAAGATTTTTCTTGAATTCTTGTTTATTATACTAGCATCTACTGTTGAATGGTACATTTCAAAATAATTTCACCTGAGGAATTTGGGGTGCAGTCTTGCATAAATTCAGTGACTGGAAGAGTTTAGGAGACCCAAATCTTCTTTTCTTACAGAAATCTGATTTCCATCATCATTCTTTGGGACATAATGTGGAGCTGCTCCTGAAAAGAGGCTTCTTTTCCCTTCTTTTTGCTCAGATTAATGTTCATGTACCTGCATGATGAATCAGTCTAGGGACTGACTTGGTCAAAACTAATTCCCCCCTTCAATGTTTTGTTTTGTCATTATTTACAGAAATAAAATAAAATAATATACGTGTTTAAAATTGCACAGAAATTATATCTTGGATACACATCTCGAACACTTGCATTTATACACGGATGTTTAACTAATTAATATAAATAGAAATTTTAAAAGGATAAATAAAACAGTCTATTAAAAATAATATCATATTGAGATATGTTTTATGTGTTATTAGAGATAAAAAAATAAAAAGCATAATTTTTACTAAAAAAATCCACTGCTATATCACATACAAAATTTTCTGATATATCAATTCAATTTGGATGCTGAGATTAGCTCAATTGTTTAGAGCATGATGCTAATAACACCAAAGTCAAACAGGGGTTTGATCCCTGTGTGGGCCATTCACTAAAGAGTTGGACTCAATGATCCTTGTGGGTCCATTACAACTCAGAGTATCCAGTGATTCTGTAATTTTCACACATATACATCACTTCATTGAACTCCAATGACTACTTACAGCTCAGAGTGCTGCTGGCCTAGATATAAGGGTGAGTATTATTCTCAGGCAGTACAAAGTAAATGATGATTACCTCAATCTGCCAAATTTTTTGTCTGTAACTGTTATGTTGCAGAATGTACCCCAGATCGGCATTGTGTGTTAAGTTCTGTTTTGCATTGCTTGATTATGTCCATGACAGAAAATGATTACTGTCACCTCCCTAGTGGCTACAAATTGAAGGTATTGGTTTTGAGTAATTTATTTTGCCTGAAGAATGGTATAACTTTTTCATATAAAGGATTCCTTTAAGCACTATTTCAAAGGAAGTATTCAATCTAGTGTTCTGCAGTCTGGATAATGACTAGCCTGGGCTTAACCTCTCTTGTGTTTCTATTACCTCTAAACTGTAAGAAGTGCTTATGAAATGTCACATACCTACCCTGCTATTCAATTTGTGCTCACATATGAAGTCTTTCAAATCTCACAGAAGAATTGTGAAACATCATTTATCAGCCTGTGCACAGTTTTGAGATCCTTGACAAGGAGGAATAATAGGATTGTAAAATCCCTTGTTTGTTTTTAAGATTTTTTAAATATCAAAATAAGAATTGAATTCTATTTCTATATTTCAGCAAATATACTGCCTCCAGTGGACTATTTCAAGTCCTATTCAAACCAAGGCCATGATTCCCTACCTTCCAGGGCACTTGCATCAGGACTCAGAAGCGTCTCACAAACCCTAGTGATGTGTTGGATGCCGCATATCACTTAGAGCTAATTGAAATTCAGTAGTGAATGACAGCATTCAATACCACACCACGAATATTAATGCAGAAGGGAAGAGAAGGTTCCCTGCTGACTGTGCACCTGAGAGGACCAAAGCACACTGTTTCTAACTGACGAGAGTTAACACATCTAGTATTTGTGAGCCGTGCTTGCATGTAACCCAAAAAAACCAATAAAACCTCACCACTACCACACTTTTCTCCCCAAACGCTTTCCAGTTCTTCGGCAGCACAAGTTATAAGCATGTAGGACTAGCGTAACAAACCTTCTCTCTGTTAGTAATTACATTGCCTCTGATTTCTCACACTGCCACAGTAGTCTGTGTGTCTCTGTACTCAGCTTCCCTGTGATTTGGGATGCCCCATAGGGCTGTCCAACTTGTCTAAAGTGGGAATGAGAAGTTATTTTCAAGTTTCAAATTTGAAGCATGACTTCAGCGTATGAAGCTATGGTAAATCTCAAAGAACATCATAGGTAATAATTGTGATTAGAGCCTAAAACCCAGTACATTTTTCTTGGGGAAGGCTGTGAACATAAGCTCATTATAAATACATACCTACCCCATGTGGCCTTTGAAGAATGACAATATGCTATCACAGCAACATGGAGCCACTGTAACTGCTTTCCTTAATGTCAGTGTTTTTCTACTTTTTGGTGCAACTCACATATGAAAATTAGATTATAGTTTCAGTATTATAATTACTGGAAGTGTGTTTTTGGAAAGGAATGCAATAAATACCCATGGAAAAAATATTCTGCTTTGATTAAACAGTATATTTCCAATAACAGTAAATCATGAAGATTCTTCACTTTTAGTGTTTGGGTTTTTTTCCTGCATTTTAATATTTGTGAAGTCACCCTTACTTAGGACAAGTAATTTAAACTAGTTTTCTTTACTGTGAGGGTTGATTCTGCATTTAGTATCAGTTGCTAATTCCTAATACATGGAATTTACAGAAAGATCCAAAGAAGACTTTAGATTGACCATTGATTCTCAACTGACAATGAACAGAGCACATTTCACATCTG
This sequence comes from Corapipo altera, assembly GCF_003945725.1. Lineage (NCBI taxonomy): Eukaryota > Metazoa > Chordata > Aves > Passeriformes > Pipridae > Corapipo > Corapipo altera. The sequence goes on along the minus strand of NW_020884876.1, from coordinate 721,504 downwards.
GACAGGGAAAGAGGAGGGCCTTGTACTTTAGACACAACCAGGGTTAGTTAGCTGCTGAATGAGTGTTCTTCAGATTTCAGTGTCTGCACTTGTGTCTTTATCTGTGTCACTTCCCACAGTTTGGGCTGTCGTTTTACTGGTTATTTTAAAACAAAGCCATTCAGCTCATTCCCTTTCTCTTCCCAGTCTTACTGCTAGTTATGAAATACCTCAAAGTTGGAAGTAACAAATTGTCTTGACAGCCCAAGGGCTTTTCTTCCTTCTTTTGTTTCTCATGCTCTGTTGTAGAGTCATTAAGCCACTAAAGAAAAAGGAAAACAAGGACACCTCCAGTTGCAAGTTTCAATAATTGGGAAGCAGAAAACAAATGTAAAACAGCAGAGAGAGGAGTAGGAAAAAGAATCCTCCAATTTTTAGTAGTTGATTCTATAGGTAACTGAAGAAATTTTTATTTCTTCTTTTCCTATCTCCCCCCCAATGTCTGTGCATCCAATTTCACATGTTCATTTTGGAACTGTTATTGATTCAGAAGCAAACCTCATCAAAACAACTTCAGTCAAAATGCAGTAAGTAGGTAGGCCAGTGACATAAAGAGAGGATAACTGAGACTGGTGCTTTGGGCAGCTAAGAGAGTGAAAGAAGAGGAGATAGATGGGTAATGGTTTAAAAAGAAATAAAAAGCTGAAACATTACTGCCAGTATTATTTAATTATTTCCGAGTTAACAATGCAAAATGAGGATACACTAAATATAAACCCTTATCTTTAATTATCAAGCCTGTCCTGTTCTACTTGCTCTGGAAAACCTGAAATCAATGGGAATGAACCCTAGCAGCGGTCCAGTTACTAGCAGAGGAGGACTGCATATACGAAAGGAGGGCAACGTACTTTAAAAGAGAATACAACAGAAAGTAATGCAATCTGAGGAGGGAAAAAAAAGCGAGGTTTGTTTCCTTGTCTGTCTGCATCCTGAGCTCACTTTAAATGACAGACTTTTCCTCTCTCTGCATTTCAATTAGACTGTGCCAATGGGCAAGTGGGGAAGGGAATGTTAATGAGGCAGCCGGGGAGCGGGGTGGGAGCCGAGGCTGGCGGCTCCCCGCTCCCGCCGCACACCGGGGAGCGCCGGGCGGCTGCCGGGGTTGTGCCCTGTCACACACGCACTTGACAAGGGGCTATTAAAAGGCTGAGGAGAGAGGGCCACGGAAAACGTCTTGTATCATTTTGGGGAGAGCTTTCCGCCCCGTTCCTCGTTCGCGCACCGGCGACGTTGTCGCGCCCGCCCGCTCCGCGCGGGCTGCGAGGCCGCGGGAGCCCCCGGGGCCGGAGCCGCGGCTCGTCAGGGTGACTTGCATCTTCTCTGCCCCCCGTGCCGGCCGCGGGGGCGGTGGGCTCTGCCGTGGGCTCGATGTGCTCCGCCGTGGGCGCGGCCCCCGCGCCACCCCCGCCGCGCCCCGCGGGGCAGCCCCGCGCCCGCCGCCCCCCCCCCCCCTCCTCCGCGCACAGCCGCGCGCAGGCAC